>NC_071285.1:22655745-22849683 GCF_943735745.2 Anopheles bellator | reverse complement strand
GCCATAGAATGGCATGTTCGGCAAATTACGCTTGGTGGGATTCTTAGTTCGGTGTTTACCCTCTTGCTATCTATCTGATGTTTTTGGACTAAATAGGTAATCGAAATCTGAAAATCCCGAAAACGAAACGTTAGATGGGCCTGAAAAGGATGATTGGTTGTTTCCAGCGCAGCACTCACATGCATCACGACTGCTGGCAGTTCTGGAAGTTCAGGTGTGTCAGCGCCTAGGAAAAACGAACACATGGACCAGTATACCTTCGAAACGAACATTACCAATTTCATCTCTGTGCAACCGTTAACACAGATCGCTACCAACCATTCTTACGGCGTATAAAACGGCGATTCGCCAGGGCCGAAAGACCTAGCATAAACCGAATTTGTTCTATCTTAGTCCTATCAGTCAGTTCAAGTCAATATATCGTGAAGAAATAAAATAAAATTCATAAAATGAAATAAAATAATTTTCACAGCATCAAACATTGCTCTCCATTGCACTCATTGATGCTTCCTTTAACAAATAATGACAAGTTTTGTTTGATAGGAAAATTGAACACCTTGCAATTGCAAGGTTTAACAGAAAGTAAAAATATGACAAGGATCTGTAGTAGTAACATCAATAGCACACGTTATTAAATTTTCTTATGTGTAATACTTGTAAGCCAATGATCAAGCTTATTGATGTGAAGCCTTATTGATTAATGTTGAAGCCAAGCTTATTACCCTTCTCATAGTGTTACCACACGAAGCGTAAAATTAATTTGTAATGTTTACCCAAACCGTTTACGCTTCGTGTGGCAGCAAAAATATAAAACGAAATGTGAAACGTATTAACGTTCGAGTTTTTGGTCCGAGAAAATAGAAATAGAAGAGAAATAAATTGATTTCTGAATATTTTTTTCCATTTATTTCGATTTTGTTGCTTTACCAGCAAATAAGAACAAAGCGTTTGCCAACAGTGTTTACGGTCGGATTCGCCGTTGGCCGGCCCGTAAACTTTTTGGCCGATGCGTAAACAGTTTGGCATTACAAATTAATTTTACGCTTGTTTTTACGCTTCGTGTGGCCTCCCAGATACACTTATTTTGTGTAACACATGCATGTTAGAAACATGGTCCAATCAATCCCATCAAAATACTTCGACCTATAACAAAATTAATCCAGCTCTACTGACTATATAAAATGTAAGAAGCGTACAAATGCTACACATTCGTTACAAATACATCTGTCATGGTTGATTCATATGCAGGCATGAAGAAGATAAGGCTCAAGATAACCATTACTAGGAAACGGTACTTATCTTGGACCCGATACACTTTTTTACGATACACCGTTACTGATGCGGCACGAAATCGTAATTGAACCATACTTTGGATCGAACCTTAGAGTGGATCGGTTGAATCTATTGATTCGCTTCAGAACAGCAAAGGGCTAATTTGTATTGTGTAACAATGTCTCAACTACCAGTATTTAATCCCGTGAGTATCGTGTTGACATAGAAAGCATAGCTCCGCACGCATATCATTCTTATCTTACTGGAACCCATTTTGCATACTCCGATTGCAGCCAACGCCCTTTTTGGCACATCTTCCCGCTGGCTTGGGAATCTACCGGAAAGTTACCATTCGTGGACGGATGACTCATGATCAGTGAGAAACACGACTCCTTACAAAGTGTGTATGCCTCCAGTGACATCTGCTTTGATTACAGATTCAACATCAACCTTCAAACTGGGCCGAACACCAATCCGCGCGATGATACGGCCTTACACATCAGCATTCGACCACGGGACGGTGTGATCATCCGTAATTCTGTACAATTTCGCAACTGGGGCATCGAGGAGCGATTTGGCGGTTGTCCTGTGATAAAGAAATCCTACTTCGATGTGACCATCACGGTGAAACCGGACAGCTTCGGAATCGCAGTGAATGGAGCCCATTACTGTGACTTCAACCACCGTATGCCATACGCCTCGATACGCTTTGTTCACATCGGCGAGGGCGCCAAGGTCGACGCAATACTGTCGGAATGAAAGCTTAATTTCGCTCGACTGCTGCGTGTTGTTTCGAAACACAGAAAACAAAATAAAACCATGTCATTTACTTGCTAAGCCGTGAATAGATATTTACTTCCAAAGCGTTTACTTTTCCGTTGCGTTTGCAGTCTCCGTCAGGTCAGGCCGTATGCGATTTGGCTGGCACCAAAAGTAGATTAGTTTTAGATGTACAATGATTTGCAATTTTGACAGTACGGTTTTTTCTTCTGATAACGCAAATATCTTTTTGGAGATTATTCGAACGATAACATCAGTGCCACTGGCTGGAGTGATAACGAGCGCAAATTGTTGAAACAAAGTTTGATGGCGTTAAAGCAAACAAACGTTTAATTTTTCAAATTACTTAACTTCTTATTCTGTAAGAAACAAACACACATACGTACACGAAAACACGGGCAAAAATATAACTTATCCGCTGAACAACGTTCGCAACAACTTAAGTGAACGGGCAGTGCTTTACGTCGGGCAGTCCTACTTCTACTCAGTTATGATGGCATCGACTTGTGCACCAACGCCCGTATGAATGAATCGCACCGAAGCGTACGGTAAGCGATGATTGAAGTCACAGTAGTGGCACCCGTTCACGGCGATACCATAGCTGTCCGGTTTCACCGTAATGCTGACATCGAAATACGACCGCTTCTGTACCGGGCAGCCTCCGAAGCGTTCCTCAACACCCCAACTTCGGAACTGGTACGTGTTGCGCACGATCAGGCCTTCCCGGGGTCGTATGCTTATGTGCAGCGCCGCATCATCACGAGGGTCTACGTTTGGACCACACTGAAGATTAATGTTGAACCTATGCCACAAATCGGAGGGCTTGGAATTAGGTATGTCCCGTGTTTCAAATGAGCGATTTGCATGGGTGCTGCTGCTGTACCTACATGTCGTGTGTCATTCGCCCCCGGATGGTTATCTTACGATACAGACCCAGTCCTGTAGGTAGCAGTCCAAGAAAAGGCGATGGCTGAAAGAAGAACCAAGATTATTCCAGTTAGTCAAAGCGTCAAAGGGATCGGAAAATAACAATATTTACCGGATTGTACACGGGCAGCTGTGCCATGTTCTCAGCAGTGTGTAAGGACGCTGATGCCAGACAGCAAACTGTCCAGAGGTTCGTGTGCTGTTTGCTGAAATTTTCGAAACATTGTTCCGATCTGAACCGATTGTGAATTATCGCTACCAACGGTGAGTCAGTAATGATAAGACACGATAGCGGAAATCGATAGGGAGGAACCACTGGAGTGTTTGTGTATCGATAGCCTGGCACTATTGCACAACGGTTCGTTTCGATGCTGATTTTGTTTAAGTTTTTGTGGAGGTATGATTTGTCAAACGCATGTTTGTTAATAATGGTTCATCCAGTACCAGTTGCAAGATAAAGTATATCAAGCGATAGAAACATAAGAAAAGCTGTACGATTTACAAGCGATTTACTTATAGATGATGCTGAGATTCCAAATTATTTAAAACAACGGTGATTCGGTGCTATTCATAGCACGGGGCAAAGAAAAGAAAAAACGTTTTGGTTGGATTTTTAACAGTGCACAAAATAAGATCAAGAGAATCTAACTTGCGGTAAAGGTAGATAGTGAGGATAATAAGAATCCTACGCCACGTGATCGATAAGATAAAATAGCACACCTTAAATACATGGTGCCTAGAGCTGCACAGGCACAGTTGCGAAATTTATAGATCGTCGCGGTTTATTATCTTGTGCATGTTGGAAACATCGTTAATTTAGGCGTTCCGTGTGAAAATTGTAAATATTTTATGACAGCATGGCATCAGTAATGCTACCACTGTTTAATCCGGTAAGTGTGTTAAACGTAGACTAAGGCGTTTGACAAACTAATTACCTTGAGCATTGAATGTAAAACAAGGATGTTCCCTGCCTGGGTGCCATCCTTGGCGGTCTTCCAGTGGGGAAAAAAATCATCATACAAGGCACGCTGACGAGCAACAGGTTTGAAGATCGAGAGATATATAATTAGAGCTTGTACTATATGCTATACATACCTTTTTCGTTCAGATTTAACATCAACTTGCAGTTAGGGCCCGAGGTTGCTCCACGGGACGATACGGCGCTTCATCTGAGCGTTCGGCCTAACGAACGTACCATCGTACTTAACTCGTACGTCGGCCAATGCTGGCAAGATGAGGAACGCTCTAGCTCCTGCCCGATCGCCATAGGGCAACCATTCACGCTCGACATCAGAGTAGAAGAGTCTTGCTTCGTGATCGTCATCAACGATGAAACGTTTACCACATTTCAACACCGCCAACCGAACGATATGGTAAATTATATTCATCTAGGAGAAGGAGCCACCATCGACGCCGTGGTGGAATCGTTCTAAAGTAAGAGGCATTCCGGCATCAAAACATCTTATTCAGAAAGGATACCGGATCTTACACCGGAATGAACAGGTTCAAGTTCGAGGAGAAGTGCGAAAGTGAAGTGAAGTTGGGTTTATCCCGAGCTTAAATCAAGTTTCTTCAAACTTCGATCGGTTTTCATGTAATCAGGATCGGTTTCTGTTAGGAAATCAGATCGTGTTTGCCTAAAAACTGTTCGAATGTTACAAAAGTGTTTTCTGGAACGCAAAGACTAAAAATGGAAGCTTTCAGTTTATTTACGAAAAATTGTGTAAAACCTTATCAAAGGTGTCATAGTTGCAATTGATAAGCATGAGAAGAAATAAAGATGCTCCTATGTTTGCACCTTTCATTATGTATACCTGCTGTAGATTATAAAACGCAGTTTTACAAGCTTTCTATGATCAGTTTGATATTCGTATTGCCAGTTATTGTAACTCGTTTTATAAGCACCGAAAATTTTACAATTTGCACTGTGTTTGGTTAAAGTCATTGTACACGTGTGAAGTTTTGGACGTTAAAAATTAAACATGTACACATCGGTTAGCAAATGTTGTGCGCTGCATTAAAGCTCGTAATTTAGCATTCGTTTCAATCGCTGCTTTCAGTTTACTTTTAAATGTTTCATATGGAGATAGGTTTTTGAATATCAGTTTAATAGATTACCAAAAATAATATCATCCCGCGGTTTTTTGCTCGACAATAAAAATTGTCATTTGCCCTCCCATGTGCGGTGTATCAAATTGGAAAATATCTCTACTGCAGTTGCTCGATCAAAAGTTCGAATAGCGGAATGTGAATGATAATTCAATCGACATTTTTGAGATGGTGTAGATCTTTTTAGCGTTGGTTTGAATTGTACAACTATGTCTTAAAAGTAAATAAAAAATACTTAAAAACAATGAAAGTTTCATTCAATTGATATAATATGCTTATCAATATTAACGCATAGGAACAGAAAAAACTCTATTGATTATTGATTTGCTTCAAACCATCAATTACTTACACGTTGTGGACAAAACGAAAACAAATTCTCAGATGAGGAAAGTGCTAAAATGCCAAGACAAATGTACAATTTAAAAATAATATTACATTAATCAAACTTGAACCCGATAAACACAACACGTCTTCAAAAGTCTACTTCCTCCATTGTTCTAGAGAGCCTATTACTGTCGATTCGACGGCGCTGACTTCTCCGTACAGCGTCCGCTCTCCGATATGGTTCGTTCTTCAGCCCCAGCAGAATATCTTCCAAAGCTCCATTATATACTTCATCTTGCTGAAGAAGCTTTTTCTCACGCACAGCGTGTGCTTTTAACTTTAATTCGTTGATAACAGCCTCCTGTAACGAAAGTAAATGTTTAATGTCAATGAAACTCGTGCAAAGAATTGTGCAAAATCGCGCATTAGTGGTTCACCGTTCATTAATTTTGAGTGTTCTTTCTTACTGCAAACATGTAGCGGGTTCTATCAGTTTACAACTGTAATAGAGTGTGTTTTATCTACAAACAATAGTTAGACAGTCAACCAGATCATCAAGGCTTTCGATAACAGAGACACGTTTTGAATGACTTGTTTCAATTGTAGATAATTTAGTTGAACCAAGGTGATGTTAATTTTTTCGTGTTAGCATTCATTCAATTAATTAGCATGTGATCAAAACCGATCCAATAATGCGTTTAGATTTTAGTTGTTTTGCAAAACTGTTATGTGCAATAAAATGAAATTAATGTTGCTTACCAACCTTAACCAACATTTAGAACAGATAAAAAAGCACACACACACACACACATATAAATATATATATACACTGCTTAATAGAAAAAAAAGAATCCTTAATACTAACGACTGAACATCGAAATATACCCATTACACAGAAATAGGAAGCCCTGCGTGGAAACACCAGTGTACGGATTTGTTGAATTTCAAAATAATAAATAAATCACACCTTAGCAGAATTCCAATAGGATACCATCACACTGAGTGGAATTATCCAACAGCACAACTAACCAACAGTTATGAAAAGTTTGCATTGTTTAAATAATTACATTCGAAGTTCTATCCAAGCTATTTTAAAACCATGAGTGAATAAGGAATTTCTAAAATACAGTGGATTATAGGCAGAATTTTATAGGTCCTCATTTAACGCCATGTTCCGAATAATAGAATCCACAATGCTTTTGTTTAGTTTGCTGAACTCGCAATGGATGCATCGTTTCTGTGTCCACTTTTTTATTTTACAACGGTTTAAAGTAAAACCGTCCAACAATGTTAATTTCTTCGAAGGATCTGCCACATGAGAAGCTTGCTGTAGTACACGTTAACCTAAACATATTTGGTTGAAATTGGTTTCAATGCATCATACACATTGTAGTATGCCAATTTAGAATATTGTTATATTACTGTCTGTATAACAGGCATTTTTTTATTATTATTCTAACGTTTTTTCTCTTAAAAGAACGAACCGAGCCGTACTTATATTTTAACGGTTTATTATATATATATTTCTTTTAAATATAGTACTATAACGCAAATATACCCTAGACGTGATCATTTTCAAAAAGAATTGGTGGATCGATGATAATATCTGTGATCGGATGTAAACCAAAACAAAGATAAAACGAAATAATGAGAACTACTTAATTTCTCTGTCTATAAACAGAAGATATACTATAGAAACACTATTCAAGATATCGCATTTGAAGCAGTATACTAATACCAGAAAAAAAGATTTGAACAAAGTCCAATAATGAAGAATGTCCGACTGCGAAAGGGACGTAACCGAAAATGTATATTAGTAGTAGTAGAATGTATAGGAATTATAAACCAAACCAAAACACACACCAAGCAGAATACGTAAAACAGCTACCATTCCAATTGGACACACACTATACGTTACTCTAAAATATGAATTTGTTATGCACGTGTCACTTTGCTAGTGTGATTGCTGGGGTTTGTTCCGTAAAGCTATCTATTTAACGCTTGTGATACTCGTCCCGAACATGTTTTGCAGTTCCCGGTTCATGTGGGTTAAGTTTTGCAGAAAGCTAGTCGACAACCGAAGAGGGTTGCCGACGTCGGCCAGTGATCGTACCTGTTGTTTCTTTTGGCTATTAATTTTATTGTTACGCAGCACCACCTGCTCATCCTCATCCTTTTTAACGGATGCTTGCAGTGCGGCTGCTTCCAGCCGTCGTCGTTGTTCGTTTTCCTGATCACATGTCTGAAACCCAGAAAAATGCTCGATTGTTATAATTTAACCCAGGCAGAACAGGACGAGATGCCGTGCGGGAAGTAACCCTACCTTAAAGGCTCGTACAAAACGGACTAGTAATGAGAAGAATGCATTCGCATCGGCATTTCTGGATGACTCGCCAAAGTATTCGATACATTCTTTGAATGATTCCTGACAAAAAATGAGAATAAAACGGATTGTTATTGACGAATCATCGATTAGTGTATTATTTAATGTACAAACCTGTGCTGTTTTACATTCAGACTTGATCTTTTTCAACTTCTCTTCCGAGTTTCCCAGAAAATCACGCAACACGTGGCTGTGGATGCCTTTACCACGCAACTCGGCTTCTTTTCGTACTGTTTCCATGCCTTTTTCCAGTTCGTTCACGTCGGAGATGAGCATCTCAAGCGATACCTGGGCCGCTTTGTCGGTACAAAAAAGTTCTGTATCAAAGTTCATTAACTCGGGAAACTTTTGTCGAATAGTGGCTACAATGTAGTGCATCAAGCTCATGCGCTTGTCGTTGGATTTGGTGTCGAGCAGCGTGTCTAGGGACTGCAACTTGAAACCGTACGCCGGGCCGCGTTTGCTGCTGTTTAGATAGTTTCCGAACGCCAGTATCACTTCGAGCACTGCGCGGAACTTCTTGGACGATTTTATCGAGGACGAGGCTGAGATGATCGAATACACTTGCTGCAAATTTGGTGACATAAATTTTAAAAAATTCATTGAAATGACAAAATTGACATAAATCCTCCTGTAACAATCACACCTATTGAAAGATTATCGACATACTAGAGAGAGGCTTTTAGTTTCCTTTCGCATAACTTACCGGACTAATTAGATGCAAGCAATCGAAAAAGTTGCCAATGTAGTTCATGATCGAGAGTTTGGATGAAATTCGCTCCACTTTCGTTAGCTGTAGCATAAACTTGTCCTCTTCGGTTAACTGATTCAGATCCTTCTTCTCTATCACATACTCCTTATACAACTTCTGTTCCTGGTCCGTTGGTGTTATCTTCTGTAACAGTTCTACGTTTTCCAGCGATAACAGCTTGAGATCGAGATTGTTGATCGCCTTGATAACCGTCTCAGCCGGCATTTCCAATTTTCGTCGAGATATTGCTACACAAAGGACGACGAAAAAGGATGCTTGAATCGTGGCTGCGCATTTAAACATTTGATGTGGTCGTTCAACTACAATACTTACCAATGTTTCTTAGTCTCGTGTGCTCAAGCAGTGAAATATGCTCGGGCTTTTTGAATCGCTTGCTAGGGAATGTGGACAAACCATCCATATCACAGCTTCCGTTGGTAACTGGACCACCCATACCGATCTTGAACCGTTCCTCAAAGTCAACGAAATCGATCTGCCGATGCAGTTTCTCATCGTCCAATTCGTTGAATATCGTACCGCGTACCTGGTTTGGTTTCAGTGCAACCCAGTTTAACGTTGGCAGTTTGTACTTCGGCTGCACTTTGCGCTTGATGGTCATCGCACCATCCGTGCAGTGGAGTGCCCCGTTATGTCCACCGCCTCCCATAGGCGGTGGCACAGGAATGAACGTCGGAGGTTTCGGAGGAGCTCTCGGCGGCTCACTACCAGATGGCGGTGCCGGAGGACAGGGTGGTGGCGGAGGCATGGGAACAACAGACGGAGCTGGCGGTGCCGGGGGAGGAGGTATAGGGGGTGCTTGTTGGCTAACTCCACCGCTATTGCTGCTGCCACTACCGGTTGGGCTGAGCTCGGACAGACCACCTTTGGCCAGTAGGTTTGAAACGTCCGCAATAGACGTTCCTTTCGGCAGAGTTTTGGTCAAATTTTCCAGCTCCAATAGCATCGACTGGCGGCTCTGCGATTCCTGTTCGTGCTGTTTGAGAGCCCGTTTCAGTTTGATAACTTCATCCTCGACCACCAGCTGCTTTTGATACAGCTCATCACGCTCATTCCTCGTACGGCTCAGTTCAGCTTCTAGTTCGCCGATCTTGAACAGCGCTTCCCGCTCAATTTCACTGGCTTGATCCAGAGCACGACCCAATTCGTCCTCTAACTCATTTACGCGCTCCAGAGCGGCCGTTTTCGTTTCACTGTCCTCCATCAGGGCAGCCACGTCGAACACATTATCTAGGTATGCGGAAATCTGTACGTGTAGCTCCTCGGATTCCGTCAGTCGCAGCTTCTCGAGATACTCATCCAACCCGAGAGCAGTAAACTCGTACTGGAGGTGCACACGATAGTTCATGTCCTCTACCGAGTGGACGACAATGTTGACAAACTGCATGCATGCTACCATGAAGTCAATGTTGAACAGCTCATAGTTCATGAAGTACTCCATCAGGGTCTGAAAACGACGCTGTTCCGAGCACACCTTCTTAAAGTTGTCGAACGCGAAAAGAATGATCTCGTGACCGCCCTTTACCAGGCAAATAGCGGCCAGCAGTTCCAGCACCAGCGCCTTCGTGCGAAGCGATTTGTGGATCAAGCTGAGTGCGATGCAATTGATGGCTTCCCGGTGCTGTATGACCATATTGAAACCGTATTTGTTGTTCATGATCGCACGCATGCACATGATGCACACATGAATATCGTCCGTCGTGAGTCCCATATTGAGCTTGGCGATGTGCCTCGAACGACGCTTGATGCTAGGACTGTCCATCATATCACCCAATCCTGGTCTCATAAAACCGTTCGGGATCGACTTATGGTTGGTTTCGTTGCTTCCGAATGAGTTGTTGCCAATGTTTAGACCATCCTTCGGGTTGAGACCTTCGTCCGATTCCGATTTTGCTTCTTGAATGCGCTGTTCGTGGCGCATCATAGCCAGCCGGAAGCTGAGGTAATCGATCAGCGCATCCAAACCCTGGTTTTCTTCATCTAGAAACTCTTTCACCCACTCGATGTGGTTCGTTCGGAGAGAGATTTCTAGGTCGCGTAACACTTGCGTCGACGTTGATTCACCGACCATTTTTCGTTTCTGTAAACAATAAAAAAATTAAAAGAGATAAGTTAGTGAATGAACAGTAAATCCTTAATTCGAAACTACCTTTTTTAATAACGGAAATGAGTGTTTCTATATCCTTGCAATTTACATGATTTCATCAAATTCCATATTTACAACCATTGTCAAAGATTTTTTTAATTGAAACTATAGTCTATAACTATAACTATAACAATATTCATATGATCAATACAAACTCAACAACCGGATTTAGCTTCCTTTCAGTTTGAATTTCAACGTTTAGGGCAGCAGGTCGTTCATCGTTCTTGCTGAACATTGCGTTTACGACAACGAACAACCATGAACCGTGATTGATCCCGGTAATAAAGAAATCTTTTAATGCATTTGATTGTGACCGTGAAGCCGTACAAAATGGTGCTTGTGGTGGGATAGAACGAAAGGCATATGCATCGAATTGAATCGCGGGCCAGACAACGGTTGTACAATGCAATCCGCGGAACAGGCATCCGGGCTGAAGTCTATGTGCTAAAGTCCGTCCGGTTTCCACCGGGCAATTACTTCATATTTCGTAAGCTGATCTCAAAGGTTGGCGCCGATGGCCACCAGCCGTAGCAGCCGCCATAAGTGTAAATCGATAACCAGCTCTATACGGCGATCTCCGTGAACGTCATCAAAGGATTTCTACGTAATAAATTTACAGATATACGTACGGTTCACAAGACTACTCATTTACAGAGCTGGATTCGCATCTGTGAACACGTAGAAAGCGATACGTTCTCTGCCAAAGCAATGTCGCAGATTAAGTAGAGAATATGACAGAGAAGGAACCTATGTAAGATATGTAGGTGCAGGGTTTCGCATCAATGCCGTGTGATTCCGGTGACATAGAAATCAATAAGGAAACTTGAGTCTTGCTGCCAAGTACTGTGATTGCACGTGTCTCATGAGAGAACAAACTGTGGGTTGATTAACTTACCCTATGACTTCGGGAGGCCTTGGGATCCAGATAGGTTCGTAACTTCGTAAGGTAGTGCGCAGGAGGATCTTTAGCATGTACCATTTCCTAAAAACATATAGATAAATTAGATAGAGAAATTGTTAAAATCCTTATTTTGAAACACAAATGAATGCTTTTATTATTTTTATCAAAACTACAATTTGATCAACCAACAGTTCGCTGTGCTTAGAGTACCGTTTGTTCACTACAGAACTTGCAGAACACACTTGCACTCGTTCGCTTGCAGAACACATAATTCGAAAATGTGATATTTTGTTACAACAGTAATTCAATATTTACTGCTTAATATTTTACATGTCAAATTTGATATTCATTTTCCCCTATTAGCTTCAATCACAATCCAATTGGAAATTGATAAAATCATCTAAGTTAGAAAAAAGCTGTTACGTAACGTATTTTTCACGATGTAACATATATATTAGGATAGTATAGTCGACAGTTTGATGGTGTAGTATTGAAAAAAGTACGGTCCAATCTGCCCATAAAAAAGCCTGCCAGCTTCGACATACATTTGCCAGACATAGAATGGGCTTTGAATTGAGAACAAAACGACATAAATTCAAACTTCACAGTTTCAGCTTAAATTTCTATCTTATTTTTAAATTTTAATAAATTTTTAAAGCTTATTTTTAGTTCAATTCAACTTTTTCTCCTCTTTTAAAGCGGAATTAATGTCCGATATAACAAGATTTAGGTGTTTTGAGTGTAATCGGGTCAAATGTGCTTTGATAGGATTGTAATTCGTCATTCCATAGTCTACGTTATCCAAGCCAGTTTACGAATGCCTACTCCACCAACACTAATGGTGAACTGGCAATCAAATCCTCCGTCCAGCACGCACTTACATCATGTTGCGGGGAATGACTTCATCGTAGCCATGTGTAAGGCGTTGCCATGCCGTGTTCAAGGCGTTGGCTAATGTTGAAGATTGATGACCAGAGGTCAGTTGAGTATAGTGGTAGCATGGCGGACTTCACTGAATCACTCCACGAGCATTGTTAAAATGGCACTATTTTAAGCACGTTATCGCACAATTCTGAAGAAGGATAAGAATTTCTTCAACAATGTAAATGAAACTGAAACACTATCAGCTTAGTTATTAATACCACAACGTCACTTTCAGTGTACTGTTTGCCAGCAAAACATTACAGATAACAACATAGAATATAATAAAACTTATTACAATTTTTTCACAGATTTTTGAGTATGTTGTTTTTATGTGTTTTTGTTAACTTGTTTATTTTTTTTTATTTGTATTTTCATAAAAGCCTCCTATGTACGAAAAACCAACACCAATATAGACGGAATAACACTTGACTCTCTTTTTAGGACATAATATTTGTGCCCCAAGGTTATTCGTGTAATTAAGTTTGACCTACTGCAATGCAAACATTGCATGCTACATAATTAATAATTAATGATGGCGTAACCCAACCGTAAAAGTGTGCTACAAAAAAGCTCAAATTTTTATGTCGCTCTTTTTGCACCATGTTATCCTAACCCCACCTCACCAACGCGATAGTTTCGAATTAACCGTCGCAACGTATTGTCTGAACTCAATTAACACAACAAAGCAAATAAATTAAAATTATAAACATTATTGTTGTTTATGAAAAAAAACAAAACAGATCTAGGAAACAAAATGAAAAAAAAGGCAAACTTGCCGTACAAAGAATGAACAAACTATAAACATACAAAAATGATTTCTTCCTATTACGACATTATCTTTGTGTGGTTTAAGATTATTCATGCCACTTTTGACGACAACTGAATTTAAGCCGACATTAGCGGGGAAGTGACATGAGAATTTGTTTACCATTTTTTCACATTGTGCTGGTTACTGACAACAGTTAACTGATTAAACCTTATCCCATACACACATGCTTCAATCTGACGTTAATTAATCAAACACAATAGAATCATATTCATGTCGCAAAAGACAATAACACTCCAAAAATGTGGCCGCACCCAGCTCAAGATTGTGTTAATTACCAGTTGACCATGCGCACACACGTTGCGCATAATCTCACAAGACGAGGGCGGCTGACCACTGTGAGTAAAGTTGCACGCGTGATGGATTGAAGAAACTCACCTGGTCGCATATGATGTCCCATTTTTTTGCATTGTCATAATTTTTCAACAGCTTCGCTTTGTCGGGTGGAAGATCCATAGAGGCCTGTAATGGTTAGATGAGATGTGGGAAAATTGTAATTAGATAATTTGCTGATCATTGTAGTCACTATTAACTAGCAACCTATAAGTTAGTTGGAACATTGGAATTGTTACTGCAAATATTCACATCTATTATAAGAGACACATTGGAGAGCTTGGCTATTTCTATAAGGGTATAGGCGCGCCTCCGATTATGTTTTCAATGTTATTTAATGAAGAATAGAAAATTTATCAATTCACATGCGGAAACCCTTCCGCCGGGTATTATTTGTATCGGCCTTCACACTATTTTACGCATATTGTTCTCATCAAAATGTTTGCTCTTGTTTACGTAAAGAAGTTGCTGAAGCAAAGTTGTGAATCAACTACCTCAGCCTTATGGCTCTGAGGCAACCGTGAGCGTGCTAACGCAAATAAAGACACCACATAATAGTTTGCCCATTCAGCGGTCTATGTTTGGTCTCTGCAGTGGAACACTGGAAGGTTAATTAAGCATAGAGGCCAATGGTCGTAAGCCAACTAGTGCGTTCATAAACCAAACCGTAGCCCTAAATCAGTCTTCTTGAGGTGCCGAGAAAGACCCCTTGCGGTGAAACGTGCAGTCGCCATACGAATACGAATGCAACGATCATTCCACAGATTGAAAGGAGCAACACGTCTGCTCTTCCCCTGCAAAATTCGCAAAGTTTAGACGGGGGCGGATGGCTAGGTTTTACTGACCATGTTTCTTCGTTGCGCAACGAATGATTCATTACCGACTCCAGCGCCGAAGAAGACAGGTTCGTAGTTACGCGACAAGCAAAACCATTCGTAGGCTGCATGAAATTAAAATTTCCACTTGAATTTGAGTACAGTACATCGTAATAAACCGGCGTACGATCGATGAAAGTTCACAGCGAGCGACAAACGCCGTACGTGACGCATAGCATTGAAAGTAACACCAAAAATGGATCCCTGTATTAACGGGTGGATCAATTGCTGTGTAGTAACGGACTAAAAACGCTCTTGGCATCTAATTGCCGTTCGTCGCTGCCCCGTGGAAGCTTAACAACTTGACCCAATGCGGAGTCGCATCTTTCCTGGTGTTATACTGCACGATGATTATACATAAAAAGCTTACGATTTCAATAAAAACAAATTGAAATCTCGATAAAATTATAGTTTTGTGTTGAGAAATTTTGATTTTAATCAATCCAAATTACGGAGTGATAACTGTTTACATTTATGCTGATGGAGTGATGGACCAATAAGGTTTGTTCTTGTATTCAAATTGTTTGTTTTGTATTTCCGTGATAAGAATCGACAAAGATGTAAAATTATCTACTACATTTACTGATTTAGTTAATCGAACTCTAATGAAAGTAGGAGAATCAGATAGTTGTTGTCAGTGTAAGCTTCTTCTCTTCTATGCTTATAAATCACATCAACAGTTTTAGCAAGGGTCCCCGTTTTCACATAAACCACCAACTTCCTTTTTCCAAGAAACAAATAGGGACCCTTGGATCGGTGCTGTGCAGATGGACGATTTCGTTACTAAGCTCCTACAATGCGTGAAATAAACATGGACAATATAGTTTTTGGATTTCTGATGGGTTCTGCATACCAAATCAGAGCAACAATGACATCAGTGACGCCTGATCAGATGCCGCTACGATGATTCACATCTTGATCAAAACAAACTCTCCCTAGTAGAAAAAGAATACCGCTTACCAGCAAAGAGTCATAAGATGTGCGATGGTCACGAATCCACAAACCGTTCAGCAACATGAACAAAAGCTGAGTCTTTCTTTTGCTTTCATTCTTCGTTTTGTAGTGGCACCCAACAAATGTGGCCATTTGGTCATTTAAATCCCGGCCGGAGCCTCCGTGACTATCTGTGTGCATGAATGAACGGCAAATCTGTGTCAGATCGATTACGACCCCATTTGGTACTTTGTAGTACACGTAGAGCGTTTTTCATTCAACTTCGTCTGAAAGAAATTTGTCACTCTTATTTTTACTGAAAACTCTCTCTACAGTATGGTTCAATTTTTTGTATTATGTTTGCCACATTGTTCTGATTTCGTTCGAGTTTTTATTTATGGTTCTAAACGATTCTTTCCTTAAACCAAATTTTGATTTTAAAGTAATAGTTTTTCAGTGACAATATATAAATAACCTAGCTAAGGCTCGATGTCTAATGCAAGTGGACGGCTCAAAGGTAGAACCGGTATTCATATAAACTATTTCGTAATCAGCTTATATACTAGTTTTCAATATACTTATAAAATACTGCCACTCGCAAGGTTGTGGGATGCAAAGCAAAAGAAGGAAACTTGTAGCTGGACAGTGCTTATCGTGGGAGGCATACATTTGGACATCGCACACCGACGCTGATTGAATAAAAAGAAATATTGAGCCCACTTTTTTCATATATAAAATTCATTCGCAAACAAGAAACACTCATTCGCAAAACAAGGAGTAGCTTTACCGAATGACAATTTCGAAATGATCTAAGACTCGATTTTAAGGAAAAAAACGGTATAGAAGTACTTGGTCATCAAAATTTGGACAAATGCAAACATGAACACTCTGTCCATTAGTGTTTGACAGTGTTTCATTTTTGTTAACTAAACATAAACGCTAAAATCGTTTCAACGAAAAATCTTAACCACTCATTGATACAGGTTTAGAAAGCTATCTATCAAATACTTATGTAACCGTTGGCTTGAAACCTAAAATATCGATCGCCTTGACAAACCTGAACGCTAAGCTTAAATCCGTCAACATATCTTTTGTTTGTTTGTGTTCGTAATAACCAAATGTATGGAGCAATGCGTAAAAGTAGTCATGATTTTTTACGCGGAGCAAGTTAGATGTTAGATGTTAACTTCATGTTAGTTTAGTGTTGCTTTTTGTTTTGATCTACCGTTCAATAGTTTGTTTCAGATAATTCAATATTTTAAGTTTTGTTTTGATTTTGTGCAACATTTTTACGTTCCACTACTTCGTTTTTTCATTCAATTCCAATAAAGTAATCGTAGTGTTACAGTAACCATAATAAAGCAATAAAACAGTAATCCAGTAAAGGAACGTTAAAGAGAGTTAAAGGGCATTTTCGTTAAGACCACCATTTAAGTATAACTCAAGATGAGTAATATTTATGTTGCCCGGTTTTTGAAGAAAAGTCACAGAGGGAATCATATTACGGCTTCCGTGTTTATTTCTGGAACGGCGCCTCGGCCATTCGGCTTTGTTTGATGCTATCTGCAAGACGTTCGGGTTCGTAAGCTACGGCCCAACATAATATAGGGCCGAGCGTAACGAAACCGTATGGCCTTTGCAGCTGCTTGAAAATCAAGCATATAAGAGAAAGTAATTTTGTTAAAAATTTGTATTTGATTTGATTTTTTCCATTAAGAGATAGCGAAACATAAATTAGTTCATTTCATTTTCGGGATTACGTTATGTGCACATCAACGTAATGAACAGAAACAATAAATACAATTGTGTTGCAACAATTTGACAATTGTGACTATGAACCTTGGTCTGTTAATTTTTAAAGGTAGAGTACAGCTTTGTTTGATGAGACAAAAAAATTCGACAATACGGTTTTTTGGAGAGTACGCTTTCGGTGGGTGACCTTAATATAAGGCTCAACTGCTTCCGTTAGCGTTAAGCGTTACTGATCGAGAGGCAAGATTTTGTACACATATATAGCATTTCACCGCTCTAACCGCAAGCATTCGTAAACTTCGCGAAAGCCAGCTGGGCATCGAGTTTGATTATTCACTGATAATCTTCACGGTTTGACTTTACGAACGACTTTGCTGTGCCTTCCTTCTAACGGTCCCCTATTTATTGACAAAACTGAGTCCATCTTGCGGCGGCGAAAACAAAGAAGAGATGTGCTCCTTTCCGTTAGGCCACGATGAACATGTTGCCACGATAAGCATCACCCATCAGCCTCTGTTGATGCAGCAGGCCGAAGACTGCTATGAATTTACCAGCCGCTTATCTTGTTTATGTCTTTCATTTCTATTTCTGGTGTCGTCTGCCTGTTTAAAGGAAACGAAGACGATCAATCCACGAACACGGAGCGAGGCCATGACTGAAGTGCACTCTTCACAATCCAAAGAACCTGGCACATATTGTGGCTTACAATGGAGCATTTAGTCTGGGCAATGTTGTACGCATCCAGACAGCACGGCAAATTAGGCACTTCATAAAAGCGGTTCTTTCTGTGGTTTGTGACAAACGATATTCCCTCCTGAACACGGTTTCGGATGTGGTTGACGTTTGCACTAATATAGGCGTAAGTGCGTGCCCCACACCGGTAGTGGTACTCTAGAAACGGTCAAGCGATTGTAAGATTATTCAAGAAAATTATATTCAAAGCGGTTTGAAAAGAAAGCTGGAATGGATTTTTTCCGCAAATTTTGAATTATTTGAAATCGCTATGGCTGTTTGCTCACGTGGCCAGACTTTAACCCTCGCATGATACGGTCGTAGTTCATGGGCTGCGTAAATTTGATTGCCCTACTGGACTGTCGGTCATTTTCATTTAAAACCCTCTTTCACCCATGACCCGCATATTGTCGGTCTGATAAACGGCATCATCTCCCCCCAAGTGACTTTGCTCCTAATGGAGGTTGATAGAGGAACGATCAATTTATTTGCATCTCGTTGCACGCAAATCGCGGGTCTGCTACTGAAACCAAGTCCGTAAGGTATTCGAGTCTTCCGAAACACTAATGCGCACAGTAATGTGAATTTGGTTTTCACAGAGTCAATAATTTTTCAACTATCCGCAGGCCAATGATATAATTTGAAGCGTTGGTGTATGGTTAAGATAAGCTCAGTTGAAAAAGATGCTAAAACATTTGATAAAACTTGCACGCAAAATTGGTTCGATAACATCAACGATAATCAACGATAACATAATCGAATAGCAGATCACTATATAACACTGAATAATAACACTATAAAGAACATATAACACTGAACACTGTAACACTGAATATAACACTGAACACTGAAAAGAACGAGAACAAGATAGTAAATTCTCGAGCAATTTTATTGATAACAAACAGTTCTTCATTGATTCTAGAAAGTTCGGCGGGCATGTATAACGGAAATTTTCAATTCGTTTTACATGAGGTAATTCGGTTGATTATAAGTGAACCTAACACAGTTTGGGCAACAAAATAAACAAACGTGAAAAGCGACAGCAGTGACACCAGGTGGTCGAATGCTGCCATAAATGGATGTTGCTAGGTTGGAACTGTCAAGCATTGAGTGCCAAGGTCTGCTGGTGGGACCAAAATTCAACCGAACGTAGTTTCAACCCTATTCGTGTAGTCACGCTTGAGCTACTTTCCTAAATCTTCGGCATTGAGAGAAACTTCCATTTCCATACACACCGCAGAGCTTGCCATAAAATATATACTTATGGTTCAGTTTCTAAAATTTCTTATCAACTTATCAATTAAGCTCCTGGCTAGTTTATTGGGAGCGTAAATTTTGTATTTTAAAGTTATATACATTAGTCTAAAATGGTATCACATAGAAAGTACCAAGGATTTATAGATTCGTGCTACGCTAAAGAGTCATAAGACCATACTTTCTACTGTTCCCTACCTTGACTTCAAACCTTCACTTTTGCATAAAAAGTGTACAAAGACAATAAAACCAAAGAAAATCCGCAGTCGTGGTGTTTTTAGTACCGCCTGCCTATGGATTTCTGTCACACCGGCATCTGCCGTAGCCCACCTCAGACGATCGTGACCTTTCTACTCAGCCACACGATGTAGAAAGCTTACCCCAATAACCTTTCGTCCACTATGACTAAACTAATGCTTACAGCACAACACAGCATTGGATGCTCCGTTGAGCTGTATGCGCGCATATTATACTTTCCTTGGAGAAAGATAAAACCCAACCAAATAGACGCCATCTCCCGCGTCCTGGCCATATTTTGTTAAACAAACACTGGACCCCATCAGAAGGACTGTAAGCATGTGAGGTAGTTCCGGCTACAGAAGCATCAAACCTGAACTTGTTTCCGTCCATTCTTGGACCGGATGTAAAATTCATTTTCCCTGCAGCCACTACCTCCCCCGTTTATTTTCCGAATACACAGCCCCACCGAAGATCCGGGAAGCCAGGCGTAACAATGAGTCAATATTTATGCATGCTCATCTTTTCCAACGCGCGTCACCAGAGATGTGGCATCGTTTCTCTCGATTGCAGGCATCCGCTTCAGTGACATACTCCACGCCGTACAAAAGCACCCTCCTCTTAAGTAGCATCCTCAAGGCGCAAGGTTCGTCGTCGTGAACGTTACACGAACGGCTTAACCCAGCTGCTTTCATACCAGAAACCTCAAAAGACCGTCTCTCCACAAGTAAGCGAAGCTAAGCAGCGCGAAACCAAAATAACGCGACACCAGCCTCAGTCGCTGGATATGGAACCATGGAGCGTTTCTAGGGGTCGTAAGATATTTTTTGTATCCAGCATCGTTTCTCAGCATTGAGGATAAGAAAAAATAACAACGTGATTCATCAGACGCAGCCACCACGCGTTTTAGAATTCTCACACTCACACACTGACGAGTGCATGAAGTCATAACTCCAACACGAAACTTGGCGGTACTGATGACTCAACGGCACTTCAAACATGCCTGAGAGGAGGAGTTGGCAGAGATAATTAATTCTGCCACATCAACAACCTATCAATAGGGTCGCACTTGGTGCAGTTATTTTACGGCAAGGTAGGCAATTAATCGAAGCAAATGGTGAGCACCCAAAAATAGTGTAGTAATAAAGTAGACCTTGATTGGTTTCGAATTGCTCTGCTGTGCCACTGTATGGGACTATTATTGAATGTTAATTTGATTGATGTTCAATTTATGATGCATTGAAATAGCTGTATCAATGAACTACTATTACAATACTTTATAGTACACGTTGTAATGTTAAGATGTTTTACAACCGTAGTTGGACAAGGTGGAAACAATCTCGTTTTAATTTCTAGAATAAATATATGTATTTTACAGTTAAGCGTAGATATGAATATATTCACGTTTTCTTTAATTATTAAATGTTACAGCTTCAACACATCGTTCGTTTCAAAGAAGGAGCATAAACTTTACCGCATCTTTGGCCTTGCTTCCTAGACGAATACTTTTACAAGTATGTTTAGGGTCCAATCAACAATCCCTGAACATATTTGGGGCCTCCTGCACGGTAACATCCAACGATTCGTAACCTGCGTGTGAATCTACTTGTTTACGGGCATAAATGAAACGTTCACACGCTTCTCAACTCATTTTCGCGCACATTTTCATGCACCGGCAGCAGAATAGGACCTGCTGCGAAAATGCCTGTATCGACCGGTCCAAACGGCAAACGGATGCAGGGAGTTTCCGCCCATTACTTAATATTTTGAAGCTATTAAATTAGCATTTTATGGCGCACCCTATCCATTGGCTGGGAAGGGATGCTACCCACAGAGCCCCCAATGTGTCAACTTCATGTCACGATAGACCAACTGAGTAGAATAACAATGATGCGCATTCTGTCAGCTAGGCAAAGCAACAGCAGCTCAAATTATCCCAATTTGCAGAAAAACAAATCTGTTCCTGCGCACAGCGGGTCGCACACGGCCGACCAACATCGGTGCACAATGTTTGTCTTTTCCAGGAGATTTTAGAGCGACCCTTGGGCCTGTTACCTGAACGCTGTTTTGCATCGAACGATCTTCACACAGATCCAACAGATGATTTTTTCTAGTTAACCCTGCTTTCAGAGGCAAGGAATAGCATGTATCCATTTAACCATAATTATCATACGAAGGGAAAATGGCAGAAGTGCACAATTGAAGGCGTAAGGCAAATTCCCTGCAACTAGCGGCCTTCGCAGGTTATCTGTTATCATGAATACGTGTCATCCTTTTTTTATAGACGAAGAAAGTCCCCGATACTTACCAGCACTTTTGCAAAGCGACGATCCAACTCGCCGCTATCCGGCATGGGCTGTAGATTACGCGATCGTATGCTGGCCTGTCGGACATGGCAGCTGGACGATTTCCAAGTGTCAACACTGGTGCTTCCGGACGGCGACGGAAGTATGGAGCACGGCTGGCGATTGTCCAACACCGGGTAGGAGGCGGTGGTCTCCACAATAACACTATCCTTGCTTTGACGCCCATTGCCCAAAATCATACCACGGCTACCATCGCTCGCTCCGTCAGTTCCGCCAGTGCCATTGCCACTACCGGCAATGCTGTTGACGGCTTTCGACGATGCCAAACCCATTCTTACTGAACCGAACCGAAGGAGCTTCAAAAGCGGCGGCAAGTACACGCAAGTGCACTGTGCGTAGAATTCTCAAATAACAGCGGTTCTGGTGGGGCTAATTGATACGGGATTTCTTACTGCTTTTCACCATTCAAACATAACTGATTCGCCCTCACCCAGCTAACATTCATGCTTCGGTTTAATGCTTATATTTTCCATTTCCGTTTATTCCAACTTTGCTTCACTGCCCACTTATCCGGTACGCACTTCACATCACATTTATCACATTTCGGCCGTTTCTTGCTTCTTAGTTTCGGTTTCCGTTTCACAAGTGCTAGAATTTCCTGCCATACACTGACACATTTGCGCAAACACAACCTTTGCGTTGTTTTCTGAGTTTTTTTTGCGGGGAGTTTCACGTAGCATTAAAAGAAACACTTATTGCATGCAGAAGCTGATCAATTACTTGCTACCATGAAAATGCACGATCAACAACAACGATCATGAAGTGGGTCTTCCATTGAAACTTTGACACACCACACGCAATCCTTCGGACACTTCCTGTGACAAACCACAACGGAGTGGGTGGAAAACACTCTTACACAAGGCTGTGCAGTGCATCACATCACGGTCGCAATCGGTTGCATTCGTCATAAAAATCGCTTCACTCTCGCTCCGCTCAACTTCAAACCCCAGCACGAATTCTGGGACCTTCAGTACGTGCCCAGCACACGATGGTACACGTACGCGCATACATAATTCCGAGCGATCATTATTGCGCGAATCACCCCTACCGGAAGCAAGGCGCGCCATCGGCGAGGTGTTGAGTGGGGTGGCTCCTACCACTACCAATACCGTCACAGCGGTCTGCTGAAAGCATTTCGGCGCAGAATGAGCCGACCCAATCACAGTAATAAGAGCCAGCCGCGCACGGAAGTAGAAGACGCTGAGCAGCAAACGCAAATACGGCTGGAAACCACCGGGGTCAAGTAGTAGTGGGGCGAAATGAACTTCCGGTCTCAAACAACCCTCTTCCAGAAGCCTCGTTGATTCGCGTCGTTCCAGGCGGGCACAAATAGGAAACTGCGATGTTCGTTTATCTTGCACCTTTTTGGCCTTCTGGAGCGGTTCCTTGTGGCTCAGACGTTTACACGTGTTTACGCATCTGTCGGCGTGCCAGTGGTTTGCGTTGGTTGCGTTGATTGCGTTTTGCCACTGTACGTTATACCGGATGATCACGTTTGAAGCGGGGTGGAGATCTTCGTCTTGCTGCTTAACAAACCTCCCACCGCAGCTCTCATTGACACAAGGAAACGAACAACACACTCTGCAATGGGAAGAAAAAATAAAATTAGTGTATGAATTTGTCATTGAGATCTGAGAACTGGGCAAGAATCCTATGGCAAGCGAAGATTTAGCTTAAAACTATGTTACTGAAATGTATATAATTATGTTTCGGCATCCGAAGAAGTGCAGCGACGCTGGCATTGATGCAATTGGCGTTGCAAGAAAGTTGCACATTATTCCATCACACGTTCAGCTGACAACAAAGGCATCAGCATATCTAATCGCCGAGTTTAATAAGTAGTTCAACTTACTCACGTTCTAAAGCGGAACGTGTGTCGACTGCACACTGCAAAAAAAGCCCCGCGCACAGTGTGCTTTGCAGCGTTGGCTTAAATATCAAGGGCTTGCTTCAAAAGTATGCAAAAAATTGAACTCTACGCCAACCACGCGAATACTAAATGGTAAGAAATCCATACAGTTATGCGGTGCTAACACGCCAGCCAACTCCCGACGAGTCGCACCTTCTGACCCGTCAGATTGTAAGACTTTTTGTAAAACCAGGCCCCTGCCAGCGAACCGGTGGCGCCTGACCAAGCTTCGGAAGTACAGTGAAAAAATAATGTTGATCGATCGATACGGGGAAAATGATTGTCCACCAGGGTAGACCATGGTTAAATAAGTAATGGTTGGCTGCAACAGCCAACCGCCACTGAAGCGTAACTTGCATGGCTATGCACTTTTCCATGACAAAACGTCCAGAGGTTTGACGTGAACAACTGAAAAAAGTCCCACGCCACAAAGCGAATAACTCTATTCTTTGTTGAGTAGCTGGCCTTATTTGCTATAAAGTAAGTACAAATTTATAACTAAGATTTGTCGAATTTGGTCCAACATGTATCGAAACCAAACGTGCGTGTTTTGACTCACTTTCCACAGGTTGCACGGCAACACTAAACGAACCTACCGACAACCATAAAAAAGGCACACAATTGGCCAGCAAATCAGGCACGTTACGTTACAGCCCTCGAACACGATTCTTTCCCCTCATAAAAGCTAAGCTTGATCCGCTGACATCGGTAGATGCCGTGACAATATTCACGTGACCTGTGGAACGATTCCTAATGCATCTGTGAAATGCGACCCGCGGAAACTTTACAGGAAACGAGTAGCTTCACTGCTGAAGTCCAACAACGCGTAGAACAATCAATATTTTAAGTGTTTGGAAAAATAGTTTCCATGTTCAACTTTTCACGTTCACCCTATTGTGTGGCTCACGAACACATTAGGCCTACTGCCAAAGAGGTACATATGGTGGGTCCGCTTCGTAAGCCTTTTTTCGGCACTATGTTTGGCGCCCCTGAATCGACGCCCGCCACACCTTTTACCCGGGATCTTCACACGATTGCGGAGCAAAAATCAACCATTTTTCAAACCATTTCCCATTTCCATCACCGGGCAAATTCTGCGTGATTTTCTCTTCCCTTGCGAACAAATGTGTTTTTTTTGTTTTTGTTTTTTTGATGGACCCATATCCAGCCGGGCCGAAAAACAGTTTACTTCTTCCGCCTCTGCCGCGGCTGAGTCGATCTAGGCGAAAAAAAAAGCCTGAACTCGATTATATTTCGACATTTTTCGCTCTTCGTGGTTCTGCTCACAAAATTCCGTGCAACAACGATTTAGTGCAATTAAGGGAACACTGATTGATGGTTAAGCTTGAGCAACACGAGGCTGTAGGTTGATTCGAAAATCATTAAATGATACAATGTCAGAAACGCTGTCGCGAGGAGCTTAAATGAAATTTGTATTGTTGTGTAAAACATGGTTATAAAAAATCTCAGACGGTGCCGATTGGTCTTAATGTATAAATTTCCACTAAATTCCGCCATTGCATATTTACTTTAGTTAGTGATAAATTATATTGTTTGATGTTCTTGCGTAGTCTGTGAAAGATTTCCGGAGTTGAATGAATGATAAAATTTGGCATGGATGAACTTTGAAGAGATCTGAAACGAACCAGTGCATCTGACCATAACGTTTCTAGCGCTCTATGGGCCATAAACGTTCCACAGAGAGCCGCGATGGGTTTGATTTTAAACTTATTTGAAGCACAAAGCAAATGCATTTGTGGGAAAGTAGTTTGAGTGAGGCGCGGTAGAGTAGTGGGAGCCGACCGAACACAGATACAGTGGGCGTCAGATATGCACCATATGCTTGACAAATGCAGCAAATGGAACCGCAAGGCGAGGAACAAAAACCAGATTAAGTAGTGCATCCAGACATAAATTTCGAACCTCGTGAACCCCGAGGGTTGCATAGCAACGGCGCGAACGCAGGCTGCAGCCAGACACACGCAACCCGTACTGCGTACAGGCACCACAAACACATCGCCCGAATCGTTGAACACAAACACAGTGTACGAAACCATTGAACTTTGTACCCCTCGACAACCTCACCCATTCCGACACTCTTCACTTGACACCCGCTGCAACGGAATCGATGGTGCATCAGTGGCCAGCATCAGATGAGATCGCACCGTCAATGCTTCGGCGGTCAAACTGGGTGATGCTGACTGTAGGAGGTCGAGGAACGGCTAACCCGAAAACCATAATGCACAACACATCTCCTCGGTCATCGACGAAACCAACATAAGTAATGAATGAATGATGCGAGCGATACGAGGGCGACAAAGCTGACTCGGCAGATGAAGTCTTCAGACGGTAAGAAACCGCTTCTATGCCGTTTGTTTTTGGGGCGAGCCAACAGACGGTCCTCACATAACACCACATGGGGCTCATTGGCTTATGGGTCGGCATGGCCCAATATGTGGACGGTAGACAACTAACGATCGCTTTCAACCATGGTAGAGCCTCTGCCTTAAAAGTTAACTACATACAACGAGTTGCTGGAACAATTCAAATAAAAAAATACTAGATTAAGTCTTCAATGTATAAGAACTAAAAAGGGCTTCCATACCCCAACTTGCAATAATACACATCCTACAAAATTGATTCATTAGTTAGACGGGAAGTTCGTTAATCGTAGAGGTAAGGCTCGCAGGTTTGTTAGTGTACGTGGCAGATATCTGTAGTCGATGCCACATAGGAAGAAAAATGCATAAAAATATTGAAAATTGAGATGGTGAAAGAACCCGGAAGAAACTCATCGACGAAACGCTGGCACGACGAGGCTGTGGAATGTCGTGTGCATGCGTAGCGATGGCAAACAAGAACCGGCTTTCTTCTGGAGCCACTGTTTTGATCTTTGTCTCACGGGCCTCATCTTCGCCGCCTTTAGGCCAACAACACCGCCAGCCGACGAGAAGAATCAACATCGCACCAACATCGATCGTCTTAACAGATCAACTTTCATTCATGCGACCCGACTGGCAACATCCCTCGCCGCCCCTTCAACCCGCCAATATCTCACTAACACGGAAATACTGAGGTCAACGCTAAAAACCGGATCGCTTGAAAAGGGTGGCCTTTGATGAACCGGGTATAGAAGGAATTCCAAAGAAGCGGAGCCCACAGCACGACGGTTCACTGTTTCCAATATTCAGACTGATTGTAAACAGATTAAACCGTGGAGAATCATTTTTGAAACAACATTCGTAACACACCTCAAAATCACACGAAAACGTCCAGACAGTATCCGCGGGGCCGGCGAACTAACTCCGCCTAAGGTATGTGACCAGCATCACCGGGTGGAACGTGATTTGGCGAGCTTTATCGCATGGCGAATCTAGTAAGTTGCATTTGCGGCCACATTGCAGCGAACGATGTGCATTCCACGTACACAGCCATACAAATTGCTGCACAGAACCAGTTTATTTGCATGTCTCGCTTCCACGCGGTGCTGCAGCTGGCATCCTGATGGGTGCATATCCTTTGGATTGAGACACACCACACACCAACACTGCCAAACAACGCGTAACAGTGCGAAAACGTGAAACTGTAGTAGGTGCCACCAAAATGTGCATTGTCTGGCGCAATACACATTAGAATTTGGCCAACTGCATCACTGGGCAGAGCGTTTTGGAAGTTTAACTTCTCAAAACACACACACCTACGCGAGCTGTCCTTTGGAAAACACTGCTTTTAACACCACTACACGGATCGAAGGGCACGTACGAAAGGGTAACACGCCGGCTCGTTTGTTATGTCTGGCACGTAAGATGATGAATGTCTGAAATTTGAGTTCACGGTTCCACTGCGAAGTTATTTCATTTCTTGGTGCATCGCATCGTGGGATCGCGGTGCGCCACTCATACGAGGCCTATTAGCTGCACCCTTTTGACGAAGAGAGACGAATGATAAAAAATTAATATGAATGTTTCGTGGAATGGCTACAAGTGTTTGCACGATTGCAGCTAACTGTAAACCTCGAGTGCATCCAATCCATGCTTTCAAAGCAATCAATCGATGACAGATTCATCGATAACAGACAAAGGAAAGGTCCAAAGGAATCCCGGGAAGCGATAGTCATTCTCCGAGGACACGCATCTCGGTCGGTGACTCATACTCACGTCGATCAGAACACTAACATTGCACAACACTAAACGACGACACGCGGCAAAAGGAGCTCGGTTTCCGTGGATACTCTTGCCTTAACGATCATACATTTTTCGGGGAACGGGCGAATGAGGCTGTAACATTCAAATGAGAGCATAAACATCGGCCATCTCAACCAATAACACCGTTTATGTTTTGTCCGCGTCGGCGTCTTCACTCAACAGGTTAGTGGTGACATTCATCAGATCCGATTGATACGCTACGAGATCTTCTGACTATTAAGTCACGATCTAAATGGAACCGATCTTGTTTAACGCTCTGCGCTGGACCACAACAACGAACCTTGAAATGCGCGACAAATACAGCTTTACGCAGCACGCTCCGAAGAAGGAGAGAATCCGTCTCCGTTGGATCCGCTGGAACACACAGTGCGTACAAGCGCACTTTTAACTGCTGCTACATTCAATTCACTCAAATTCAGCGATGCTACAAGCCACCAGATTTTGGGAAACCAGTTAACATAGCATAGATGTACACATATGCGTTAAATCTTAAACTCACTCAGTTTACCGCTTCTCACTTAGAAAAGAACGCACGATCAGTTGATAACGAAACATAACAACCCAACTAAATAACCGAACTCCGCCGCTGTTGTTGTTATTATCTTTATTACAGAGAGATTTTGAGCCTGAAGCTTCTTTCGTCTCTTTTTGCAGGTTTTTCTATTGTTTTGGATGGTTTTGTTGGTTTGTTGGTTTGAAAATGAGACAGGAGATTTCTTTTTACGATGGCGCCACCAGTTTTGAGCAGAGACTAGGAACGCAGAGGACGGAACAGAGGCTAGGAACGCAGAGAGAGAGAGAAAGTTTCTCTCTCTCTCTCTCGTTTCGTGTTCGGGATTTTCGTAGGTTGAATCGGGAAAATCTCTTGGTTGTTTTTTGTCTTTTTTGAGATGACGGCAAAAGTTGAAATATTACTGAAAATTTTGGCTCTGAATTTCTGAGGCTTTTAGTTTGAAATTTGAAAAATGAAAACTGCGTTTTGTGAGCAACTGACGGCCGGATGTGTGAGTCTATTGCTTCGCTGCAACGAGCGCTGCTCACCACCACAATCCATACCGAAGTGAACACTGGGTGCAGACGATTGAACTATGTGGTCAAAATTTTGCATTCATATTGCTTTAACGCATGATAATGGAATTGAGAAAATCCGTTTCTTGTTTCGATTGTTTTTCCTTTATAGCTACTATGAAAAGAACAAGAACGCATTTAGAATCATTGGCTGTTGACGCCATCCATCAAATCCATCGCACCAAACTTCAGAACTGACGCCTTACACCACTTTCGTATTTAATATAGCAGTAAATCTAAATTGAACGGTAAAAGAGTGTGTATTTTACAATCGTTATATTGCGCTTTGAAGGATTTATGAATAAAGCATTGATTTTTCGTTCCATGAGATGATGTGAACTCTAGTGAAAGAATGCGCCTTTGCATCCGCCCATACTACTCGCCACTACATTTTGTGATTTCTTCCTCATCAGCATCGCTTTCGGCAGTCGCAAAGTTTCGCGAATGGTTTTGTTCCGACCGTTCCGTCGTTTGCCGGAGCAGGTATTCCCAAGGGTCTTCGAGCATGGAAGGATGAAAGTAGTCTTCCTTCTTATATGGGCCCGGTTTCTGTGAAATAAATATACCATTAGTAGGGCGTTCTCAACCGAGCAGTTTGCGGCATTCTGCATTACACCATGTCTGTGATGATTATTTTGACGGTGGCGTTGTTGGCCTCCATAGCCTTGATTCCTGCCCTGATGGCTTTTCCAGTTGCGACTATAATTTGCGCGATCCGTTTCAGAGTTCAGAGCTCCGTTTCCACCTTCGTCATGATGATTTGATTCGTGAGATGAAAATCCAGATCTATCGTGAGTCTGATGCCTGTTTTGTCCATAACGGTTGCTCTTGTGAATTACACGTGATCTCGGTAACATGTGCTTGGGTTGTACGGAGTAGTAATTTCGTGTTTCGGTCGAAGTTCCTCCTTGGTGTTGAGGCGTGCTGAATCCAAGCGGCATGAAACGATCAGTACTGGGATACAGCGGACTGTTGTTGTTTGTGCTCGAGCCACCTCGCTCATCAGTGAAGGACATATTGAGACTTAATTCCAAAGCCTCTGCTTTGCTTTATTCTGTATGATAGATTACACCAATGCTAGAAATTAGTTTCAGAACTTAAAGAAAGGAAATCTTTACCTCTTACCATCCAGGCCAAACGGGTTGTTTGTTTTGTTCTTGTTGGCGAAAACAGCTGTCAATGGCGTTGTCAATCGTTTCGGGGGTATGACGCTACCTAACTACTTCACTATTAAAACGTCAACGAATTAAAACGATGCGAATATTTAAACCATCAACAAGATGCTAAAAACGAAGAGGCTTCACGACTGTTGAGAAAAAATAATTTAAAACAGTGCAGTATATACTTTAGAAAAATTTGATCAACAATTTTTGGTTTCATTCCGAGCAGGGGATAACCCTTCATGTTCAAACAACCTTGAACGGTGTGCGACGCGAATCGGTTTTATTTTTGACGTACCAAATGAAAACAAAGCTCGCATCGCCTCTTTTCTGAGTAATGCAGGCCACGCATTTTATAATTTAGTTTTCTTTTCCTTTCTTGTAAATGTCTGTTTCCGTAAAATGAAAAACTTGTGCGATTTAGTGCTAAAGTATAAATCGTTTAGCAATGTGGATGATGATTTGTTTGCTTACATCGATCGTATTTTAGAGAACGCCTGGGGTACAGCAAACATGATTAAACCTACCCTCTGGTTTTCAAGTATTTTCAAGTATGTTCCTATTTTCAGAAATACATCAGCGGCACGACCGTGCCACGATAGAATTACAGAAGCTGGAACAACAATTACCGGTACAAAGGGAACGCCAAGCTATCTGGCTTGAACAAGCCAACATAACCGTTTCGCCGGTACGAAAACGTAAACGTAGGTCCATCGACGCGTCGCTTTCTGCACGCAAAGAAAACGTATCTGCCGTCGATGATTCCACGTTTTTCCCCAACAAATCCGACCCAGAAGCTTCGCTGGTAGCAACGTCCGTGCTAGAACAGAACATCATCGATTCGGAGGAATCATTTTTCGCCCTGTCGCAAAGTCCGTCTAAAAGAGAACCGCTGTCCAGTAAAAATGAATGCTTCCCCGATCGTTCACCAGCAAAGCATTTATATGAACGGAAAAACGGAAGTATTTTGCGCGAGAGTAAACTCGACGCTAGGGTCGCCGTCAGAAAAACGATAGACGAAAAGTCACCGCAACTGGCAGCAACGACAAGCGCGACAACGACGGGCAGTAAATGGACGGTGAAAAAGGACGATAAGGCCATAGTTTCTAAGCTGGAACAGAGTTCGACAACCGTTAAATCGCTTCGATCTCCCTTGCATGGGCGTAGCCGTTTGCGGCAGACTAAGCTAGTGTTTCTAGAGCACTCGAACCAAGGGGTTCGTGCGAAAAACGGTGGCAAAGAAACGGAGGAAGAAGTATCAATGAATGATTTTATAGTGCCCACGCCGCCCTCGTCAGCACATAAATCAAAATGCGTGCGAAGTTTTCGGATGAAGAAAGAGTCTGCCAGTAACGGGATGCAGCCAATCAGCAGAAGCAATTCGAAAATTGATCGATCAACAACTGATAAATGTTTCAACGACACTAGGAAAACAAGCACTCATACTTGCGGCGATGATATCGATCGAACTTTTTGTGCAGGAATAGAAAGCTGCAGCGACTTCCAAGCACAGAAGATCAAACAAGAACCGCCAACGCAACCGAACAATAAACCGTGTGTTTTTAGGACGATCGAAAATGTTTCACATGCGTGGAATTGTGCAGCCGAGGAAAAGAACGATACCAGCGATATCATACTTGTGCCACCCCCCAGCCAGGAGTCAGTTGTTTGTGTGATGGAATCCCAAGCTTCGAAAAAGGATTTACTCATTGCTGCCTTGAAGGAAGAACGTAGTAGGCGGATCGAAGACACGGGTTCACGGCCTTTGGACATTGCCACCGATTTCAAGTACAGTATTTCACCCAATATAAGCCAAGAATCTGTTTGAACGTAGTTTTAATTTTGTTTTAACCTCATTGTAGTGATAAGTGGAAGGAACCAGAAGCTGCGACCACGAAAACCGGCACACCAATGAAGAACTCTACTCCCGTACAAGCATCGGCTGCGAAACAGTTATGTATCGATTGCAAAAAGCTGTTTCAATTTCACATGACGTCTGGGAAATCTGCAGAAACGGTACTTTCTAAATTACCCCGCAACTGTCGTAGCTGTCGGATGGCCCAACTTCACAACACCCCGCCAGATTTCTGGCATCCCGACTTCCTTCCAACGCAACAATAACATCTCAGTCTGGTTGGTGCCTTACAAAAATCACTACCTCACTCACAAGATGTCCTTATACTGTGGTCACATGTTTTCGTGTTCGCGATCAAATTCGTTTACGGTTTAGTAAGTAATTAACAATTTTATAGATTCCAATAAGAAATTTGCCATTAATCACTAGTAAGTGCCATTGGTCCCGTGACATTGAGCCATTAAGCGATTGCACCGAATGCCTTAGATACAACACGTTAATTGAAGAAAGCTAATGTTATCCACCTGGCATTTTACGTTTAGCTTATGCATTTAATATAAATATGCCACAAACTTCTGTTTGATGATTCACTTTATTAAGATATGGCTTTAACAAATATCCTTGTGCTGCGCCCCCAGCATATATAACGGTTCATATGGTTTGCCACGCATCCGTTTATAAATTTCCGCGCTTTTCCTGGTCCGCTTCGATGGCCTCAAACAGTGCCTTGAAATTGCCAGCTCCGAAACCCTGTCGAAGAAGTTCGAAATCTGTATGCTTCGCTTCGATTGGCCATGCGGTACGATACTTACATTATGATTGTGCCGCTGGATAACCTCAATGAAGAGCGTCGGCCGGTCCTGCATGTTCTTGGAAAAGATTTGCAGCAGATAGCCGTTTTCATCGTAGTCGATAAGGATTTGCAGCTCCTGAAGAACGGCCATGTCCTCCTTAATTTTCACGTCGCTCGACTTGAGGCGGTCGCGTAACTGGTCGTAGTAGGTGTCCGGGATGGAGAGAAACTGTTGGCCGCGAGCACGCAAATTACGTATGGCGCTGATGATATCGCTCGTGTTCAGAGCAATATGCTGCACGCCAGCCCCGCCGTAATATTCGACGTACTCTTCGATTTGCGATTTCTTCTTCCCCTTCGCCGGCTCGTTGATCGGCATCTTGACCGTTTCCTCGTAGTTGGTCACCACGATCGATCTCAGGGCAGAGTACTCGGTGTGGATCTGGCTGTCGTCCACCGACCAGAACCGGTGAAACATGAGCACCTTCTCGTACCACGCTGCCACCGATTCCATCTGCAGGTCCGGTTGATTGCCAACGACGTGATCAATAAAGTTCAAACCTACCGGAGGTAGCGTGCGGAGCAGCACATCTTCGTGTAGTGGCGCTTGGAAACCGGGCAGAAATCGGCCTCGATAACCGTTGCGCTCGACAAAGGTGTGGACCGTGTCACCGTATGTTTGCACGGTCGCGAACCGGACCGTGCCATGCTCGTCCGATTCTTCCCAGACATCACGCACCAGCTTTGCGCCGCGCTCCTTCGCTCGCCGCACAATTACATCGAGATCCTCTACCTCGAAAGCAACGTCCTTAACTCCGTCTCCGTGACGTACCAAGTGGTCTCCGAGGTCACGATGATCCGGCTCGTACGCCGACACGAACACAAACACGATCCGGTTCTGGCGCACCGCATGCTTAACCAACACTCGGCTTCCGGTTTCTAAGCCCTGGTAGGCGTAGTCCTCGAACCCAAATCGAGTAGTGTAGTAGCTGGCCGCTTGTTTCGCGTTGCCAACGTAGAACGTGATGTGATCGAACGAGAGAAACTTACCGCCGGCCGGTTTCGGTCCCTTGTTGGTGTAAGTGGTCTACGGTTATCAAGAACCACGCCCGGGCCACTATTTAGTTTTAATCGACGAATAAGGTAAGATCTCCAGGACTTACCATAGTAGTGCACAAGGACGATCGGTTACTGTTAGCGCAAATAAATAAATTGACCAACCTGGAATGCTAACCCCAGGAGGATACGATAACACCAGCAAAACTTTTAATCCGTGCCCACAGAAAGAAACTTGAAGAATTCGTTTGTTTTTTTCAAACTATTGTATCACCGGTATCACTCCTGTTCGATAACTGACTCTAGCCAGTCCAGTGGCTGGATCTTTTATAGTTTTCAATACACCTTCAAACTGGTCATCTCAAATGTGGTTCTTCTGGGACGAGTTTTGTCGTGTGCGCTGAAAGAACGGTCGCTGTTCCCTTCCAGCAGCTACTGGTTAGGGAGAATTGAATAAAAATATCTATCGTCGCCATGCATGGTTTCAAAACCGGTCCGGGACCATTCGCTGCGGCGCTACGTGCTACAAGTTTCAACCTGGAAATGTAGAACTTTCTCGCATCGGTCACCGACAGGCAACTGATCACTTTCGCTGGATCATCCGATGCGACCGTTGCCTGTTGCTACCAGACGGCCGCCTTAGAAACACAAACCCTGTGCTGCGAATCCATGGAGAACTGAATCGTTGACGCCATCCATGTATCCATGTATTCCGTTGAATAGCTAATGAACTTAAGGGAGATAAGATGATATTCAAGTCGCCAGCGCTTAGTGCGATCGAAAGTGATTGAACATCGCACCTCGGGCAGGTGTTTCTGGCGAGTGGTCGTTGAATGTTCCACAACTGAAGGACGAGCCCCCGGAATGGTTGCTTTATTTACGCGGTGCGATTATTGTTACCATCGGCACTATTGCGTAGCCAGTAAATACGTTCCAAAACTGGTTCCAGTATGTTGTTGTTTTTAGAACCACTGATTTACTCCCTGCCGAAGTATGCCATAAATGCAGCATTCGATGAGTAACCTATTTCTGCCCTTGTTGAAAAATACATTTGTTTACGCTTTTATGCAAATCTGTGTTGAAAAAAATACGTAGTACCATTTGAACAGACTCAAAGGTCTCAAAGGATTTAAAAACATAGACCATAGACTTCTACTCATTTTACAGTGCCAGTCGTCCACAGTATTTTCATGCATACACATTTCATTACTCAAAGTTTTAACCTCATCCTGCAATCAGTACCTTATAAATACGTATCTAAGGCAAAATTATTTGCTAAGGCACCTACACACAAACCGGATTTTTCGGGACCGGTTTGGGATCACATTCTTTATGTTCAAACACCGGTGCCAACTAACGGCGTCCGCCAAAAAGCTAGAATGCATTTTAAATATAAGCCCGTTTTTCAAAAGTGTGCATATTGCCGTGGCTTTTATTTCTTCATAAAGATGTAATTACAATATATTGTTGACAGCAAACAAACTTTAAAACATGATGCTGTGTAAATAATAAATTAACAGTGACATTCTTACGAATATTCATACGCGAGGGCGTCCAATGCGGCACATCGGAAACCATTTGTTTCACTTTCAGCAGCGCGACTGGCTTGCATCTGGTGGGAGTGTTAGATTGTATTTTATTAAAAATTAGTGGCGCAGAAAAGATGCACCTAACTTCAGTTTTTAATCCAATGAAAGCGAAAACAAGTTTAATACAAAAATACATTTCCGGAACAGCACTCGATGTTGGAAAATTGTTCCATACGGAACGAGTAAAAGTTGCTAGCAGCCATCCCTAGACAGTTTCAACCCGTATTTCAGTTTTTTTTTCTCGTTAAAAAGTAGTAATGTCACTTGGAAGTTTGCTACTCTTCGACCGGTTGGTGGTAGTTTTTCTTTCGGAACGAAGCCAATCGCATGCGCTCAACCTGTAGCGCTTGCTCGAGCTCTAGAACCTTCACCTGAATTTCCATCTCCTTCGTTTTGGCTTGATGCACCGTCAGCGTGCCGAGATCAAGATCCTGCGAGTCTTCCAACCGTTGGCTGCAATCTTTGGCGGTAGCCACAACGATTCCCGTCGCTTGAGTCACGTTCTTTGAAGCCGTACCCAGCGCAGATAAGTTCGTGCTGGTGCGAGGTGCCTTCACGCGACTTGCCACTACAAGCTGAGCAGTACAGGCAGCAATTTCCTGGGCAGCCACTACCAAATCGAGCTGGTGCTTTGCTCCGCCGGCCACCGTTTTGTTCGCTGCCGTCCTGTGATGCAATGCAAAAGAAGGTACCATCCATAATCATTGCCCAGTAATGAAAGTGATCAAACCATGACTTACACCAAGAAGTTGGCCCCTTGGGCGACACTTTTTGCAGCTGAAATTAAGCCCTCCGTCCACTGGTGATTGCGCTTATAGAACTCCTTCGCCGAAGCAGTGCCCTTGCCTAGCGATACGATCTCTGACTGCAGCAACCGCGATTTTTGCACCAGCAGTCGAATCGCTTGCATGAGGTTCGTACAAGCGTCGAGGATTTTTTCGTTGACTTCTAATTTTATACCAGAATCGGAAGCACGCGATTTTGATAGCATTTCCTGTGATAAATGAAACGATTATGAAAACAGGGTACCAAAACTAACTAACAGTAGCGACCACTAGCCGCCATTGCATACCTCTATCTGTGAAGCAGCCTCTTCAATGGCTTTATCCATGCTGGAAAGTTCGGATTCGACCATATCGCCAAGATTTTCGGTGCCATCCGTTTGCTTTCCGAGGTCGACGATCATAGTGGTGACTTGTTCCAGTTTTAGCTTTAAATCCTTTACTCTCTCACTGACCGTGTCAGATTCGCTTGTTTTTTGCAGCGCTTGGAATAGGCTGGTAATTGACAGGCCAAGCTTCTTGATCTCTTCCGCTATGCCTGTCGATTGTGAAATGGTAACAAAGGTTTAACAAAGTCATAAAACTACAAAATCACTCATTATTTAGTGAAACGATGCAACATTACAATACTCACAAATTAGTGTACCATTCAAGAAAATTTAAAAAAAGATGCAGCAAATAAAGAAAATTAACGTACTCATTAAAATCATCATTGTGATTTAGAAATTAACGATAAATAGTATCTAACAACAAGCAACTAAATAAACTTTCATGAGCGAACTTTCAATAGCTGTTTCATTTCTATTTAATATAATGGTGTTTTTAGGTTCTTAAGCTTTTCTAAAAATAGGAATCGAGACTTTTATCGGAAAACGCCTTTTTTGGTTCGTAGTTTCGATTTTCATTCAAAATGTATTATAATTAAAAATATTAAATTAAAAACAAACAAAACGAAGGCAGTAAATATCAAATATGAATATTATGTACTAAATATGGACATGCGATCGACTTACGTTCACCACTCTCTATGTTTGCTGACCGGTTGCAAATGGTCATCCCCTGCACGTGGGCGGACGCCAATAAATGCGCTCCGATGATAACTTTCCTCGCCAACGATTCCACGTTTGTCGAATTGTCCTTCAGATAATTTTCATGGACCATTTTCAGTTTCGTCAGCACCTCCTGCAACTCCTCGGCGATCATCAAAAAGTAGGTCGGCGTACCGCCAGCCCCCGGCATTTCGTTTTCACCGATGGCCCGTAGTGTAAGCTTTTCCGACGATTTTATGCAAGCCTCCAGCAGGGTGCGCAAAGCGGTTTCACCAGTAATGCGACTATCGGCCAGGGCAGCCTGAAGCGTACCGACTGTTGCCTGCGCTGCTCGCAACCTCTGCTCCGTTTCTTCCTGTTGGTGTAGTAAATCTTGCAAATCAGATTCAATTGTTTCCTTCTCGGAAAGTGACCGTTCCATATTCGCATCTAGACCCTGGTGGTTGGTGATCGTGGAGGTGTCGGATTTTTTATAGTTTTCATTCGCGCCGCGCGTGAAAGAATGGGGAAAACAAGAAATTATTATAAAGATTCTTTGCTTTGGACACATTCCCAAAAGGCAGACAAGTTGTTAGGCACATTATCTTATACGTATGCTCCAAGCAATTAGCACAAATGGTGATGAAAATGATGGCGCTCGAACATCAAAACAACAACCAAGCATAAACAACCACGTTCAAGCAATATGATGAATGATGTCGCTAGTCGAGATGCAAATATGGCAAAAGGTAACCACTGCACGTGAAATGAGAAAACACAAATCACAAGCAAATTGTCGAAAATGACTGCATCAGAGAATTTGCACCCGCCCCACTTTACCTGATACTTTTCCTCCAGCTCGCGGTACTTGGCATTTATTTCTTCCAGTTCGTGATCCTTTTGTTCGATCACAGACTTGAGGTCGTGCTCTAGCGACTCGAAATCGGACTGTTTCTGGGTGGACTCCGTTTGCAGCAGCAACAGCTGATTCAACGTTTGCTGTCGCTCATCGGCAATGGTCGCGTTTTTCGTTTCAAGTTTGCCAAGCGTTTCGCTCATCTCTGTCTGTAGCGAATCGTAGCGGTTCCGTTCCTCCTGGTGGGTACGATTGAATTCCTCCTCTTGCGCTGCTTTCGCTGTTTCCAGATGGGAATATTTTTGTTCCAGTGCACAATTTTCCGCCAGAAGTTGTTCGATACGATCAGATAGTTCTGCAATGTTATATGATAGGAAAGACAATTACGGTACCGTTTGAGAGGCAAACATGTTAGCGCTAATAGTTTCAAGAGCGCCCAGCCAATATAACCCATAAATGAAAACTTACTGAAAATGTGCCGTAAAGTTTGAAAGGTTCGTGAATGCATGTTAACAACAGAATGTGCAAAATCGGTCAGAAGCAATTGTTGAAAACAACCCAAAACATTCGAATGAACCCACGAACGACAACTGATGAGCGCTTACCTTGTGTTTTCTGCGTATTCTCACAAACACTCTGCTGCAGTGATGCTTCCTCTCTGGCATACTGGTCAGTCTTTAGCTCGAGGGCTTCAATTTTGCCAACGCATTCCTGATATTTTAGGGCCAGTTCTTCCTTTTCGCCCTCTATTTCCGCCAGTCGCTCCTCAAGGCTGCCCTTTTCATTAGACAGTGTTTCGCGATCGTGTTGAAATGTCTGCAGTTCGGTCTCTAGGCGCTCCAGCCCGATACGCAGTTCAGCTACCTCGGCCTGCCGAGCGGCTTCCATTTCATCGTACCGGCTCTGTAGCGATTCGCACTTCTGTGTCATGGTTTGTAGCTGTTCCGCGATAGCTTCCTGCTCTTGGCGCGCCTCGACCGAGCTTTGCTGTAGTGCGTTCTGCACCAAGGACTGCTTTTGTTCGAGTTCTTCCAGCTGGCACTGGAGCTCCGCTTTAGCTTTGTTAGCTTCGACGGCAGCGGTTGTAGAAGTAGCCAGCTGCTTGCTTATTTCTCCATGCTAAGCGTGACAGACAGATTTTAAAACGTTCAACGTACAGTTAATATGAGTAAACTGACCTTATTGACTAAACTAAAAAATCAAGCTTTGCTATTTAATGTTACTCGTACTCTCTACATGGCGGAATAACAAGTACTGTGCCTCCGGTGCTTATACAATTATTCGCAACTATCCAAGAGGGAAGCCAAAGAGGAGTATGGCCAATTCAAACCTATGTCGCTGATAACTAACAAAATTTGTCGGAAAATACGAGCCTAGCCAAAACCTACTGCTATGGTAACTGGCAATAATAAGGTGTACTTATGGAGCAGGTTTTGACGACTTCAATAGATGATTCGAAACACGTATTGAGGCATTCAATCGTAACCTTACTAACCTGCACGTAGCAGTTGATCTTGTATTGATCAATTTTCACCTGCGATCAATAAAGCATGTATTGCAAAGAAAAGATGGTGATTTTAAGAACAAAGAAGCTCGACATAAATTTTCACAACACAGATTAAAATGATGAGATAATACGATCAAAGATTGGAGTTGAAGTTTGCCGTTTGTTTTTGTAATATTTGTGCACGTCAGGCTCCAAATACGTCCGGCACAGTATAAATGCGTGCCACAGGAACGCGGCCCGTAGACTTATTGTGCAAAATATGGTGAAAAACAGTGCTACCTCACCTGGCGCAGAAGATTTACATGCTCGTCGCGTATCTGCGTGTACATGGTTTTTAGTTTCTGGAACTTCTCCTCACTCGCCTTCGCACGTTCCTCTTCCGCTTGCGCACGTTCTAAGGATGCAAAACAGGGAATCAGTTAGAGCACATGAAGAGTCTTTCTCGAACGGGATGGTTGGTACGTACGCTCCAGATTAGGTGCAGTTTGAGCCCGTAGTTCCAGCTCTTCCTTCTGGAAGCGTAAATTCATAAGCTCGCCGTGACTTTGCGTTAGCTGAACGTTCAGTGCGGCGACCTCCTCCTCCATACGCATTTGCACGTCTCTCTGTTCGATCGTGATCGACTTAACGTGATTAGACAATCGATGGGTTTCCGTCTGCAGGTGTCGTATCAAATCGTCGCGCTCCTGGATCAAACGCTCCAGCTCCATTAGCTGCGCCACGGGCACTACCGGTGCAACCGATTGCTGATGGTTGTTATGTTGCGGTAGTTCCGGTATCGGTGGTGCAGCCTCGGCAGTGTCAATCAGATTTTCCACCACCGGCTCCGGTTCATTGTCACATGGATCGCTGTCGGGCATAACGACAACCGGAGCCTGATAGTTGCCTAGATCGCTTTGCAGCTCAAAATTTGGTGGCGCTTCCGGCAGCTTCGGCACGGTTATCAGATTAACGAAGTACTGCAAATTGCGCGATTGGCTATAGAACATCTTCAGCTGATGGAACAATGTACCGAAGCGCTGCCGGTGCCCGGTAAGCAGATCCGAGGGCAAGTTGGCGTGCAGTTTGAACATAATGCGCACCAACATATCGTACAGTGGATTTGAATCCTGTATGCAAGGGATCAATGGTGCCAACCGACACTGGCCGGGCGAAGTCATGGAACTGACGCAGAACGTCGTGATAGATTTGAATACTGCAAATGGGAAAATGTAGTTTAGTTTTTAAGAAGATCGTTTTGGTTTCGCCCACAAAACTTACTGGTTGCTTGTAATGCAACAATGTCATCCAAATAATCGAATATTTCGACAGCCAGCTGGAAGCTTGAATGATAGAAGTTTGTTAAATCCAAATACCAACAAGTTCTTACGTTCTAGCACTTACTAAACGTTAATATCACCTTCGCCGATCTTCTCGAGGTCGCCCGACCGAAGCGAAAGGTTGCCCGGTATTCGGGGATTACGGTCGTGGAACTCCAGCTTTGTGACGAGCAGTTTCGTGTAATGTTTAATGCAGATGCCATAACCATCGTTCAAGTGACCCCACAGTTTTCCAGCCTCCAGTAACATGCCGCGATGGCGCATCGAATGCTGACAACATAGATGATGGCCTTCGCGCAGAATTTTATGCAGCAGGTGGCAGAACTTCCAGGCCACGATCCGATTATCCTGTATCGGTTGCCGGATAGCTATGGCCCAGAACGCGTGCCCACCGTTGCTGTGAAACGTCCCGATGATGGCGGCACGAACATGCTTGACCTTGATGGGCATTTCCACATTGCTGAGAGCCTTGGAAATGCTGATAGTCTGCCAGGGCGAGACGGATGCGGAAGGGCAAAGAAGTTATAATTGATCGTTACATCACCCTAACTGGGTTATTGTTTGAAATATTAAAATTTCTTTTTTAATTCGCACACACAACACACAACCGAGGGAGATTAGTGAAACACAACCTACTTACCAGATTGGTGTATTCCTTGTCCGTTAAAGACATGGCTCCCGTGGACTGTTACGACGCGTTTACTCTTTGTAAATGGGTTTAGTGGCAAATGCCCTTCACTAAAGTGCTTCAATTATGTACAATCTATGCATTGACAGTTGTGGATGTTCGTGTACGTATTGAGTGTTTACTGTGCAATGCCCAAACAAAAATGCAAAGAAAAGTTCAGTCCACCTATTTGCATATGATGATTATGTATCTGTTGTTGTAAAAAGGTAAAAACCAGCTTAGCACTTAAAACGAGAAAGAAAGAAAGAGATAGAGAGTGTATGTGAAAGACAACAGTAAAATAGTGATTATATGTTAGGTTAGTCAGATCAGTTCTATTTTACGTCATAAACGTTTCAAACGTATCAGTAACAGACGGTACATCAACAAAACAACGATCTTCCTTCGCTTGTTGACTATTGTACAAATAAATAACCCTGCGCTTAGCGGATTGTTCGCGTGGAAAATTGATAGGTACTTAAGGGATATTGGAATGTAATATTTCAGATTGTCAGCATTTTTTCTACTACAAATGTTTCCGAAGGTTGTAAATTTATCAAAAACCATAAATTTATCTTTATGGTTTGCCGGAAGGAGAAGAAGAATGAATTCACTAGGCAAGCTAGCAGATAAGACGTCGACATCGATACATAGCGTTATCATTTGTGTCCATAATTTCAGTGCACACATCTTTCGCAAATCGATAATGTGAGTAATCGGTGATTCACGGTACGTATGTGGTCACGCACTTCGACCACTAAGGTCTTCGACACTGTAAGAAAATCGTAACACAATGCACTGGATAAGGTTTACTTTTCTGCAGCACCAACTAGTCACAAATTCGTTTTCAAATTGTTTTCCAAACGTTTTATAAACTATAATATTCCGTTGTAGTAGCTTCGATCACAGCACACAACCTTGCCACGTCCGAGTATGAGGGTCAAATGATGGGCGCAGATGTGAAGTAAAACCAACGCTGTACTTCTTTGCCCGTAAATTCAATTAGGCATTAAAAACGAACTACCGAGCAACCGATCGATCAAAAAACCAATTCGTATTCGATGGCTTAAACAAGATTCTTGAGTGGTTATTTCAACTACGGACACGATAAATAATATCACATTGTTCCTCTGCTTGAGGCCACTGTTTCCCTATTCCGGATTCCCCAGTTTTGAAACTCACTCTGGGCAATGAACGTTTTTCAACACCGCCAGAATCGTTACTGAAGGTATGAGTTTAGCCAATAGAGGTAGGTTACACACCGGTCCCCGCTCCAGATAAATACTATATCTAATCAGCAGTTTTGCCATTCTGATAGATAGCAGAAAAAGATTTCATTTTAAAAATAAAACATACTTCATGGTTTGAACATTCACGAGCTTATCAAAAATTAAATAAATTGTGTGCTCAAAAATTTTGCATTCGTCTTCATGTGTTACTCGAGTTGTTCAGTACAATTAATGATCCTCATCAATTAATCATCCTCCACTGATGACCCCACCTTCAACCCCACCTTTTATGTAGTAATCAAACAGTGAGCATGTTGATTCTACTAAACGTGTCTTTTATTCTGAAAATTCAACTATGGGAAGAAAGACGTTTGCAAGTTTTACTAGCGTCTCTGGACTGCACAAAAGATGTAAATTAATGGTAAATAAAGTTACTAAAACAAACATCATTCAAGATCCGCCAAGATGCTAGTAATCGCCGAGAGAGAAAAGAAAGAAAAAAATTGAAATTAAATAGAAAAGAACGATTCTGTACGCCAGTTTAGCATTGATCAGTTAATGGCTAAACTGACTACATTTAAAGCCAATGTAGCAATTGCGCTACATTGGCACACATGAATCATCCACATCCGATGACCTTATCAACATGCCAGTTTTGTCTTGAAAACTGAAGCAGTTAGACCAGACTTTGATACTGAAACCAATATCTTTTGGTGCAAAGTCTTGGTGAATCATTATAAGCATTGAAGATATTTCAAATAATTTTAAAGGAATGGAAATAGAAGATCATGCATTCGTGAACACAAACACATAGCAGCACTTCCAGATACTTGAGAGTGCCTTCCATAGTAGAGAAACTCAATCCTTCATAGAATGGATTACTGAATTCTAAAATTGGTTTAATTTCAATAGACTAATTACTGTCACCGAAATATAGCTTCAGCGTTAGTATTAAACTCAACATTAATACTTTTGGTTGTAAAACGAACTGCCTAAGCAGCAAAGTGAACCGAATAAAGTTGCCAACCCATTCACTTTCCCGTCGAGCATTGAAGCGTAGCAGCCGCATCGGTTTGGCCACCGAAAGAGTAGAGCTTCTACCATACTTCCGGTTCCGTTTTGGTTGCAAAACGCCACTTCGAAGTGGGCAAAGTGCTACGTTTCCCTTCACGGCGCAATCGGACAACAAAAGAATACGTTACACCGAGATCAAAATGAATCAAAACTGTCCATTGGTTGTAACGATCGTGCTTTGCCACCGTGTCCCTTTAAAAACCAAACAGATGTCCCACTGTGAAAAATAACTCATAAATGGTAAAGCTAGAAAATGAGTTTAGTTGAAATATAAGTGCATTTTAAGAGCACGATGCACACGCTACTTTTGTAGTACTCCCAGTACTATTTAGTAATGTAACACGCATGCACCCGTTCCGGCGGAGTAATTTGAAAGTTTAACGTCAGTGAAGGTATGCACTTTCGAATCTAACTTAGTGCTTGGCCTACTACGGTGTTTTGCCAGTGTATGCAGTTTTTTCTCCTCTTTCATTTGCTTGCTCGAAATTCGCTCGAACGTCGCATAAAACCATGGAAATTGGATCTATTTTTCACGATTTCTCACGTCATGCACGTTTTAGCCAGTTTTCACACTTTTCCACGCACCCACTGAAGCGTGCGGCAGTAAACCCGTGCTGAAGCAGTGCGTTCCAATTCACTTTCTTGCCCGCCACCGTTACATTCCCTCACGGAACTATGTAACGCTCATACAGCTCATAGCAGCAAATCGCCTATATGATCGTTAGCGCATGTTTATACGTATTCATATATTTATAACTTGGATAAAAATCTCCAATTATATTTTTTTAAATCACACAAATACCGACGTTGGTAGCCGATGATGCGTTTACACAAACTGAAAAACACAAATACTACTCTTTGAGCAATACCAATCAGAACCACGATCATTGTTGGCATTGATCAATCAAATGATTCCACCATAATTTTTTTACTTTTGGTGATTCTCACAGGCCTATGAATACTTCTTTTCGCTACATTTCAAAAATGTCATAGATGTTTAAACTATTTGTTCATAGGTGGTAAAGATTTACAGAGCAACGCATATCATGGGCACAGCCCATAGCAGCGCATCGTAGCAGAATACAAAATAAGTTACATTGGTTTATGCAGACTCCAACAGAATTCGTTCATGCACGTTTCCGTTGGATTCGCCCCGCAGGACCGGAACTAACTTCCGACACGATGAAAGCGGATCAGTGAAGCTGCGTATAGAGAAACTGGATGGAGGTTTAAATCGAGTAGCACGGTGCGATATCAGCTTGGGTAAGAAACTATGTTTAAATTGAATCACACGCCCGGCACTTCTACAATATGTATCATGTCCGTGCCATTAAAAGAGGGATGTTTTCTAATGTGTACCATCGTTCTATTCACTGGACACTAGAACAATTGTCATGGGCATTCTTGGATAGTCCATTCCCTTGCAGATGTCGTTCATGGGAAAAGTATTCCCATTTCTGTGCAGTTAATTGACATCAAAAGGCCGCACAATAGTAATCCGCTCCATTTAAAATTTCATTCACATAAAATCAGTAGAATATTAGCGAATTTATGCAGCTGACAGGACTCAATGCAACGGCACGTGGTAAAGGACCATTGAGGCAACGTAATAGTCGATCATCGCCGTACTCTCATACACCTCATACGAGGCTTACAAGCAAGGAATCTGGGAAGCAGGATTCTCTGACTGTGACAAGTTTTGTTAACGTAAATTGTACAAGTGCCCGTTAGTTAAAAAGTCAACGACAGATTGTTAGCAGCCGTAGGTGAATCGCAACCAAAACTATGAGAAGAACTTTTGGGCCGTACCAGATGTTTGACGAGATTTTCCCGTTCCACTTCGACTGGCGACTTCCGGTTTTGCAGCACACGCGGCAACGATAGTGACGCCATGCTGCACAGCACTGTATCCGATTACCAGACGGAAGGTCGCTGAACGTGATGCAACGCTATTCGTTGGGTTGTTCTAGTCCACGAACACCACTATGGCGAACCCCCCCGCACATCAAGCCTGGCCGCGAACCACAAACTCGTTAGGAAGAGCTATTATGACGATGACGGCGCGACAGACTTATGAATGGAAACGGTCCATCGAGGATCACGTTTTGGATGCTCCGATGTTTAATGGTTAAATGGGCAACGGATTTCGAATTAGGAAACACTGGAAAGAACAACGATCGGCCAACCGTCAACCGTGGCGTGCGTCCTACACATCTGGTCGGGAACGCGGCGAAAACTCGAACATCCCAAACGACGATCGCGCGCAGCAAGACCCGATACACAACTCCAAACGAATACTGCGGTTCGCCGCCAGCTGGTGCACACGGCGGATACAATTACGCTCTTCCGACCAACCCCACTGCAAACGGGTCTACGGCGGTGAGTGGCTCAACTGGAACCTCTCATGCACAGAACATGATCGACAGCGTTACCGCCTACCGCCGTAATCGGCCTTTCCTTCGCGTCGGTTGCACTGTGTTTAGCAACTTCCACCTGAGACGGAATGTGTTTCTCCGAAGACGGGCGCGCAGGCGACGGTGACTAATGCACAGCACTGCAACCGGGTGGCTGCATCTGGTGCATTCAAAGTGGGTGTGTACGACTGCAGGAAGAATTATTTTAGCTGCATTGTGACACAAAGCGTAACGTTTGTGATTTGCGCTTGCAGCTTTCCGGACCAATAACTGTGCCTGCGATAGCAGCGTTGTCGCTCGTCCCCAAGGAGTGTCATAAACAAAGAATATCGCGATGTTTGGAAAACATCTGCACATTTAGTGTGGCTATGTGGGCTGGCACGCACCTCATGCGCGTGGACGGCGTTTGTTATCACACATACCATGTACACGACTACCGGTAGCAATTCACAGAACCTCCTCCATAGTTACCATTCTTAAGCTAAACAGACACTTATTAAAACCCACTGAAACGTTATAGCAATTTAAAAAGCTGAACACAAAACAACATCGTCTCCTGGCGATCGTAGGAACATGAGGAATTGTCAAAATGCGCTGCGGTCGTTGCTGGAACTCACTTCGCTGGAAGCAGCGAAGGTATGAGGGAGAGAACGTGAGAAAGAGAGGCAACACGGAGCAAGCAAACAGATCAGCGACGCTTAGTGGTTGGTGTTGAAAGCTCAGATGAAAACAAAGTGCACCGCTACACTGCCGACCGAAATATATAGAGCAATTCATACATTCTCCCTTCTTTCCTTATTCACCCTGCACACACAAGTGTTTCGTTTAATATGTTTTTCGTTTATTCAACATATCAGTTCGTTCTACAATGTAATCACACAGTTGCATTGTATAGCATCAATGCCGATTTTTCTAGTCAAACCAAAAAGTTCTGCTATAACGAGGAAGGATAATAATGCGATGAGCCTGGCATTACTTGTTTTCCCTTTCGGTTGACAGCTGCGCAGTGTTTACCTTTTCATTTGCTTGCAACGTCATTAGGCGAGAAGCTGAAGCTTTCTGCACACAATAAGTGCGAGTGAAAGTAACTTTCGCTAAGCGCGATTATAAAGTTAAAATAAGTGCAAAATCTCATTTCAAGCTTCGTATTTTGCACGGGACACTGGTAGGATAAAATGAGCATCGAATAGGGTCCGTGAGCCGTGTTTTCTGTTGACTGGTGGATTTGCCAGCTGTTCCACAAGATCGGGCTATGTCCGAGAGGGCTGACGATGCCACAGATGAAATTACGCAGCCAACAACGGAGTTCACGGAGGCCAAAACCAACGGGGCTCGATCCGGTCAAACATGGCACCAGATGCTTTTGCACCCATCGCCCAGCTCTTCGCAGTTCTCGTACGGATCCGACACGGTGCCCACCGAGGCAGAGGTACGCAGTCAACAAACGACCCCAAGAAACGCGCGCCTTTTCGGGGACCTCGATGAAAGTGCCACGAATTATGACTCTGGCAACTTCTCGCTGTCCGAATCCGGTTTCAAGGAGAAGCTGGCAATCGCGGCTAACAGCCAGGTAGGAACAAACGAGGTTCACCAACGGTTTGTACAACTCAACACCGAACTGTACGAGGCGAGAACGGAGCTGCTGGCGTACAAGTACAAGTGGAACGAGATACGTAACGAGATCGAGCTGAGCTGGAGCAAGAAACTGGATAAGTTGTTGGACGAAAAGAATGAGCTGGTGCAGGAATTGGAGGCGCTACAGAAAGACCTTCAACGTCTCAACGGGCCGCCGGTTCAAAGCGATGCGACAGCTGGTCGAGAACTGTACCACCTACGGTCCGAACTGGAAGACACTAAGTTGCGGCTCGATTGCAAGGAGCAGGCCACCATAGTGCTGAAGCAAACGATAACAGAGCAACACACCGAAAATGAGAATCTGTCGCTAAGGTTAATAAGCCTGAAAAAGATGCTCAACGAAGCCCGATCGGACGTGGACAAGGCTAAGGAGTCGAGACATTGGTTCCGCGAAGAACTGCATCGTTGCCAAATTAAAAATGCCAAACTGAAAGAATTCTATCTAACGTTAGACCATCGGTTGCACAGAGAAGCAACGGAAGTGGATACACTGGTGACTACTGCACGAACAGAAGCTCGCAATGATTGCGAAACGCAACTTAGAGTCTGCCAACAAGCTAAGGAGCTAGCGGAACAGGAATCAATGGAGCTGGCCAAAGAAATTAAGCTACTGAAGAAAATGGACAACAGTCGGATTGCCGAATTAACGGAGTACAAAAAACAGCTTGAAAAACAAAACCTCGAGCTTCTTACGCTGGTCGAGCAACTCCGTGTATCGCTCGCTGACCACCAGTGGCAACTCGGAAAACTTGCCGAAAAGGAGCAGAAAACTGCCGAAACAAAGTCGAATATCGATAGCGAACTAGAGATACGCCGGTCCGAAATCGAAAGACTCAGTGCGCAGCTGGCACGCGAGTGTTTCACCAAACGACAGATAGAGGTCGGTGTGGAGAAACTGAAAGCGCAGGTTAAAGTTTTATCGATAAACTTTGCCACCACCTACCAACGGCTGACTGTGCAGGAATGCGACCTGACGGAATTTCGCGCTCGTAACAGTGAGTTGCAGGATCGTTGTAATCTGCTGATGAGCGAAAAGCTACGGTTGGAAAGTGAACTAGCCATGTGCACGCAGCAGCAGCGCACGAGCCAACAGCAGCACAACCAGCTTCTAGATGCGTTCAGGGCGATTCAGTCGAAGAATTTGGAACTGGAACTAAAACTAGGGCAGTGTGTTAGTGGTGATGCGGATGACGAGGAACCGACGCCACTAATCGATGCGGCGTTGCTACGAAGCAGTGAGGCAACCATTGGGCGCTTAAGGCAGGACATATCGGAACTGGAACGTAAGTTCACACAAAAGTCCTCACCAAACGCAAGTGTGCGGCCAGCGGGAAGAAAGCGTCATAAGCTTTGTCCCAAGCATGGCGCGAGCTGTTTAAACAGCGGTGAAAAAGAAGATTCCGAAATGCGGGATCTGTGCGTGTTGCTAAAGGCAATCGAAAGCGATAATCGCCGCCGTTTGCACCGATACGAGGTAAACAATCGTACGTTGCTGAAAACGGTTAAAGAGCATGCCCGCGAACGTAAGTTGGCAGAGAAGCGAACCACTGAACTTGAACAGGAACACGAAAAGTGTTCTCAGTTACGGTGCGAAATGGCATCGTTGCGTGAGCGCTGCTTGCTACTGGAAGCAGATCTTGAATCGAGCCAGCAAGAAGCGACAGGATTGCGTGCAGGGAAAGATCGTCTCTTCAATCTGCTACAAAATAACTGCTTGCTAATGGCCGATGGCGATGTGTGGGCATCGCTGAAACGGGCATTCAAGGAGCTTCACCAACTGCAGTACGAGCACAAGAAAAACGGTAGACTTCGAGAGCAGTTGGAGGGCAGCTCAACAAAGATCGCCGATCTTGAGGCATCGGTTGAACACTGGAAGCTGGCAGCTGATACACAATCGAACGACGTAGACGAGTTGCGTTCCGAGCTGGCCGTCAAATGCCTGTTGTTGGAAGACGCTCATCGTGCCGTGGAGAGACTGGAAGGCGAAAGTAAGTCACTTCAGCAATCGGCATCCTTGGTTGCCGCAAACGAAGCAAGTATCAACGAGCAGCTTGATGAACTGAACCGACTGGTGCGGATACAAGAAATCCGGTTGGAAACTGCTCACGAGAGGCTAAAACTATACGAAGAATCGGATCGGGTTCTAGCGGCATCGAAGGAGCGGTTTTTCCACGACCTACAATCACTGCAAGACGCGATTCTGCAGGAGCGGCAGGAAAAATGCGAACTCCAGGAGGAAGTGCGAGAGCTTCGACAAAACATGGTGAACGCGGTGGAAAACAATTTACAGGTTTGTTCTCTCTAGTTCCGTTTCTACAAGATAAAAGTTTTTATTTCTGAATACTTTTTTATCAAACCTATTCTATTCCTGGTCTATGCTGGTGCCGTATATTCGAATCGATGATTTATCTATCTATTTTAAGGAAACATAACTGAAATCGCCTAATGTCCACCTTTTCCACATGGTGCACCGGCCTTTGTGGACTTGAAAGATTAATTTTCTTCACTTCCACTTTCATTGCAATGTATTTTTATGTGTTTAATGATGATTTTCTGCAACGTAAAACAAGTTGTCTGAAAAGACCTACTAATTTGGTTCCATTTTAACATAGTCCTTTTATCCTTCTGAATGTACGCTACTTCAAATTTTACTACTCTACTACGCTATTATTTATGCAAAAAGTAAAAATAATACACCGGAAGGTTGTTGCCACACGCGGGAAGTGGCTCACCGCAATCTTTTGTCTTGGCGGAACTACCTCCCGTTCCAACTGGCACAACACTGGCCGTAGGAGACAGTTTTCGCTTGAAAATGGCGCGACTCGCCGTTATGTTTTTCCCCAGTCTATTGTCGAGACCAGAAGAGAAATGTTTCCTGCACCACCCCTAAGATAAACTGTGCGCGCGAAAGAGCGTCCCGCCGCTTGAGCTGATAATTTATTAGATTCGGTGCAGCGCGATGCCACCTCGTTTGGGCCATTTCCGCCAGTAACGTTTTATTAATTTTTCACACAATTCTTCATTTTTGCAGAAGTTTCATCTAACGCAGAGCTCCAATGGCATCAGTGGTCAACGATCAGGCTCCATCGCCAGTCCCGATCCGAAGTCGCTTTCGACGCCATCTCCTTCCAGTTTGGACATCGACCAGCTGCAGGCACTTGTGGAGGAAAGTTCCCGTAAGTGCTGCACTCTGCAACCGCTCAACGAAAGTGTATCATCGCTCCGTCAGGAAATGGACAATCTAAACTGTGTATTACAGTCTCGCGGTTTTCCACAGCACCAGCAACCGAATCCACGATTTCCACAATCGCTCATGCAGGAGCTGAACGACGCTACTAACGGTTATTACGGAAGTAGATGAGTGTAGGGGCGAAAGGAGCCATAGTGGTTTGAATTGTAGGACAGCGGAGGATGTACGAGGTGTTTGAATGCCCCCAACGATGTCAAAATTCCTTAATTTTCGTGAAAATAAGTGTTCCTTATGCACATTCTGTTAGCTTTGCTTTCTAGTCACACTTAAGTATTTTAAATTACCACCCCAATTTCCGCGATGTATGTTTCATAACACACACAACTGTGTTCGTTGCTTCGGCCTCAATGTTTTGTTAGTTTCATTTGTTCGCTTAATGATGTATTTTTTCAAAATCATGCAATCGATCTTTTTCGACATTCCGACTAGTGCGTGAAGCAAGCTGCTTATTAGATCCGTTTTCGATCGTTAGACTATTTTTCTGGCTTTCAACGTGCGTGAAAGCGATGTTAAAGTAGAACTAAGCAGTTTACGCAAGTAGGAGAGTATATTTGCTTGCGCAGTAAAGAATCTTAAATCTTCACAGTAGTGTTGCGTGTCAACAATTGTTCGCCAACCGTAGATTAAGTATAGCAAATAGCAAAGCCGATGCTCTAATGCTCATAAAATACGACACCGGGTAAGGTCAGCAGAACTTTGAAGCATAACATAGGCAACGGTAACAGTTTGTTATCGGTAAGCTCCAGTACTAACACGTTGTTATTCGTTTGCACAGATGCTAGTGTTCCATTAGTGGTCGTGTTGCCTTTCCTTATTTTCGTTTATTGCGATTCGTTCTCCACAAATAAGTCACATTAAGTTTTATTGTGATACGATGGCATGCGATGCCGGCATGATGTCGATATACATTATTTAATTTCTGTAAGATGCTTTGGCGTTCCTTGGTCTTTAAGTAATGTTTGTAATTCAACCGTTATTTTAATGGCAATCCCAATAACTCCTCATTAATTCTGCGGACGCCGAAAGCGAATAAATTGTTGTATTATTCTGGCCATTTTCTTTTTATTTTAAATTAAAATATTTTGCGAATGATGCGAAAGTGTAAAAAATCAAATGTATCTATAACCCTCTCAGGCACGCAATTGCATGCGCACTACACAGACATAATCATTTAACGAAGAGCCACAAAACTGTTTGACGCGCGTACCGTTTCCCACTGAATTCTTTGCTCAATTGCCCGCAGTGGATGATATAAATAAAGTGAGACGTTGACGCACTAACGGTGCTGGATTTATTGAACTTATGCTAATACCAATTAATCGCACAGAATACCACCCCACAAGAAGCGGAAAGCCAAAGTCAGGGAGAAACATTTACCTTTTTTCATCCTACGAGCAACGAGGTGCCACACGTGCGATGTGTGCCAATAGTTGCGGCGATGACGGCAAGGATGGAAATGGTATCGAATAACCTACACCGCGCGCGATGGTGTTGCCCATGCTGCGATCGGGCGAATGGGTTCCGCACCATGAAGAAAAATGACAGTACGTTCGTTCGATGGCTGCGGTATAGCGCTGGGCGCCCCGTTGCCCCGATTGAACGAAGGCGTTCGATCGTCACGGCGACAAGCTGTTGTTTCTGCGGCGCTTGTTGAGGGTCTGAGGTTTCGAAGACCCGCTCGATCTGCTTGTCCCTTAGCTGACAGTTGATTGAACGATGAAAGGGATCTTGCCGCCATTGCCGACCGGTCAGACGCAGAAAAGTGATCCCTGCGTGAAGGCAGTTGCCGGGAGAGGGGGGAGACTAATAAAATAAAATACGCACAAGCTGCTCTTGGCCACAGGGAAAAAAATCATCGTCTGAAGCCAGCAATGAAGCGATCGACGGTACTAATTAATGTGTGTCTCGTAATGAATTTATCATAAGATGACAGATTGTAATGGTTCCGGCGGCACTCGATCACCCGATCGGCCTGTCGAGAGCATGGATTATTTTGTAGCAAACGAAAGCGAGCCGGGTATAGAACTTTTCTTAACATAAATATGAAACTACCAATTATTTCATAATCATTGGGCGTTTAGCTAATCCTTGTTTTATGCAAATTTATTATTTTGACGCGATCGTTATTTTAAAGTTAAATAAAATCATGCAGTTTCGACTAGTAATGAATTTGGTGATCGGTTGTTAAACATCCCAATCGAATTCCCCATTCGACTGGAGCGACCCATTTCTTGACCTATCCCACTCGGAATCATGGTCAGTTGATCTTAACCGCTCTCCTTCATCCTTCACCACTGTAGCGGTGCTTCATGAGTATGATTTTGTTTCCGATTGTCTTTATCTTGTTCCAAACTTCGAAACAAACAAACAAATCGTCTTATCTGCCTTAAGGTCCTACGGAACGATACTTTGTGTTTAACCGGTTTGAAGTTGAATTTCGGTGCGCAGCGTGCTTCTTGCAGTTTTTTTTTCTTCTTCCTCGAACATGCGCGCAACCTGATCGCTTGTTTCGTACTTTTGGGCACCATCGGGAACAACAATGTTACGGGGAGCGCCAAGCCTACTCGCAAACCAGATGATTCCGTCGATCGCAGCTACAGTAGCTTCAAGTCCGCTGGGTGCTGAGGGAACCGTAAGGAACCTCCTGAAGACGAGTCACGCATTTCCTTTCTATTCCAATTTTTCCTTTTCTGCAAATTCCGCCCGATGCTGTATTCAATTGTTTGGTTTTTTTTCCTTTCCAACAATGGCCACACCTCGGGAGCACGTGAAGCAATAAAACCCACCGAACGCCACTCTATTCCAGGTGACCTTTCCTCGCATTCCGCATCACTTATTTATGAGTCACCAAGTGGGTGAGTCTTATGAATGCAAATAAGAAATGATGGAAATCAGAGGCGGGGAAAACCGCCTCAGCACCATGCGCCGTTGTTTTTTTTCGTGCTTTGGTCTGTTCCCTCCTGTAACTGTAGAAAGACAAAGCCCCCAGAGAGTTGCAGGCGCAGGACACCTATTGTGTCCATTGAAATCTGGACCTTTCTAGCGGCACCCTTTCACTGTGGTGAACCTTGAACTCCTTGGCATCGATAATCGAACACATTATTGGCAAAGCAGCAGAAGTACCGATTTGCTTTTTTTTCTATCTTTTCTTTGATCTTTAAATTTAATTTCTTCAGATATTGTCCGTGAGCAGTATTTTCCCGGCCAGCCGTGGCAGGTTCCATTATTTACCCTCCCACTCTTTGACACAACGTTAAACACCGGCCAGAGAGTGGTGACCGAATAAAAAACACACGTCTTGAACAAATGCACACCTAGCGCAGACTTCCAAGCGAAGCGACCAGACCAAGCGAATTGTGTCCTGGAGAAGAGAATACGGGAGTCTCTGGACCGGTTAGATTCAGCGCATCGGGTCCTTGGTCCCGGGGGACGATTGAACCTTTTCCGGTCACCCGTTATCCTTCCATCGCTTTTGGATCATCCAAAATTTCTCTCCAGGGAGTGCACGAGATTCGACAAATTTCGCACATCAGAACCGCCCGGGATTGTCATCACATCCCCGTAAGATTATTGGGCACTCTGCGCGAACCGGACCAGTGTTACCCTAGCGCGTTCGGTCTCTACTGTAGTGTAATGAAACGCTTAAACGTTTCAATGTTGGCCATACACCGGCAATGCAAGTAAGTGAAGAAGCGTTCGACTACCTTCTTCTCGAAGGTCAGTTGGCTTGCCTTCGTTTACAGCTCCCATCCGGACGATCGGTGGTGGTGGCATCATGGCGTTACAGACAATTTGGCAACGTTTGTACCACAACATCTTCTGAGAAACAACGTCGAGGACGACCACGAACCGGACGATCCACGCTGGGTACTTCTACCGTGTGATTACTTTTAAGCATGATATGACTGTAAAGTCCGACGGACGAACAGTTGAACCGGGGTTTAAAACATTTACGGTCATTTGAAAAAAAAAATCATTGTAATGAGAAAGGTCGGAAGATATTTGATGAGAAAAATTACGATTTTTGGAAAAAAATTAAAACCATTTCGGAGTCCTCTAATTAACTGTAACAAGAAATTTTGTACACTGTTTCGTTTGTATTAAACTTTATGGCTTTTATCTTCACAAACTTTCCCTCGGCGGACTGATCCTTACTAGAGTGATGTTTAAAAGATTACCTGCCTCGCCGTATATTGAAAAGGGCCGGAGCGAAGTAACAGCGGTTTGATGAAATCCTGCCAAATCGCTTTATCCCTGACCTTGGGCGTAGCTTTGGGCCGTTTGGAAAATCGCTTCTTAGTCTCTGGGGTTCACAGTCCACATCGCGAGAGGGTCGGCAATCACCGGAACGTATTACGATAATTGCCGAACGGGATTACAATGATGGTCCCGGAGCACGCATGCCAGTGCGTGCAGCGGTCCTAGGCCACCAGGGGAGTGTATCTGGCAAGATCTGGTTTCCTACCGGAAGCCAAATTGCCTCAGCCATTAACGTGCCACCCTCGGTGAAGTGAATTCGTATCATATTTCTCGCCGAGCACAAACTGCATTCCGGTGGTCTTACTACCTGTTCCCATAATGGCCAGCGATTCCTGGCTTCCCCAACCCGGCTCAGACGGCGGAATGTAGATTTTGATTTTAGCACTTTAGGAAGCCCCGTCAAGCCTGGTAAGCCACAGCCACATGCAATTGTACGCCATTCGGCAGGAGCATCATCCGGTTTGGGTAAGGGCCGAGCGTGACATCACAGCAGTTTGTGGGCCATGCGGACAGTTTCTGAGGATTTAGGAAAGGAATATTGCTACTTTCCATTACAACGACGTTCATCAGCTTCGTTCGCCATCGACTCAATATCACTTATTACACGTTGTTTTTGGAACTTTATGTTTTAGGGAGATACCATTCAAAGGATGTGTTACATTTTGATGTGTAATTAAAGTAGATGAGAAAAAACAGAAGAATTGTACAGCGTCAAACCTGTTGTATAGTGGTAACAATGGTATTTAAAACCGTTAAAACCCCGTTTTTGCTCCTATATTCGAAAATGGATTTCAAAAAATCATTTTCAAAATGTTGGACAACCCGGCTATAAATGAGCTATTCTGGGCTATTATCCGTGGAACTTTTTGGTCTTGTTATGCATCTCGTTACACAAGTGGCAATGTATGGCCTGGGAAGCATTTCAATAAGTTGTAACCAATGTGCTCCTATTGCATGATAAATGTAATGTTTTTAAGTTGCGCATGGGAGCATTACTCATCAGATGATCCGAAGTGTTAACATGATTTTATATTAACATACGCCCAGATACTATCATTTTCACCGCTAAGTACAATGACTCACAATGGGCAGTGCTCTCCGCTTCACACGGAACCTGTGAATGACGAAATGAACGATCCACTGAAAAAATCGGTCTGCTGTTAGAGTAAACCAAAACCAAAAGTTTTTCCATGTTTCTAATCAAATTAGGTAATCGATTGACAGCGTGGTCAAGAGCCAAAACTAGTTTTGAGCGGAAAGCGATGGAGTCAGAGAGTATACTAAATACGAAAGAAACAGAGACCGCGCCTAGTTCTTCAACTTTGAAGAAGACAGTCAAAAAAATGGCCCAATAATTATAAACATCGTTGGCCGATGATGTAAGAATTTCCGTACATGTTTTGCACCGAAATATTTCATACTATTCTGGGATTTAGCCTGTCAGGCATGTCGATTGAAGAGGTTTTTAAACATTGGATTGTGACATTTACAACCTCATGATCAGCAACAAAATTTATTCTAAGACTACCTATCGCCTATGATCAAAGATAAGCGCGTAACAAGTGTCCGATAAAAATGCCACTATAAGCTTATGTTAAATATTCGTTTTTAAATCTTCAATAATTTTTCTGGGTTTTTTCTGTGCGAAATTCAATCTATTTCATGTACTTTGAACAAAAATTTATCCGTTTTAATAGCGTCATCCGTCCTCCATTCCTCCAAAATATAGCATGTGAAATTATTTCTTTATTGGCAAAGGGTAAACCGTTTGGAGTTACTTTACGTGACGACGTTACATCGTACTTAAACAAAATACAAATTAACAAATTTGTGCGTAGTTAAAACGAAAACTTTTGCTTCTTTTTTCTCCTTTTTTGGAAACCAACTCAACTTTATATTGTCAATTTACATTCACTTTACAACTTGAAAAATTACAACCAAATACTACGAGGTGAGGTCAAAGGTGATTCAAAATCGGTTGATCGGTCGGTTGAGACAGGGAAGAAGATTCCCTGTCTTGATATTTCTGGTCCTGGAAAATTATTGCAACCATGGAAGAGCAATTTATCTTAATTGAAGCACATAATAAGACATGATTTCGGACAATCAAATACATCCTTTTATTTTCAATAGATTAATAGCTAAAATAAAAGCCAGTCTGTCTGGCTACATCATGAATAGTGCCGACGTTTTTCCTGAAGACACAACACCGTTGACTTTTAGTACTAAACTAGATCGGAGCGAGCGCGATAATGCGAAAGTGAGCTGCGTCTGACGGAAGCCGGGCGATGGGTTCCGATTTGCGGTGCCATTACTCTCGGAAGCGCTGGGCTAGCTCTGGAGGCTTATCAAGCGCATTAATGTTGGTTATCTTGGTGTAAATGTGCCCATTGCGCGATCGCAACGGGTGCGTGACGCGATCGGTGCTGTACGGCACGGATCCAATGAATTTCCAGTTCCTGTCAGCCCGACGGCCATGACGATCGTCGGAAGCGATGCTGTGGCGTCCGATCGTCCAACACATTTCGATAATAGCCTACCCATTACGGTATCGATGCCGTGCGTAAGGATGCCGTCATCAGCCGTCAGTTTGGCGCACGTTATTTGTGCAAAGTGTTAAACGGTTCGCGCAACGGGGCTAGAACATTTGGCAAGTGCGCCGGGGGTGATAAACAGGCGTACCGTAATTAAGTTAACGAGAACCTGCCTGCCAGCTCCGATGTATCGCGGGCGCTACTACCGGTGATGCGATGATCTACCGGATCTTCTCTGACGTGCGCTTAGTGCTAGTATACCCCGCGATCCGCTCCGTGTGCTCGAGGACAGCGATGCCAAACAATTGATGTGATGTTCCCAGGGGTCCGAGGTTAGGCGGTTATTTAAACGATGGGTCTCGAGCCACCGCTCGGTTCAGTTGATAGGAAGACCGCGCCAGTTGCTAGTAGTGCGAGCGTGCTAATAGTGTTCAGTGTCCCGAAGGTGGCCATCGGTTGTTCAAAATAATTTCAGACGAACTTTTGTGAACCCCAAAATGGAATCAAAACAGTGTTTGCTGCTGGCGACGGTTATGGTGATCCTTGCGGTCTGTGGAACCGGTTCCGTAAACGGTGCCGCGCTCGGTCGGGCTCCGCGACAACTGAGTAGTCTTCTGACACTGAGCGGTGAATCGAACGCTAGAATAGAAAATGGTAAGGATCGATAGAAACCTTTGTTTCAGTCAGTTGCATTAGTGCACACATCATTCAACATACGGTTTTTCCCGAAATTTACAAACCAAACATTGACCATTTGGGGAGCTTGACATCAAGGGACGGAAAGGAATCAATAATTAAAGTTAATCAATGACAGTCAGACGCATCGCTCTTGCTGTTGCTTGCTGTAGTTGCTTGTATTCTAACGTACGTTTGGCTTCGTTTTGTTCTCGTTCAACGTTCCCAATCCCAATCGCAACGCAGGCACCATCATCTGTGACACGCTTAAGTGCCCGCCGGAGTCGTTCAAGTGTGTGATCGTCAAGAACTCGACCAAGGACGACGTGAACAAGATCCAAGTGACACGCGAATGCCTGGATCCGGCCGGTAAGGCGACGGCGAAGACGCTTACCACCGAAACGTCCAGCTTCCCGGGTCAGCAGTTCGAGAGCTACGCCGAAATCGATAAGAATGGCAACATTGCATCGTTCGACAACCGCGGCAACACGTACAATCACTCGGGCAGTGGTGACATTCACTCCTATCTCTACGAGCAGATAGAGGACCTCCACAAAGCAATACTTGATCAGCTGAGCAACGCTGGAAATCCGTTCACGGCTACGTAAGGTCTTCGGCTCACAAGGTCCGTTAGCGGAACCGTCGAAGGGAGGTCGCAGCAATAAAGGCCCACAGTTTCGTAGTGCCTACCCAACTGGAGTGTTTGTCAATCTTTATTCGAAAGAACTGTGAATGGTTTTGTGAAAAAATCCAATGAAGTATTCGCGGCACAAGGATTGCTTTCTAGCGCCTAGTAAAGGCGCTGCTTCAAAGTACTCCACCGCCCAGCTAGGGTCCGGTAGTTTGCTAGTTTTAATTGGAACACCATCATGTAGAATATGCAGTGAACCTAATGCTTCTGCCCATCGTGGGAAGGTAATCGTTATTCGTCTGCCTTCTCTCATCGTGCTCCAGTGAAACGTCATTGTTTTGCGTGGGTACGACTGGGGTAAGAAATGCTCCGACGGACTACGAGGAGCTATGATGCGGACAAGTGTGGGAAAACCCGCCGTGATTGGGAAGTGGCTATCGAGAGTCGCTGATCGCTGTGTACTAATTAGTAACCCAATAGTTGCATCCAGTGCGAGAAGCACTTACTCGCTATTGATATCGCATCGGATAGGGTTTTACCTGGCAACGGATATCGTTGAATTGTTCTGGACCGCAGCACATCCCGTTGTTTGCCGTACGGAGTACAGAGAACTGAAATTACCATAGCTTGTTACGGCAGAAAGAACAAAATGTGATTGTTGCTACAATAATTGAATGATGCAGCAATCAACACCACATAAATCATTTCATTTGTATGGTGATTTGGATGCTGATTTGATCATTCTCTAAAGTAACATTATTCGAATAGCTGTTGGATTGTTTTAATTTTATTTATCGTGTACTTGGTTCCGTTGGTTGAAGCTTTTCCATTCAAGACGAAGTGGCAGGAAAATCGTCGGTACAGTTGACGGTAAAGTAATTACTGCATTACAGCGCATTTTGTAAAGACTAAGTGCTGAAGCACTTAAACATGAAGCAAAACAAGTTTTTTATTGCATTCATGTACGATTGGCATCTGGTTCTAAGTGACAGCCACACCGCCCGTGAATCAGAGTGGCCATCAAAACCCAGTTCGCTTCCATTCTGGATCATTTCATTGGAAGATCAGTATCGCGATACGAATCGTTTATAATCACCGTTGGGAATTTTTATTGCATGTGCCACGGAACACTTCCTATTGCGTGAGCAACATCTGTGAGCTTTATCCATTTGACCTGTTTGCTCGATGGGTGTACTATTTATTATGTTACGCCTAGAAATATCTACTTTTTTGTATGTAGCTGCGTTGTAATTTTGGTTTCAGTAGAACTGCACGTTGCATAGTGTCATGTTATTTAGTTGTAAATGTTACCCAGTGAAAAAAGCGCCGTTGAAAAAAAATATCAATTTGGAACATTGTTCTTAATAAACACGAATACCGTAACAGTGCATATAAATTCGAGGACAAACTCTAAAGCAAATACTCTTATGCCCATAACGTGGTACTGTTACAATTGTTTCTATCTCATTTGCTGACAAAACAGAATGCCTCATTAGCTATTGATACAGCAAAGAGATAGATTGCTGCCAGCCAGACGAGGCCGAAGTCTGATGATTTGTTTTATGTCATTTTCGAAGGGGAACCGGTTTTTTTTAATGTTGCAGGAATATTAGCGAACAGCAATTGACACAGAATGACAACAAGGTACTTCATGTGATGTTTGCCAGCATCAAAGAAGCTGGGCACGAAGAACAAGCATATTCAACATTGTTCCGATGCCCGCAGTGAAATCAATAACATCTCCTGACGAACCCAGCCAAAAATATTCGAGTTCCAAACGTTTGTGCACTGGCTACGGACGAGATAAGAGACACTAACGCGCAACCATCCGTTATCCGTTTGAAAGAAAAGCAACCACCACAAGATTGTACGACAAACTCCACTCGTTCCGTTGTTCACTGGGAAAACGCATCGTGTTTTGTTTGAACCACACTTCGAAGGGTGTCCGGGTCCAGCACTTGTCGACGGTGAAACGAAAGCCTTCTACATCATCCAGTTCCCGAGTTCCAGACGAATGAGAAACATCCTTCTCGGCCGACGGTCCAAATGGTTCTGGGGCCGTCCACTCCGGCGCCGGCCATTCGCTGCCGTCTCCCTTATCCTTGGTGCCCGTGCGCGTATCCTGGAGCCTGTGCGCGTATCGCCGCCACTGGTGTGCGTGTTTGTGGGGGGCGTCCGGCCAAACCGGTCGTTTCGCTATAGCCGTCCTGCTCGGAGCGAATTGCACGCTCTGGTTGGCTCGCCGGTTCCTGGGGCCGGTCGGAAGGAGCCACCGCCGGGCCGGGTGGTAAATGGAGCCGTTGTCGGAAACCTTCCCCTCGGTCGCACGCACACTGGTGCACACCCAGGGGGGGGGGACATATGATTGAAGCGGACCCTGGGGAGCATCATCATCGCGGAGGGGATACTTCGTTACTGTTAGGGAAGCGCGATGATTGCGCTGACGGCGAGCGCGGCGAATAAATAAAAAGGGGGAACCACTTTTTTGGTGTTCGTTTTCCGTTTACATAGGGCGGTCAACTCATAATCTTCTCCGGTCCCCTTTTCGGCCGGCCTCTGCTGCGTCGTTATCTGCGGCGGCCAGCTCCTGGATACCTGGTGCCGTGCACATACCCACATATTTTGCGATCATTTGCGCACACCACGCATCGCGCCGCGATTTTCCGTGCTGCTACACAAACACGTGCGCAAGGACGCCCCAGCATGGGACAGCACACCCGAGCGGGGCCGACCGACGACGCCGCGACGGCGAGCGATGGACCGGGCCGGACTCAGCCAAACGAATCAAGTCAAATCAAAACAAAAAGCACAGATGAATAGTTCCCTTTTCGACTGCGGATGAGTGCACATCGCTACATGTGTTCCATGCGGCCCCGTACTTCATCGCTGTCATCCGTCGTCGATGGCCGTCGCCTGTCCGTAGTCGCCGCTGCTAAACGGAGTGTGAATCGCTGACCACCGGGCACCCGGCTGGAGAGTTTCTGTGTGTGTTTGTGTGGTTGAACTTAGCCCTTTCTGGGGGAAAACCGCGTTGCACTTAAGCGGTAAACACAAAAGCCCAAACAAACCGGTGGCCGAAATTCTGACCGACGCACCGAAAGGACCCGCGTCGTCACGTGTCACCGCGCGAATCGGCAAATTCTTGAGCTTCGCGCGCATTCTGCACGACACTCCGGGCCGTAGCTAATGAAGTGACGCTTTTCCGGCCGGTATTCGATCGTATCCACCACTCAGTAGTGCTCTTCCTCGCCTCAGGAAGCACCGCAGGTCTAAGTGTTTCAAAGTCGCGGCCTACTAGCCAGGACGTCCATTTGTGCCGCAACACTAACAGATGAATTTAAAACGTGAAAATAGAACAAACGGCTTTTTTCTAGTAAATGGTGCGTAACGTGCAAAGTTGGTCAAATATTTTTGTAAAGCACGCTACAGTTCAAGGACATCGGAACCGCGGTACAACACGAGTGGAAGTGCAAAAGTGCGCCCATACTGTTCCATATAAACTTCACTTTGATGTGTAACTGTTAACTAGAACACGAAACACTTTCCAATAACGGTAGACAGAACATAGCAACCATCGAACTATTGATGAGCAGAAAATATCGTAAGGAACAATTTTAACGTGTGGTTTAGTGTAAGTTTTTTGTGAATCTCGCCAATAGGGTGGGCGATAATAGCGGTAAGTAGCAAATGTTTTATCAACAGTAGATGGGGCAGGTGGGATTATTCAGTTTAAAACATGGGAACTGAACGTTTCTAAATATTTTTTACATTTCGCTGCGGTTTTGTCGAAAGGTCGTGGAGGGTGTAAATTCGAGAAGACAGGCAGGAGTTAAAATCAAGCAGACTAGTTCTTCTAAAATTACGACCAATTCACTCGGTGTACTATCAGTTCCATGGGGATAGGATACGTCTAGGATAGTGCGGCTTAATTTTTCACCCGTGTCACGCAATGTTGGCTAGATGCGCATTCCCGGAGGTCCATATGTAAGTTCATTCAGCAAACTGAAATAGTTGTGCAAACCACATTATGACATACCGCTGCGGCCGATGGTGTTGGTTCCGATGTGGTTGTTGAATTATTATTTTCATCACTATATCAGCGCGAGTTGACCACCGAGTTGGTGGTCAACTCGAATCGAACAAAGACAGCAAGCGGTGAAAAGTCTGCGAAGCTGCGGTTCAAAATGCGGTGCTTTGGTTCGAGGCTCTTTAGCATTGGATGGCAGGCAACACTTTCATGTGAAATGCGTAATGAAATGCGTTTTACGATGCAGCGGGAAGCCGAGTCCTTTGGGAGGCCGCCGACGAATGTGTGGCTTCGCGTGCCGTTTGCATGCCAAATGAACGAGCATTAGTTACAAAACTCTGACTGTCGAGATGCGTACAGTCGTTTGCTATTTTAGAATAGGGTATTGAACTCACATACTGTTAACTTACGAGATGGTTAGCTAACGCGAACAATATTTTTTTCGATGGCATAATACGATTGTCGAACTTCCAATTTTCATTGCTCCCAAATTTGAATTCTGCTAACAATCTGCTACAAATGCTTAAATTATTTCTGGCATTCGAGGGATTCATAAAGCATTCGCATTATTCATCAATGTGTTAGTAAAATTTTCCTTTCGGTTTTCGGCTAAATTCACCCGAATTTCAGTTCGTCAGAACTTCTTTTGAACAGTTCCGTTCTGTAGATGAAACGGTATTGTGATTGTTCGAAATTCGTTTGCTCCACAGTTGTCATTCGGTTTTTACCTTTTAATTAGTAAATTACCTTTTATATTGAAAGTATTGAAAGTATTTTAAAATTTCAGAAAAGTAACCAATCTTTTAAATCTGTATCTGTATCCGTGAATTACCCTGTGGAATCGAATTTGACGATCAGTATCCCGTATAAAATGATTTTGGAAAAATAAACAACAATGTTTACTTCTATTGATCAAAAATCCCGTTAATTGTTATTTGCATACTCCTTTACTCCATTATTTGTGTTCGCCGTTATAAAACTCAAAACACAAATGATTACTGCAATCATTCTCTTCCTGGTGTTTCTGGAATTGTAACTATATCAAGCTGGCCCATTCATATGAACTTAATTTATTTTTCTCAGTTTCTATAACAAAACAAGCCAAAGCCACTAACATAAACCTACAGATCGGTATATCTGTTACTGTGTAACATCAAAATGCGCTGAACCGAATAAGCACAAATGTTCACACAATCAGTCGTCAGTCAGTATTTTATTTATATTACGACGAACAGAGCCGTGTTATGGCCAACTTTAAATTTTGTATTTAAGTTGATGCACTAGCACAGTTTAAATTGACGCCCGTCGCATAGGAAGCAACCAGATTGTTAGTCTATGTCTCATCAAAAGACTAAAGTCTATACAATTATTTTATTTCTAATTACATATTTAAAAACTCGATAACGAGACGACTGACATAACACAACAAAACATTGGCCATGAATATATTCTGGCAAACAAGCTCCATCTTTATAATGTGCAAATATTTTAGGAATTTGTTTTCTATACAAAGTCATGGTTTGACAGACATTTCTAGACTCTTTTCGCAATACCACACAAGTTCAAACGAAGAAACGATTGTAACAAAATAAACGGCAGGATCGGGTAAATAACAAAAAAGCATAAAACTGTTGCAAACGAGATCTCGGCGGATGCTAAAGATTATCCGCGGTACACAGGCCGCGAGCCTCATGGAGCCGCCTGGTAGGTTTGAGACATAGCTCTCGCACTGCAAGGTTTCTAACAAAATCAACGAAACAAACTAGATTTCGCTTACCAGCCACAACATGGCGACGGGGGAATGCCATCAATTTTGTGCCCTAAACGATTCCGGAAAATTATTTCAAAACGCAGCGGGTCCGAATCGCTACGCTGCCATCACCGTCTGGGGCGTCTAACGATGGTTGGGCGCAATAGATAAAACATATAATTTAATGATAAAGGTTGACAGCGGCTTCATATATAATATTTTACCGCCATCACCACCACCACCGGCACCGGCACCGTTCGGGGCTTGTTTGTCTTCGCTTTGCCTCGCCGGTGCCACTTTGTTGGCGAACCGTTGTTGGCGTTTGCCGGTTTTGTTTTTGGTGCGCCACGGCAAATGAAACGGACACCGTGTGTGCGCCGGGAACATCCGCACAGTCCGCCTGCCCGCGCATGCAAAGGAATCGCCACCGTTCCCGGGACCCATAAATCGCTGTCGCTGAATTATTCGAATTTTTAGTTCTGGTGTGGGTCCCCGTGCCATGGTTTCCAGGGCGGCCGTCGGATGTGCTCATCCGTTGGATCCCTCGCGGGAAACACTCTGGTGGCAAACCGGGAACGGATGTACTGCAAAACACATCCCTCAAAAGAACCTCCGGCCGACGCTCCATAAGTCAAACCGGGCCGTGGTCCCGTTCAGTTTGGGTTCGTCGTGGTTTTCGGCGAAAGTGTTCAAATACGTTACCGTCACCCAGAAGATGCTGGGCCAGGTCGGGGAGTAATAATTTCATCTATTCCATTGTCTCATGAGCACTGTTTGGAACCTTCCACGGGGCAGTTTCCGGCCGCTATGGTGGCAGATCCGCTCGACGGAGGTCCTTTCGGTTGAATTCGGGTTCCGGCGGCCGGCCGTTAATAGGATGGGAGTGTGGACGTGTCCTCTAGCAACGTCGGTGCTTTGCCGGGGCGTTTGTGATAGCCGTGACGGTAGGAGCTCGATCGTGATGATACCGGAACATTTAATTGAAAAGTACGAAATGGTGAGGCATACATTGTACGTTCCACTAACAGATACATACTGATGCTCCCTCCAGTCACGGGAGTCTGATAGTAAATGTATGGAATTGTATTAGAAGTGAATCCAAAAATCAAATCGTACATGAAAACGAAATTAGATCACACGGAAAAACTCCAAAATCTAGACGTTATTTATTGACTTTAAAAATATGATACCGAAAAATATGAAACTCCACATAATGCGCAACTTTCTCAGCAGTCAGTCATACTCGACAACAGAAGAGATCTTTCTTGGACAGGGCACCCTTCGACGGCCCGCGAGCGATATGGCCATCTTCTGACCGTTTGTTGGTTGGCCCGGCACTGTAACAATGCAGCCCACGAGCTCCCGGCATTGTCCTGGGCTGACCTCACAGTACCACGAACGTCCTGGGGCAGGCGGATCGCCTGGTGACGCCTATTGTCCTCGCCAAACGGCCGCGTCGAGCCACATATCCTGTGTGAAATTCGTCCTTTTTTCGTGGCCACCTTCAGTGCCAGCGGAAACCTAGCTCTTGTTTTTCGCTCCGCTTCGCGGAAAGTTCGCGGAGCCGGAGGGTTACGACGGCACGGGTGTTGGGGTGGGTCCTTTTTCATCTGCCATTGTTTCTGCCATTAACCACGGCCGTCGGAAATGGGGGCGACACCAGTGTCAAAAGCGGGACGTCGGAAGGACTTTGCACGTCGGCTTCCAGTGCTAGGCAAATGATACGAGCCAAGTTTGCTATTGAGGAAATACTATGCTAGGCAAGAGTATTTCTTTTTTTCCTGAGAACTCACTCTGTGTTACGTTGTTTGCATTTGGTTTTTTTTTTTTTTGGTGGAAATATCGCATGTGTCTGTTTGGCGGATTAGTCCCCCATTTGGTCGGGAAATGTCAAGGCAGACAACTACGGAACGACTTTATTTAAGATGTCCAAGATCACCACAATTTGATTGAAAGTATAGACTTTTACTTTATCAAGTATCATAAATTAATGTTATCGCGATCGAGCGCCTTCGCCCACCACCCGGTCACTCTAGCATCGCAGTGGATGTCTCACCATCTCGAACGGGACCTACCACGCTCCCTGTGTCCCTGTCGACGGTCTAAGAACACTTTGCAAGTTGTTTCGCCGTCCGTCATTCTCATGACATGACTAGCCCACCGGAGCCCGGCGAGATACTCTACATTTCACATCGATCGTCGATCGGCCTCCCGATTCGATTACGCTGGAACGTTAATAAAGCGACTTTTTGGACCCACAAGTTACCGGAAACGTTCCATCTACCGAAAAAAGTAAGTTTGATAAGCGTACGATCGTGTTCTCCCAAAAACGTACGTCGCGCTACGAACAAACCAGTCTCCAGCACCGTCCCGAAGAGGTGATAAAATGTGCAATTTTATGCATGCACGGTGCGAAAATCGGAACCATCATCAAAAATTTAAAGTAAAATCTATTTGACGTTTCTCACATGCGAAAGCGCGCCGTGCCGTTGCTGGTGCTAGCGCCAGGCGTTGGGTGTTTCGAAAAATAAATATTTTAACATTTTTCTTTTTCATGCGGTTCCGTTTTCATCATCACAGAAAGCACATTCCGCGCCCTCTGGTTCACGCTGCTCTCTCCGTTCTTGTTTGATTTGGTTTGGAGTACCGTGTTTTTGTTTTATTTTGGGACCATTTCTTGCGCTCGCTGGAAGTCACACTTTTTTGTCCTGTGTGTCCCGTAGCCCAAAATCGGAGCCACGTCGAACGCGAAAAGTTCCCTTTCATGCTGGATATTATTTAAATATATTTGTGCGAGACAATAAAGTTCAACATATTGCTCCTCACGCCGGCCGGCCGGCAGGTGGCCGGTTCAGCACGTGAAGGAAAAACAAAAAGCACACACAATGCAATATTGTACACATTTTCCGTGCCGCACGCTTTTCTTGTATGCCGAAGCCTTCCGTTTTTGGTGACATTCGTTCCCGTTTTGCCACCATTATCGGCGCCACAATAGTGATTGTAGTGCTTCAAGGACCCCCAAGGGCCGGTGACAAACGGTCTATTTGCATTTCGACGCGCCCAAACAAACGGTCAGCCGGCTTTTATGGGAAATGATTAATGCCTTATCGGAGTTTCCGGATCCACCGACGAACGGTACCGGACTTCGGTTTGCTGGCCGGAGCCTCCGGTCAATTATAGGTCTACCTCAATTTGTTCGGGAAGCTCGCCACCTTGGTGGAACTGTTGGGATAAGCCACCATACTCAAATATTTAGAAGTTTGGCCTGTCGATTGAAGTGGGAACTTTGTGTTAAACTTGTTGGTCCGTAGGGCCTAGGGATGATTAGAGCCTGACATGCATTGGCCAATGTAGTTCAAGCGATACTACAAGCCAAAATTGATACTAATAATAGTAGAAGACAAATAGTATTCCGATTCCCGAAACACCTTCCACAAAACCGCAACGTTACAGAGAGCAACAGAGAATTAAATTATCCCTGGTGCAGGCCATCGCCGCTCGGCGGTTGTCGTACCAGATAAGAAGTAACAAGCAGACTGAGAGACAGGGCCAAGACCAACGTACAATTAATCCGGCCATTCGTTTGCATTCATGCGACACCTCAAGTTTAATTTACAGCCGAAGATGCATTGGGAAAGTTGTGGGGGGGGCCGACACAGCCGTACCGGGTATGGTCGGTGTGGGAAAAATCCTTTTCCTGTGCCGTCGTAGTGTCAATGCCCTGCACCGGCCTCTGTGTGCGTGCCGATTCGAGTGGTGACGATTTGCTCCAGTGACACCGGCCACGGATCGTAAGGATCGCATCCGGGTGGTATCGATTTTTCCTCACTTCTTTCCGCTCTAAAAACTTCACCGAAAACCATATGACTCCGATCTCGCGCTCCGAGGGGTGTCGTGGTGCGTACGCCCAGCACCACCCCACACTGTCCCCGGGCGCATCCCACAACGAATCCGATTCCGCCGAGGAGCCAGTCACTCGCATCAAAATCGTCCTTCGCTCTTCGGTGGTTTATTGGGAAACCGTGTGGAAAAACCAGAAGGGAAGCCACCGGAACCCTTACCGGGCGAAGGGTGGAGGGGGCGGCAGAGTGGCCTCCGGCAAGCCAGACGGCGGTGTGGCGTTCGTGTTGTCAGTTCGAGTGACAACGCAATCCATCGTTCGGTTCGGAGGCGCTACGTGGCTAGTGGGGACGAGAGATAGAAATAGAGAGAGAGAAAGAGAGAGAGAGGGCTGATTGCATTATTCATTAGGTCACTCGATGCGGAACGGACCTGCGCAAACCGACAAGCCGGCCAGTGGAAAGAAGTGTCAAAAATACGGTCAAAACAAAAGCCCAACACGAAACCAATTTCTTGGCCAACACTAACTGACCAGGCGTCGTCGCTGGGAGTAAGATCAGCAACGGTCAAGACTGGACTGGACTGGACAAGTCTCCACAGAGTCCCCAATCGACGCTGGCCGCTAAGCAGGAACACTCGTCCGGGAAGTGTCATCCGGACGGCAGAGCAACTACCAAGGACACAAACGAGCGACAGTCCATAAGCATTCAGTCCTGTGTGTATGTACGGACGCACACTAAAATGCACACAAACACAGAAACTGCTCCGCTCCAGAACCCAACGGCGATCGATCGAAAGTAAGAAGCCCTTGTCAGCTGTTGTTGACAGCCCGAAACGGCCACGCGCTTGCCACGGAACACTGTGTGCCTCGCCTTTGAGGCTAACCTTGCCGTGTCAGGATTATTCCAGGAAAGTGAGGGCCCTTGAGCGAGCTGCCGGGGCTCCCAAGGGACGGGGTTCTCCAAGGGCCGATGATTTTTGGGAGCAATTCTCGGTGGTGGCGCGCGGGACCAACGGGCGTGATGCTGCCCGACGCCACCCGGTCGCCCGGATCAACGGACCGGTGTTCCGGTCCACGCACCCGGTTCCGATTTGGTTCGATTGCTTTTTGTGTCAAATCAATGCCTCACTCAATGGCGGTTCGTCAGGATTACTTCGCCCTTCGTTGTTTAAACTTCGTCCTGCGCTAGGATCTGTCACGCCAATTTGCTTACTTTTTATCGTGTTTTTCTTATTTTCTTGTTCTAAAGAAGAAGGAACATGAGCAGTGCGCAAATGTCATTAGTACTTGTATAAACGGTTTAATATTTAATTATTAAAAAACATAGTCGACTATCAACGTGGTCTGATTGACATCTTACAGAACTACCTTAGAACGAATTGTGCAACTAATCGCAACTGGCGAATCGATCACCGAAGCTTGTATTTAAAGACACATAATACACAAATTAAACAATAACATGGATGAAACAGACACTAAGAAGACATGAAAGCAAAAACATCACGACACCACAATAAATCCTTTCAATTAATAAATAAATTGATACAAAAGTTATTGGGAAATCCAACATAACATGATACGACCGACATTATCAACTGTGAACCTTTTTTAGTTGGAGGTTCGATGATGTGATTTAGATCCTTAAGATCCTTCGACTGAACTTCTTCATATTCGGCACGACAAACACTGAGCGGCGTTGGCCTGCAACATCCACTATGTTAATCATAGTTGTTTTCTGTAACATTGTGTTTCTGCGGGCTGCTAGTCAACTAATGGCATGGAGTATTATGCAGTACTCAATCATACTTTTAGCAAACGTCTAGGTATACTGTATATATTGAACGTTCTATAATTAACTTTATCCCCGTCGCAATCACTAGAAAAATTTCAAATATTCCCATCTATCTCTGCAGCACTCCTGGAAAGGTTACGGTTCCTAGTTCATTTTTCGAGGGAGAGTCGTAAAAATGTCTACCTCCGGCCCATCCCTCCGCATCTACCTGGCGCGTTCGGGGTTACTTTTTGAATTATCTGGCAACTTATATACATTTCCATTACTTACTTGATGAATCGCGGCGCGCTTACAGCGATCACCGAGGGCCCTCGTATTTCTCGTGCAGCGCTCAAGTGCAAGGTATTTGTTTTTCAATTTGATACTTCAAATCCGCTCAGCGAATCACTTCAAATTGAAACACGTTTACGGTTTTATCAACCTCCATTCGCCGTGGGATTGTCTCCCGGGCGCGGCCATAAGCCGAGCTGTCGATTGCGTCCAACGCATCACACCAGTGCCCGTAATCAACCTACGTTACGCCGGTGAACGGCCTCGGAGGCACCCTGTGGCCCGTGCGCCACTCTAACGGCCGGGCAAATGTCCCGGATTCTGGAACGCCGGAGCGGTCGTCCTCGCTGCGCGGGAAGCGAAGACCGCTTCGTCCTTCGCTTCAGCCGGTGGCCACCCTCCGTAACGCAAGACTACACATTTGCCGTGAGGCGGAACGAAAAGGCATGCGCGATAGAGTCAAGTGACGGTTTCTGGCCATGGACCCGGCCTAGCCGGGCCGAGCCGGGCCAGCCGGGTGTCCCCGTGGAGATATTTTTCCTGTTGGCAAATACCGATTTGATATTTCTCTAGCCGCTTGACGGAGAATGATTCACATTAAAGTCCGGAAAGGCCATTCCAACCCGGACCATCTGGTCGGGGAAAAATGTGCCATAAAAAAGGCTTAGAGCGACGCTTTAAGAGCGACTTTGGAAGATTTTGTAAAAACTTAACATTTGAAGTTAAAAGGCACTGCAGGAAGATCAGAAGCTGGTAAGAAGCTGAAGGTCCCCAATGGATCAAAAAAACAGCGTTTAATTTTGAGAAAATAGAATAAAGTTAATTCGAAAACATGAAGCTTACCAATAGTTTCAGAATAAAAGCATTGCAGTTGCAATCGATGGGCGAATAAATGCACAACAAATTTGCTCTATGATGAAAGAGGTAACAAAGAAGCTTAAAAAGAAACATTCACATTTAACACACACATGGTGACACATAAATAATTTCATAAATTAAAAAAAAAACATGTAGCATGCCGAATTGATAAGCTTGTCTGAGTTGGTACTTTTCATCCATAAATTAGCAACAACAAGGATATTTATGAAAAATGGATTCGTATCGGCAGAAAAACAGAGAAACGTCTCAGCGTTGCGCTTACTCTTATCGGTCAGTCACTGATCGGAACGGGTTTTTTTCTCCTATTAAATTATGTTTATATGCTATCCAACACTCTTGCCTGCACACATTCATTCATCTCGCTCTCCAAAGCGACGGCTTTGTGCTCCGGTCGGCACCGAGAAACCGCAAGGACGCCCAACACCCCGGGAACACAATAATTCGAGTTCGAAACGTCAGATATGCGTCGGGGGGGCCGGTAGAGTGGATTTAGTTGGTTGAATTATTTTTCCGTACATAAATCTCGTCGGCCCCACCCGATCCACCCGTTGGTCATCCTCGCACGATGCTGGCTTCCGGGGCGAAGCGGCGGCACCCAACCCGGCGACGGCAGAGACACCGGAAACCGGAAAGGAAATCGAAAAACATAAAACCTATTGTGTAGATAAGTTGTTGGATCCAGTGCCGTTTCCGGGCGGCAGTGGTCGAAGATTTGTAACTGCCGCACTGTTGTGGCCCATCCGTGGGGTCATCCAAGGCATCGTGCGCCCGTTGAGGCCCGTGCATAGAAGATGTGCACATACGTGGCTGTGTCTCAAGATCACATGACGCTGACACTTCCTGTTGCCATTCATCTCAAATCTGAGCCGGGCTCATCTCTCCTGTTCCTCGCGGCTAACAAACTAAAGGGTGACAGTAGAACATAGAAATATAGGCATAGCAGGTATGGGATTGAGTATGGGCAGGTTAAAGCTTGCGTATTTCAATCCAATTTCGACAGTCCGAGAGAGAATTCGCAGGCCACTGTTTGAGCTGTGTATCATAAATTAAGACGGAGGCTCATATCGGCTCTGTCAATCGCCATTTCGGTATCTCAACTATTTACGGCCGTAGTGCTGATAATTAATGTCACACGTATAGTGTCTACGGCGTCTCGGAAACAGGGCAAAAAACATTAATTGTTCGGCAGTATTGCTATAGTCACCAAGCGGGGACCAGAAAGGCCAGGTTCGTCGGCTATGGAACAAATATCGGCCAGCCGCCTTCGGGAGGAATGCCTTATCGTAGCGGCGATGATGTTGGCGTTACTAACGGCTATTCGGGACGTTTTCCTCTCTCGGCACGCTTCACCTAAAACCCATCAACATCCTTCGACACGCCGTCCGCCAACCGACGTTTGTGCGCCGTGCGATATGGGCAAAAGAATCGCTTCACTGAAATCTTGTTCCAGTCCGTTCCTGCGTTATCGACATCCAGGACGAGGGTTAGCCGCGCACTACACACAGGGTAACGAACTAACACATACACACTCGGGCCTTGTCTCATGAGAATGATACTATTTGTGTAGGCTCCGCTTCTGAAGGGTTGGATTCTATTCCTGTTCACAGGAGCATACGGCCAGCGAGACCGGGTTGATGAAATACTCTTAATAACTTCCCCGATAAAGATAATTTGCATGCGCAGCGTGCCGCATGATGTAGTCTTCTTACTATTTCTAAACCTTTTTTTGTCTTTGCATGTTCTTAGGGTCCTTTACGGCGGGCCGCAGCTAGGCCAAGCATAGATATTACATTCAGCACTCTTTGGAGCGTTGCAAACGTTCTGGTTTTATTTTCTGCAGGCAACCCTCCATCGGACACTAAGGGCCCGATACTTGGTTACGTATTTTGGTGCACTTTCGAGAGCGTTGCAAAAAGTCTTTTCAATCCCTAGACGGAGCAGACCTGCGAGGAACTCGTTATCCAGGACCTACTGGTCTGACGTTCGGTGGACATAAAATGGATGCTCGTATCCCGTTTTGTATCGACCTTAGATAAAGCGGTTGGCCTTACCAGCCAACGTCATTTTGTGTTCAAACAATTCCAACGTTTGTTGGGTGGGTTTCGCATTAAAACACGCAATTACTTGCGGCAGTTTTCGTCGTAAGGATTCAACACTCACACACGCCAAAGCGGATTGTTCTGTGGACGTGATATCTTCACGTTTTTATGGCACCTTTCGATCGAGTTTTTGGCTATAAAAACTGGATGATCCGATGCATAAAAGTTTAATGTCGGGGACTTATTTTTATGACAGGCACATAGATCAATTAAATAAGTTGTTTTTCACAATTGCTGACGGTTGGTTTTGTAATCTTTCTAAGATACATGAACGTACGGTGTGCGATACAATGGCAAGTTGATTATGTTACTTCTTACGCACTTGATCTCCATTAGGATCATACGTGTTGATCTGAAGAGACCAAAAAGAATGACAGCTTATAAGATGGCAATACATTTTCCAAATAGCCTTACTCATTTCGCGCACCGGCAAAAATTTCCTTAAAAAAAAATCACTAGTACCTACTTTCGAGACGACTTGGTCAAATTGACCTGTTTAAGATTCAAAAGCCGAATAGAAGCCACGTATGGGTCTCTTCTTGTGGTCTTCCCTTCATTAAAATATCCTTTATGTTTGGGGTCGTAATTCCAATTGCACCACAAAACAATTCTCACGACCATAATGGGGATCTTCCACAATTACAAGTGACTAATTAAAACATTACTCAACACTTAACACAAACAAAAACTGCGCAGCCCTTTTGTGATGTCCTTGCGGTTCGGCAGACGGGTGTTTGGCTGCAAAAATGCACGTTTTTACGTAGCATATGACACGGCACCGACTCTTATTCAGCGATGAGCGTCACATATTTAATGCAATCCTGAAGTGTCGTTGCCGTTGCAGTTGTGGTCTTTTCGTTTTCGTGCCAGTCGCGTCAGTGAAAAGGATGCTTCATTTTGGACAAGCCTCACTAATTAGATATCTTGCATACACAGAGACAATCGTCTCGCAATTAACATCCTTTCATAGACGACTTATCACTAAAGCACCATTCAACCTAACGCCAACGGGGGCTTGTTCTGTTCTGGTCTGGCCAGGCTTTGGGAACGATTTGTGACTGCCATTTTCATCTTTTCAATTCGTTCGCAGTCGACAAGGCTTCTGTGGTGCTTTTCGATATGGGGTTCTTCGTTGTTTTAGGCAATTAATGGTACTATTTTTAGTTTGCTTATTAACTATTATTAGATTACCGTTTTTCTGTTTCTCTAATACTATTTTCTTTTCTACCACACCGCGGTTTAATGGTTCACCATTTTTTCCTTTCACTATTCACATTTTTTAATTTTCAAAAAGCTACGAGAGCGGATCGATAATGCTGTCTGAAACATTCAACAAGCTGGTACGGTTTAGCGTATGTCTGTCGACAAAAATGGGAACACGGTGGCCAAGCTCATTACCTTAATGGAGCGTCGTCTGCTACTACAAATGATGAGTGGTTTGATGCTGGGTTGTCTCGGGATAAAAAAAACCTGTCGTGGCGAAGGATACCAATTTGCCAAAAAGGTAAAAGCTTCTCTCGGGATGTTGATTATTCAAGAATGGACGGATCCTACCGAATCAGAAAGTTTGTTTGGCGAGGTCATATTTTTACTCCCATTAATTTGTGCACATGCTCACGCCTTTGTAATAGATGAACATTGGCCATTTCGATACCAAGCACAGCTGATTAGGACCTTTGTTTCGATGCGAATTGTGGCGAAAGTGTACCTCAATGAAGGGCGGCTTTTCTGCAGTCACTATTTAAATGGTACACCATTATTCACACTCGCGCCTAACACTGACCGCGCCTCACTCCGGTTGGTATCCCACCGTAGTGCGTAATTTATTGCTGGTGACGGGTAATTTACCATTGTTCCAGTGCTCCATAGGTAGAAGTAAAATTGTCGAAATGAATTAATCGATGGCTATTAAAATCAATTACGGTTACAAACGTATCGTTTCGGCTGATCCTTTGGCACACAGTAATACATCACGGTTGTTCCGGACGGTTCGATTCCCAGATTCAAATTCAATTATATGACACGGGTCCGACTACAATACAAATTGTGTGAAAATGGCTCTCCTGAGACTTACTGATGGGCTGTAGTTCCCAAACCAAAAGATATAGTACCGAGTTGGCCGTGGTGTAAAAAGTTACATAATGCGGTAACCCTTGTCGTACACAGAAAACAAATTGTTTACAAATTATTAATTCCCTTTAATTGCATTGCAATTGCAATTATTCCCTTTAATTGCATTAATTATCATAAACAATTAATACCTATAACAATTAGTATGTCAATAAATTAGTGTAATAAAACTTATAGTCTTAATTTGCAAGTCCTCCGCAACAGCGACGTTTTACTTAATTCACAAGGTTCAAAATTGGCGGCCATCTATTCAGAAGCACGGGCCGAAGTCGATTAGTGAACTGTAGGGAACTCGCTGTGCCCTGCTGTTCGGATCTAGACCGAATTTCGGTCCAGCTCGACTAGGTAGCCATTTTGCAAGCGAAACAATGAACGGGTTCGTATCTTGTCAGGAAAAAGGTCCTTGCAAAAGCAATAGTACCAGGCGACGCCCATTGCTGTTATCGCAAGTTTTCTTCCAAGTTCGCTGCCGAACGCTGCTTCTTTGTTATTTGTTAACATTTTCCTGCCAGCGGCGGCAAAATGGGATATTTTTGATTAAAGTTAGTCATGCGTATAAAATATCAACACAAAATTCTATGGCGCATATCGACCCGGCCGGTCCAGGTTCTCTTTGCCCCAACGATTCGGCAGGTTTTACGGCTAGCTTTTTATCTTTTCCCATTTTTTTTTCCGCTGCGGCATATGTATATATTTTTACTCGCTGTTGTGCGCCGTGTTCCGGCGAGAGTCTGATAAAACTCGTTCCACCAAACAGATGAGCGTTACGGACCGATATTGGTGTATAACCGAAATCGAAATAGACGCACGAGACAGGATGGAACTGTGAGACTGAATATTTCGCGCTATAACGATGATGATGAAGGCAGAGAAATCAGTGATCCTTGCGGAGTCCCGAGCCTGTGTTCAAAAACTTTCATCCTGTATACAACGTTTTTGTTGTGGTTGTGTTTTTATTTTATTGTTGCTAAATATTTGATGTTTAGATAAATATTTTAATATTTCCTTCAACATATTTATCTGCAAAATCTTTCTATTAAGAGATAAAAAGTGTGTATTGATCAAAGATTAATTAGCATAAGATGTTACTATTTAAAATTTGGCTAATATTTTTTTATTAGAATAGAAGTTTAATCAGCTGAGGATCAAAAGGCTGCCCCTAGAGTATGTTGATCAAGTATCGCCATCACCTGACATGCTTGACAGCAGAATACCAGATAAGCCGTTGTTACTTATTGCACCATTGAAAGGAGCCGCTAATGCTAATTTGTTTTTCTCTCCAAAGTATTTCAGCAGCATCCGAGATAGATAGAAAAAAAACATTATAATTTACACAACACATATTTTACTTTTTATGTTACTTTTCTATCGTTCGATATCGTTCAATTATCAGTGCCCATTGGTGGCGGAATTGCGTCTGTCGTTAATATGACAAAAAGCTGCCGTAACTAACGAGACACAATTCGAGCTTTCTAGGCGCTTTCTTCCGTATCTAATTTAAATTTGTAATCTTTGATAAAATGTATATCTTAAGTACCCGTTAATGTTTAATAGCATAACATTGTGCAATGAGCGCAGTATGTTACCAAAAATCACTCAAGGGAATTTATTCAATCCAACCATCAGTTCAAATCGCTCTAACATAACACAATAATATAATATTAGCCTAGCCTCAAGCCTCAGTACAAGCCTCTAGCGCTCCAGATACTAACTATGTAGCAACAATATAGGAGTAAAATTATACAAATCTCTCTGATTGCAAAATACCGTCGGCTGCCGAATAATGTCTCATTACCATGGCGTTCGCAGAAAACTCGGCCTTTGCCCATTTTCGGCGAATAATAGCTTCCGCGGAGTTGTTTAAAGTGCGTTACACGGCGAGCCGGCCAAAGGGAGTCGATAAAAAGCCGACGGGCTCGGCAAACCCGTTTCGTGCACCCAAAATCATCTGTAGCCGCTGGGGTATGAAAATTTATGTCTAAATCTCTCTGGTGCGGAAGAATGGACTCACGTGGAGTCGCTGAGCCGTTCGATGATCGGGCGCGGGCAACCGGCTACCGGCTGCCGTGACCGAGCGCGCGTCCTGGCTGCCCTTGTCCTTGTGCCCCGTTGCCAGCTCTCGATAGCCGATGTCATCTAGACCGTAAATGGAATAGATTTGGCACAGTCTACTAATCACCGACCCGGGTTACTGAGTGCGATTCCGGCGAGGCCCGGATGCGGCCGTGCCCTGTCTCTCTCGCTCCTACCCCCTACATGGCCGAATCGATCAAGATGCCTACGAGAGCGGCCAGCCACGGACTGCGCGCAGTTCGTGTTCTTTTTCTCTCATTTTCCAACTTCAACTTCTTCCTCCATTTTGGGAAACCTTTTTGGGAGCCGAGCGCCGTGGCCCTCTTCTGTGCAGCTTAGGCGCTTGCTGATAACAACGAGGATGCTGCTGAAGTGAAACGATGACTCCATGCGCGCGCAGTCCATCGTTCCAGTCTGACTCCCATTTTTCCGACCGACGCGCATCGGGTTACGCCTCAGCGAACCGGAAACAGGATTCGGTACCGCCAGACACGAGTGCACTAATACACCTGCACAGCTCGGCAAGATTGGCGCACCCCGGTGTGTGGAAGCGAAACGGAGCCATACAGAGCGAGTGAAAGGCCGAGAGGGTTGAGGTAGTATCTGAAGTTCCGATCCGCCGGTTTATACGCCGGGCCCCGTTGGCTGCGTTCTCGAGCCTGCCAAGCGTTGCGTCAGCTGCCGGAAATCTTCCTCCTCCGTCGGTCCTGCTGCCTCTCGGCCTCTGGTGCGCCACTGGCAACCGGTGTGTGAAGGACGCCGTTTTTTGCAGTCCCCGGGCGGCGGCCCTATTATGGCACGGTTGAGGAAACCATGTGAATCTACTGAAGTTGAAACGCTTGCCGCTCGTGTGAGTTCGGACAAACTCTACCACGGCGACGGCCTCGGGCAGGCGGAGCGGGGTTGTCCCTGGTCACAACGCTACGACACTAAGTTTGTTTTATAAATGTGTTCTTCGGTAGTGCTCATTTGGCGTTTTTGTTGCCCCTAAACTCAGCGAACTCATTACCGATACGGTGAATCCGTGCGCCTTTCTCATTAGCGAATCGTACGACATTATTTTACCAATGGTTATGAAAAATGGATCCTGTTAGGCATCAGGATCCACTGGTCGACACTGGACACAGGAAGGCTAAGAGTTGGAGCAGTAAGAAGTGAACTGCTGCTTGAAGCTGAAGCATTGCAGCATCGGAACGATCGTCGCGGTACTCTGGGGACGCACGTGGATTTTTGTAATTCGATGGAAATGATTTGCTATAATTATTCGTCAATTTTTAGGTCACGGTCAGGCCGGGTGAAGCACTGCTTTTACCGGCACATCCATCACAATGTTTTTTTGCAAGGCCATTTGACATTTAGTCAAGTAATGAACGCACAATTCTAATGTGGAAAATACTTAAACCAAAAATGAATCAAGATCAAATTGCCTCAAACATATTATTGTCATGGTAAATGTAAATTTTTCGCCTAGGTTATATTTATATTATCAGAATTTATATTATCCTGAATGAGTCAGGATAGTTCGGCAATTGATTTTTTGAATCCATTGACTTATCAATTAGATAACTGTTATCGTTGGAAGATCAGAGGTGGATAATTACATTGGACAGTCGAGGAATAAATGTCTGGACGTTAGTACAAACCATGCTGAAAGTTAATCTGCATCTTGGTACATTGTATCAAATTGCCGGCATCGGCTTCCTTCACAACTTTCGAGTGTACAACTAATGCAATTATGTTGGGTTGATCCACTTCAAAAAAGTTTAGCAGCATGGTTTTAGGCTTCCTAAATTATTTCTGTAGTAACAGCAGACTGGTTTGCAAAAGGGCGTCATTAGTGATCAGAAGTTTCTGGTGACTTCAATTTTAAATATAACTATATAAGATTTAAAAACAACATAAATGGCTTGAAATGATATTCTTTTTTTACTCTGAACGCATGTGATGCGTATTTGAAGAATCCTTGAGTTGGTTGGACAAATCATGTGTCCAATACCTCAACTAGTCGACCCTTTTTCTGAAACATCGAATTGACTCCCAAGAATTCTCCACTAACCTAAAAAATTGCACAAGATTAGCTCGGGAAAAGATTTGGAAGATTCGCACGCCGTTTTAATGTTGGAGAATCTTTTGCCAAATCAGCTATAGTAGATACCGTAGCGCGTGAATCTAACAATTCTGAGCACGCGCCAGCGGAACCGAAAACTGGCCGCATTCCACTAGCCGGTTCAGTTCAGTCGGCGGCCTGAGATGGGCTGAGAAGACCAAGGCGCGTCCTGCGGGTTTCGGTCGACGCTGGACTCACCACTCGGCTTCCCGGTTTCGGTGGCGGCGACCCGACCCGTCTGGACCCGTTCCGGGGGCGGGCCAGTTGTCTTCACTTTCGAAACGATTCAAACACGAACGCCAACTCCGCCGGCTTCGTTCGACTTTGGCCTGGGTTTCTTTTGGCCCCTTTTTGCGGGTACCGTTTTCCATAACGCGCCAGGAATGCTGGGGCCCCGGACATCGCCTTTTGGCGCGCGGCGTGAATGGGTGCGGCGGTGTGAAAGTGGCGTGGAAAATATTTTCCAGCACGCCCATCCGTGCGCAAACGATTCGCCCGGGCCGCCGCGGTCGAGACCGAGACCGTCGGTCGTGTGCGTGTCGGAAGCCGGAAGAATCCTGGGCGAAGGGCGATGAGCAGAGGGGAAGGGGCGGCCGTTTTTCACTCTGTCGCGCAACTGGGCCGGATTTTCAGTTCGAGTGCGCCCGACGGTTCACCGGGCTGTGGTGGTACGAATATTACATAAACATACCATGACAGCTTCCAGCCGAGCGAATCTCCGACGAGGTCCCCGACGAGACGTCCCCAGAAACTCCCAAGTCAGCATGACGCACGGCCACACGGTGCGAAAGAGAGAGGATGCCGGTGGCGAGCGAAAGAGAGCGACCTGGTGCGCTGGTGCGCGAAGCGAGGACACTATCCTTGCAACCACCTGGGGAATCCCGATAGCCGCCGACGACGGCGATGATGGGCTCCGGGGCAGGGGGTCCACCGGCACCGGCGGGGGCAACACGATGACGTGTTCGTGTGCCGTGGTTCGGATCGGATGCCACATGGACCCAGCCAGCCATACATAAACACACAAACCCGGGACCGCGCCCGGACCGTGCAACATATATCTCCAGATTTTCTATGTGAGTAAGCCCGGAGTTACTCATACAAAAAGAAATTGTTGCGCTTTCACTTTGGCGAGCACCGAGCGGAAACTCATCATGTCCGCAAACCCCGCCACCCCCCCGCACGGATGTGGATCCTGGGTGGCCTGTGTGTGAGGGTGTGCGTGTCGTCTCCGTTATCCTTCTCGGTTCGGCACACTCCCACTTTGCTGCGCTGGTTCGGCGGTTCTGCGCAGTACTACCACTACTACTACTACTAAGCCGTTTGATTGTGTGAGTGGTTCGCAGGACACAAAAACGTGAGCGGCCCATTCATTCAATTTTATCCTTCCGAGGGACGTCGGGACCCGGCCGGGTTCCGATGTCCGAGTGGCATGTAGAATCCGGGCCCTGGGAGCCACGTCGGGGAAGGAAGTAAACCTCAATGTATACAAACCAATACCACTGTCGCAAGGACCACCAGCGCCGTGGCGCGTGAGCTGGCCACTTCGTTATGTGCTCGCTGATGTGTGCTGTTTTGAACTGGAACCGCCCATCCGGAAAATAATTCTGTGTTGCTCTCGCACACCCACGCACACAGGCAAGGGCACAGGTTGAATCGCTTCGTCTCACTCGGCGGCCCCGGCGTGTGGAGCCTGTTCGGAACGCAAAGGTCCGAATGTTGGTTTGGCCCAAGGATTCGCTCTAACGCGTGGCGTGCTTTTCCTGGGCAGGTCAATCGATCCAGCTGGAGAATCCGGCAGCCTAGTCCTTGGGCCGTTCACACAGTTTCTACTACATCATGGGGCCCTAAGTCCTTACGGCCACCGCTTCCAGAGCCGGCGATGCTTGCGTTATAGTTCCGAAATGCCGTCGGTACACTGACGGGCTTCCGGACAGGGTCCGTTCACATTCCACCGTAGTATTGATTAAGAGCTTGAACGATATGTTTTAAAATGTTTCTAAAAAGCAGTCGGCAACTGGCGTACCAAAAGGGAAAAGGGAACTTACTAAAAACACACCCTGGCTAGCCGTTTATTAGGATTATAATTAAATTGAGGCTGGGACGACGATTAGTTAGTTGAATTCGAAAGTCAACACGACGTCGTGGACGAAGTGTTAGAAAGTGTTAGGAACATAAGAAATTATTCAGAAAAAATCGGAACTTCTTTGAAGGATCTACAAAACTCACTTCACAAATAAGTATGTTGGAGAAAACCGTGTAATTTGTATGTTTTTGTTAATTTGTACGTATTCAGAAAGCGTTGAGAAAACTTCTAAACATAATAATATGTTCGGAATCACGCATTTGAATTTTTAAGTATCGTTAATTTTTTTTTTGGTTGAAGCATTTGAAAAAGAACATTTGCTAAGTTATGGTCGAGCTGACCCCTGAAATGGGCGAAAAATGTATTTGAAATTATCTTATTAAAATCGATATGCTGCCATAGATCCCCAGCCGGCATTATCCGAAGCCGGATATAGTGTTTCACGAAAAGGAACAAATTAGTTTACGACAATTCACCAAAATTTGCCAGAAAACAGAATGGTACACCCATGTACCTAAACGCTTGAAAACTCTTCTATAAATGTGAAGGTAATTTTTGGATTTCCCGGTAGGACAGCCTTTGGTTGGAGGAATGTTTGCTTTCTTCAACAACTTCTCACACTGGCTCCGACTTCTCGTACCTTACGGGGGAAAATCGACACTTCATCAACCAGAAGCCGTGAAAATTCGACACTTAACCACGGCGCGGTGGCCCGCGTTACGTGTGTGACCTCGTTCAAGAAGAAAACTCATTCGGTGTTTTGTTTTCCTTTGTTTTCCCATCATATGCTGCCTCGTTCGCTCGTTTGGTTCCATTTTTTTTTTGGTCTCTTTGTCCCACCAGCCCATTGTTTGCCTTTCAATGCGTCGACGCTTTTTCTCGCCGACTTTCCGGCGGCCTGTTTTAACCCATTCGCGATTGTTTTTCGCGGCGGTTGTTTGCAGCGGTCCTGGCTCACGGGCGCCATTTGCCCGTGGTGGGTGGTGACTTCCGGCTCCAGCGGCGGTGCTGATAGAAAATCCGAAGGGGAAATGAAGCGTAACCAGTGAAGAGTGCCGGTTTTTCCAACTGACATTTATACGCATGACTGAAGCCACAGCCAAATCACGGCGGCAACGACGGCAAGGACGACGACGACGCACTCTGACGGGACCGTTGAGATAGCGCATGCTATCTCGCTCCGGTGCATTCGGGCCCGGACACACAATGAAAATATGAGCAGGCGGCCACAAAACCGGCAAGGCATCAAACAATAGACCACACTCCGTACGGTGGCGGAAGGCGGAAAAGGTATCGCACCTACCCACGCGAGCCAAAGAAAAGCTCGCGGACAAAGAAATTTCCAGCGAAAAAAGGAGCAAAAAAGAGAGGAAACCAATCGGGACCACTGGACCCGGCCATTGGTGGAACCGAGCATCCGGGTTTTCCCGGTAGACGGTGGTTTAATTTCCCCACCCACTCCGACGGCACTGCCGGATGCCGCCCCGCCGTATTCTGTATGACAAACACACCGGAATGATAAGAACCGTTACGGTTGGCTGGAAGTATTAGACAAACACGCGCATCGCCGCAAGTATGAGCCAGCTCGGAGGAAATCTAAAATGGCGGACCTGCTGGAATACAGAATAGATTTTACTGCAACCTATTGTTGTTATTTTCAAATCGTCGCCACATATACGAACGATACACTCGTTACCGATAGACCATTTCTTACTGTGGATTTGATTTTTTTGCGTACAAAAGATTCGATACACGATTTAACGCAAGATGCTATTACAACAGGTGAAGTAGCAAATTGAATTGCAGAGCAACTGATAATTCCATGCATTTGTGAACAAGCAATATTGGGCAAACCCCAAATTCTTGCTTAAATTTTAAACCATTAAAACGATACGTAACACTGTGGCGGAAAAGTAAGGATAATTTTTATTTTTATTTTTATTGAACACTATACAGGAAGAAGACTTTGCTTTTTTTAGATTTGCGAGACCAGATTTGCCGAACTACGTATTCTGAGCTTTGAGGATTGATAAAAACTCGATAAATGTCATTGATTTTATTTTTGATTGAACATTGAATCGCATAAAACATGTTCTGCAAAATGCGATTTTTGAAATAGTCAAAAATCTACGGAACCATCTGAGCTCAAAATCTTTTATTAAAAACCATGTACAATTAAATGGTTGAATTTTAAAACTTGTTTACATAGTTACCTGTTTGAAAAATAATTTATCAATGGTCAAAAAAATTTATGCTTGCTACGGCAGTGTCAAGTAAGTTTTTGAAAATGTTTCGGTACATCCAGTTTTGTTGTGCAATGTATTTTTGCATAAATTTTGCAAAATTGTTTCATATGTGTTATGACACATCAGTGGTTATTCCCCTTAAGTCTGTTGTGGTCTATCGTGTAGGTGGTTCATGTCGCTGTGTCTTATTTGAAGCAACGTGTGATTGAACGAATCTTCACAATTCACGAGGGTGGTAACAACGATTCATTTATTATACATTAAGATATTATCGACATCATCATCATCATCATCATCGTCATCATCGTCGCTGTCGTCGACCGATTTATCCTTTCCCGCGTTTCGTAGCATTAATTCATCCCCCTTCAGTTCTATTTTGCCAGCAGTTCTCAGTCCCAAAAAATCAGGACCACGACCAGTAAAGTCGGGAAAATTCCTAAACCATTTGCCGTCGATTTTGTGAAACGCAGACAAAAAAAAAGAAAATCAGATTGCGCATTCGGATCCGGAGACCATCGTTCCGCGCGTGGAAGGGACGTGGATCGGCAAAAATTTCCGCTCCGCAGGCAATAAAGAAAATTTGTAAATTCAATAACGATTGTTCTGACACGTGACCACATTCTCCGGTGCGTACGCACCGCCGACCCGTCGGCGGAAATGCGTACTTGCGTACCCCTCGTCTAGATGGCGATCTTTCCGGTTCACCCTTCCGCCCAGCGGTCTGGAGTGGAGTCTGTGGGGTGATTCCTCCCAACGGCGAGCTACTTCCGCACCGGGCTGAAACCATTTCCCCGGGCCTTAATGGCTGCGAAAGACAATGAGTTGACATTGACAGCTAAGCAGAGTGCGATGCGATCTTTGTCGCGGCCAAAGCGTGATAACACTTCAACAATGGGTTTAGTCAATTGCAGCGGAAGTACATAGATCAAACTTTTACTCTTCGCCCGCACGCTCGATGCTTTTGGGAAAGAAAGATTCTTTCTATTTCTTCTGTTTCCGGACTTACACTTTTGAGAGCACGTATGGAGAAAAGTGAAATAAAAAGAGGATCAAAACAAAGAATTTAGAGAGATTACAGAGTACAAGCAATATACTACTGTGGTAAAAACATATCGGGAATTCGCTTATAATTCGAACAATATTCTTTGTTTTTTCATCAAAATCGCTGCAATACATCTATATCTACATTTGTTCGAATAGTCGAAATAATATTCGAAAACATTTTCAAGATAAACTTCGTTTCGGCGTATATCAAAGCTATTGATCTCTAATTGAATGGTCTCTCCACAAATCTGTTTTTTCAGCACATAATTACGCAAACGGCATAATGCACAAATATTATTGTTTGTTGAAAGTTTGATTTTTTGAAAATAATTATCGATGAATATCGATCACCACACAACGATATTCAAAGAAATCTGTTTTCCGTTTGTTTTTGTTCACAGTAGTATTAACCGTAAAATTAACTGTTGCCTTCACAGACTTATTCTGCTTTAGAGGGAATCTCTTTTAAATATTTTATTGTTTCAATTAGATCGAAGATTGTAATTTTCATTTTAACATATAGTTTAACAAAAACGAATAGTTCTGTTCGATAGTTCTGTGGGACTCTGGTCCCAATTACTTACAAACACCAACTACAAAACAACTACTTTTACAACCTTGCCCGACCCCCTGGGATTCTGCACCGTTTTGGAGGAAAACGAGGATAAGAAAATGCTCCGTTTCGCAAAATCTTTCGCTAAAAATTATTCGTTTCATCGAAGCTGAAAAACGAAACATGAAAAGGTCGGCTCCGCCGCCATCGTCCAACAGAGTTGGGGAAGGTACCAATTTTCCGCTCTGGCATGGGACGCTTTTCGCAAGACCCAAACGTTGCTATGCGTGGCGCTGTAACTTCACACCACCCGTTCCACCCTTCCAATTGGGTCCTTCAGGTTGCGCACGGAAAATGGGCAAAAATTGAACGGGAAATACGCGTTGGAAAGTGGCCCCCCGCTGAACCCCCCAAAAGACAAAGTTGTCCTTTATTCACTCCGGCGCAGTGCGCGAACTGCGAAACTGCTTAGTAACGGTACGCTGATGGCGATGAAAGTATTCTTCACATTCAACGCCCACCGAAATTTCGTCATCACTCCACCATCTTTCGTGTCGCCAGTTTTCTGGTAGCGAGTCTCCTTTTTTGGCTTTTGATAAGTTTACAATATCGGAGTGCTATTATGGGGCGAACAGACTTTGATAACGACGCTAACGATGTAAAGTATCACTCCAGTATCTGGGGATCCTTTTCAGTCCAGTGAAAAGCATCCAAAAAGTTTGGAGACACCATGATTCTTCATCGTAAAAGCTACACGAAAATCTGGACCACCATATTGCATACAGTCATTCAAACCTGAATTCCCTCCGCACTGCACTCAAAATATTGCTAAAATTTATTAACCTTTCACAACAGTGATTGATTCTATTGGTCGTTATTTGCGTTTTAAAATAACGTCACGCCACCGTCACCCAACAGCAGCACTTAGTGATGTCACAAAAATATTGAAATCCATTCCGGTCTTTGACAGTTGTTCGGGGTGGGCTTACGTTTTGCTTTTTTGGACAAGACAATTTGAGCGGAGCTTTATTCCACCAGATTGACATTCATCACGCGCCGCGCCGAAGAGTCGAGGTAATTACGGGGAAAAGTGTCAGAGTGGATCAAGCTGACGGCCGACCCTGTCTAGCCCGTGTCTCAGGAGGTTTCCTCAAAAATTGTCGATAATGTCACGGGATTATCGGCCCGTCTTCTGGGCCAATGGGATCGATCAAGCAAATGAAACGGACAGTCTTGACGCAGGTTGCCCAGGCACGGACCAGACAGTTCAATTGTGGAGTGAATCAATCTTGTGCCTCATTTGGTTTTCGAACCATCGTTTGGGATTGCTCTCGGGAGCGTTTTGAAAGTGGTTGTAAAACGATCTCCGGGACGCATCCCGCGTGGACGGATAGGAATTTGAGTTGGGTAACATTATTTGGTAACAAACCTTCAGATATGAATATGTTTCTAGTCAGTCTAATAACCAACCTAGCGCACTTTAGAATTTGCCTAAAATACAGTCCAACGGCACTTCGGGGTTAGGAGCACTACCTCCGTTGATAGAGCCTTCGCTGTCAACATATGAGGTGCCCGTGACAGAAGTAATCAATTCCGCCACCCCTTGCTGATGGAGTTGGGCATCTTTCTCGCCTTTACGCCTTGGACACAAGCAGTGCCACAAAAATGCCTCCATACTAGCGGTGCGTCTGGCCAAAGCCTCAAGAACTCACAAGTGGATTAAGGTACGGACGTTCCTGATTCCGCAGTCAGAGCCCACCAGCGGCCGGGCGATGGCGATGAAAGATAAGAATTTGCTCCAGACCGGGGCCCTGGAATTGTCCATCATCTGTGTTACTTTAGCTGTGGTATCAGGAATCCGATTTGTCAATCTCCGCCCTGTCGCCGTTGTCTGGAATGGCGAATAAGTTGTTTCGCTTTCGTGTTTATACTCCGTTGCTGTGGCCGATGACAGTAGCGCGGGGTTGAATTATTCATGAGATGTGCGCGCTTCCAGGCGGTTTGGTGGGAGTCGCCCTGTGGCCAGATGTTTGTCCCCGGCGTTGGCTGCCGGCATCGGCCGGGTCTTGTAATGCGACAACATGGCGCTTTGCGGTTGCGTTCGGTTACGGAAGTTTTGGGATAAACAAGCAACGCCGGCGACTCCGGGCGCGTCGAAAAGTTACAGCGATTTGTTGCGATGTTTCAGTCACTTCCTGGTGTCAGTATTCTGGCCCTGCAAAAATGAACCGAAATTTCGAAAACAACTAGGCTGTTCAATAAGTTGTTTGCCTCGATAAGAAAAACACATTTTCACGGTTCGAAATTCACTTTATTATTCAGTATAGCCTCCCTGAACAGCAATGCAGTTGATCCAACGAGACTCCAATGTAAGATTTCCGCAGCTATTATGAGGTCGTCATTTGATGAACAACGCTTTTAACGCATGATTTATTTGGGTCTGAAAACAGATGAAAGTCACTAGGGGACAAATCTAGTAAATACGGCGGATACCCCAACAATTCGAATTTAAATTCATGGATTTTTGCCATTGCCCTTATGAAAGAGGATGTTTTCTTCTTTTTTGCCGAATTTTAACTTTAAGTACATCTAGAATATTATAATAATAATCAACATTTATTGTTTTATCAATTTGCAAGTAATCCGCTAACAAAATTCCGTTCGCATCCCAAAAACTGATGCTAATACATTTTTGGGTGATTTCTGGACACGAACTCGTTTCGGAGCTGAAAAACCAGGTTCACACCGCTCTCTGGCCACTTGTTTTGACTCAGGATCATGGTGATCATCCCTAGTGATGAACTTCAGTCAAAATATTCGTTATAGTGCTCCATGAGATGGTTAGGCCTTATACTAAATCTCTTTCAGTGATTCGACGATTTTCCAATACGATATCCTGTATTTTTTTACGATTTCAGATGTTGTGGCTGTTTTTGGGCATCTTTGACATGGATCGTCTTGAAGGCAAACACGACCACGTTTAAACTCAGAAACCCCCTAATTGAAGGCAAAGAGTCCTTATACACTTTCAACATTCGTTCATAAATTTCGTTTCCTTTTAAACCTTCCAAAAATAAAAATGTAATCACTGCACGCTACTTGATTTTTTCCATTACAAAAAAACTATAACATGTCACGGCTTGTAAAAAAATAAGCCACCGATTGAAATGAAACTTCACATGCGTTCATATGAAGAGTGTACCATATGAACAAAAAATGGGGCTATGGGGCTAAAATGGGGGCTAAAAAAATGGTAACAGCGCCCTCTGTTACCGAGGCAAAGAACTTATTGAACACACTAGTAATTCTCTTTTCGGATTCATTTGAAATAATCAAGCTACGCGTTTCAGACCACCAACGGCCGAGTAGTGGTCGAACATTTCATGAGGTCGGGCCCGAGTCGGGCCAAGTTTCAGCACTACGTCACGCAACGCTCAACCGATGGACTCAACAGCTTCAACCGCTGCTGCTGCTCCTGTTACACCTTTTCGAACATGCATCCTACATGTGCTCTGCGGCTCCCTGTCGGCGGCGAACCCTGGCCTGGCAGCCAGCGATGTGGCATCCTTGCTGGCATCCCGCTATCCCCCGCCTCGGGCCCCGCTCGCTTCCAGCATTACAGCACATACCATCGATCGGTACGGTACCGTGGCTTCGCCAGCTCGGAAAATCTCCCGTCGAACCGTATGGGTGTGTGCGCTGGCTCCATCCACCTGTCACACTGTCGACTTCGCTTCAACAAACCAACCGAAGGCGTGGTCAAACAAGCGAAACCAAACCCATTTACATACACACAGGCAAGCCGGCAGGCAAACAAACAGCGAACAACAACACTAGCAGCAACCAACAACGAGCAACAACAATGGCCAAAAACAGCAGTTCCACATTTTCTGCTATCTCGCCCCATGGGCCATGGTCTCTGTCTCACCGACGGCCAGGAGCGCTGGCTGGCTGGATTGTCTGCCTCCTTTCTGCACTGTCGCCTGGGTCCGGGTCCTGGGCTTTGCTCACAATCTCTCGTTCCGCAGACACCAGCAACCATGCCCCATGCCACGGGACCGAAGGACGAAGTAGTTGCTCCTGCTCGTTTGCGCCATCTCGACGAGAGAGTGACCCGCAACTTGCCACCCGACCAGGCCGGCAAATGCAGCGCGGCTGATGGTGCGCTTCGGTGTGGAAACATCGTCGGACTACTGTTCCGATGTGTGCAATTTGTTGAAAGCTACGGCGGAAACTTCGCACCGCACAACGGACGAAATGATCACCTGAGATTATTCATTTTTATGCTAATCATAAACATGGATAACAAATACTCGAGATTCGATGTCAGAAGTGTTGGCGGGATCAAACACCCAAGCGCAGGATCGCTAAGGACTCAACTTTTCTAATTCATTTTCCGAACTTATTTCGCAGAATTTTGACTTGCCCCACAACATGACGGCACATTAGCGTCAAAACGTGTCAAAAAGGTACGGGCATGGCCACACCACCAACACACCAACTCGGGGCGCGATTCCTATCTCGACCTGATATGCTGTGATGCAGGGAGCTAGTAGGGAGAGTTCTAGGTCTTACGAAGATGATGCGAGTAGGCGTATCTAATGGGACATAGTTTTACAAAGTTCGCCCGTCGGCTGGCAACCCGAAGGTAAACTGAGGGAGCACACACGCCGGCACCGCAGTCTGGAGTCGGGCCTCGAGTGGACACAACAAAAAACCAGCATGGCCAACATGGGTTTTGTTTTCATCTCGGGTTCCGTACCCTGCCGTAGAGTTCCGATAATGAGAGTTTGCAGAGTGCATGTACCCTTGTAAAACACCGGTCGTGTCTACGTCTACGGGCTGCTGGGCTGTGGCCAGTGGCCGTGGTTGAAGCCAGTGGCCCGGGTCTCGTTTACATGTTTACCATCGTTCGATCGGAACCGCTTGTACACTGGAATCGAACAGCTGGGTGTAATTGGGAGACATCTGCAATCGAGAACACACGTTGGCACTCTACGTGTCGATTGTACTGCGGAGGTTCTCTTGGTTGTTACGTCAAGTCGAGCTTCATTTGACAAAACCCGATTGGATTTTCTGAGTTTTCGGACTGACAACCAAACAAAAGTAAGAGCAACAAGTTCCGGGTTCCAAACAAATTTTCCAACTGCGTTTTGTCAAGCCACAGGATCCAACAGAACGTTGTCACGTTCGCTCCACTTTTTGCACTAGCGGATGATCTCACATCCGGCTGGAGTGGCTCTATGAAACAAAAAAAACCAACAATAGAATAATCTTCAAACAAAACAGACACACAGAACTGGTAGGTCCGAATAAAATAACTTTTTAAATCCGCTTATCCACGATGTTGATGGCGAAAGCCAAATGTGGACGCTCCGTCGCAGATTTATACATGTCCCGTCGATATGCGTGTCTGGCCATCCGTAGGGAGCCCTCGGGAGATATGAGCAACCGGTTTTGATAGCGACACAAAAATCCTATCGCGTCCACCCGGTTCATGTGTCCACGTACGGCGGTGGCCCCGCCAATAGGAGGAAGAGATCGAGAGATTGGCTGTCTCCATTTTCAATTTTCGATTTTCCTCGTTTGGTTCGTTCGGGAAATTGGTGTTGCTGGTTTCGGTTGGTTCGGCTTTTTCGTTGCTTGCCGGGTGCGATTGCGATTTGGGATTTGGGCGTCAAACAGGAAGGAAACTGGCACCGTACGCTCCCGGTCAGGTCAGCACCAGGACACCGGACGTGCGTTTGGGCTCTTCTCTGCTCCGCCGCATTTTCCACACCGTATTGTTCTGCCGAACGCTGATAATGTTTGGTCCGCAAAAGCGATGGCAACGACAATCGGAAAAGTAAAGGCCCCGAAGCCCCCCACAAATCCGTAATCAATATCAGGCGGCAAACGAACCAACATGAAGGATTATCTGTAAGGTGAATTTTTGTGAGTTCGGCTCGCCTTCGCTCAGCATAGATATGGAATTGTTCCGCCTGCACGCCACACATTTGGCCCTGTTGTGTCTGCTGTCAGCACGCTGCCGTGTGCGTTCCATCACCCAACAGGCTCGATATTTGTTTCCGATGTCGCCCAACGCGATGCGCCGGGATTTGAAATTATTGCGCGTTTATTTCGCAAAGCACGCGGACAACAGTAAAGCCAGGATTATGTCCTGGAATCGGTTCGGCATTAGTTTACCATCCGTACGCTTAGCTCGTGTTTTGGTGGACATGGTTGTTGTTAAATATTTTGTGAATTATCAAACTGTACGTTAACGTACTTTGATGGCGAGTGCCTTAAATTTTAATTTTGCTTCCGCTTTTTAATTACATTGTACATTTGTAGCAGTTGTCAATGTCGAAACCAACAATCTGCTCGGAACAACTTGATGATGCCTCGAGTATGTAATTCAATTATGATGTTTGCCTGTGGCCTGTTGGTTTCACTGATCTTTGGTTGTTGTGCAAAATTCGATGAACTTTCAGATCAATTTCTTGCAGTTCTACAGATCTTTTCACCATGCTAAAAATGCATTCAGAGACGTCTGCGGCTAACAACCTCCCAGAGTCTGTAGAATGTTAAAGAGACGGCTGTAGCTTAATCGATCAAAGTCTCTTTAATTCAAACAACAACACATTTTAAAAACCTATTTTTTTAACGTTAAGTATGATAACCTTTAATAATAAACCTTTTGAATGTTTTCATGTTTATTAGTCTTAATATCAATTACATGTTTTCTTGCTTGTTTGCATCATACGATTGATGTTATAAAATATTTTGTTCAATTTTGCCAGCCAGAAGTGTGGCTGTAGATTGTTGAAGTTCTCCTGATCTCCATCACCCCAAATAATTTGGCCCAAACATGTCCATCAAGCGGAAACTAGTCTGGGAAAGAATATTATCGTATTATTGACTAGTCTCAAACCATTTCATATAAACCATGTTTCCCAAGAAAACTCGGCGCACATGTCTGCCGAGCGCCGTTTGAGCAACAGACATCAACTACAAGGAAGCCACTTGGTTTCGAACGGAATGCGTACGGAAAACCCGTAATTCAATAGAAAATTACCAACTCGTATCTCGGTGGAGGAAGCGCATCGGTAAGATTTTACAGCGAGGTCATTAAAATAAAGCATAATACACACTTCAGCTAACGAGAATGGCGGAACGGCTGGCTCAGGAACGGCCCAAAAACGTGAACGCAAGCGTGCCGTCCACCCGCGTGCCAAACTCCTGTTCCCTTTCGCAGGGCCACCCAAGAGTCCTCCGGTGGAGTTTATTGATATTTTTAATTTGTTTTAAAATATTTCGTCTTCACTTGATCCACAAGTTTTGCCTTTTACGTCCGGGATCTCCCCGGGTCCTTTTAGAGGTTTTCTTCGGTAATCATAATGGGCTGGGGCCTGGCCTGTGTAGCGTAGCTGCCGCTGTTTCACGGTCCCGTGGAGGAGATACGGCCGTGGAGATCAAAGGCGAACTGGAAAATCAAAGGCATTTCATTTTATACTGCTCGCTCAAATTGCTCCTTAAGGACCGTGTACGTTCGTCCGCAGCGTGCTGATGGCGACCTGGGCCACCACCGTTCGTCCTGATCCCCGGCCGGCTGGGGTTCTTCAAAAGGAGCAAGCGGTCCGAGCCCGGGCGGCAGCTACGCTTTCATCCTGATGAAACCATCCTTGGCGGTCGGGATTGGGCTGTGTGCTGTGAGACCTTGGAAAATGATGCACACACACACCCACACACACCGCTGAGGATCGTTAAATGCGTACAATCTCGTTATGAGCGTTTCTAAAGTTTTCCATACGAACGCGACCGACACCGGGGCATGTGGATGATGTTGGTCCGGGTCACCAAGCGCAGAAAGCTCTCCACCGCCAGGTTCACTGTGTTCGTTGGGTCCTGGGACCGTTAAAAGGCCGTCAGCACCCGGAGCGAAGGAACCGAAGGAAGGTCGGAGGGGAAGCGCAGTTCTCGTTGGTCCTTTGTGTAGCCGTTTCCTGTTTATGTTATCCCATTAAATTTTATGATTGATGTTGTCGCAGTTGTCTCCCCATCTTGCCATGACAGACGCCGCCTGTTTCATTGCTTGATCATGTGCCGACTATTTAAAACCTGACGTTACTAAGGCAACGCAGCGCTATGTTCATCATTCGATGGAGAAAGTTTCCATGCCACATGTCTGCAGACTGTTGACCAAGTGTTTGTCTGTTTTCAGGTCCCGACAGATTTCGCCGTATTGTGGGGAAAACCACGGCCATAATAATTCCAGTAAATTGGCCTATCGGAGGCCATTTTGTTTATTTTTTTTTTAACATTTGGTCACTTGCGAAAGCGGACACGAATTTGGCGATCAACATTTTGTTACGTTAGTGTAGAATATATAAATTACTTTTTTTATTTTAAATTGTCACTGACTTTTAGTTTAAACAATTTAATATCCTTCTTACCAACGACGACACAGAAAAACGATGGCAGAAACATTACCGTCATTAGCGAAACTACTCGAAAATGCCTCAAAGTTGATTTTTAAATGCACATTCCTATTATTCGTTACTAATAGTAAACAATATTATGTGCTTAAGGCTGATACAGTCTAAAATATTTTATTTATTGCAAGTTTGTACTAGATATATTCTTACAGGTACATTCACCAGAATATACTTACATAAGAATAAACTTTTTAGAAGCATTCGATGCCAAGAACCCTTCAAATAGAACCTCTACAATTGACATTTTGTTCTCTTTGAAATTGTTCTGTTCGCCACTGAATGATGAAAGCTCTTAAACACTGTGCCTTTAATGTAACATTTCGACATTTTCTTTTCCTATAGTGGAATAAAAAACTCGAAAATATGTCATTATCGTTAATTATGGAAACGTTTAATGATCCTATCCAACTCTTCTACTCTTCAACTCTTCAACTCTATCTTCGAAGAGCAACTCTCTACTTGAATGCTTTTCCAAAAGCATTGAACATCCGGGTAGCGACTCTTCGTCGCTGTTTACAAATCAATTCAAAACCATAATTTAATTTTAATACTAATTTTATCAAAATTATCTGGTTCACGAATCTAGTTTAGATATGGTCGACGATTGTTTTCCATGCAACTGGTTTCTCTTTACAAGAGTTGGCCATAGTAACTCCAGCCCAATATTTTGCAATTACCGTGCTTAGGCTGCTGCGTTTGATGTACATTGATTCCAAAGCATGGTTCCATAACTGGTACGATGGTTCAAAGTACTACAGTCATAAAGTTTTGTAATTCGTTCGTGTACTTGTCCTTCAGGTGAGGCGAATTATTTTATGTACAGAGAATGTAACGCGAAACGAAAATACACAGTACGGCTCTAGCGCAACGGTGCCGGTGATTGGTGAACTTGGATACGATTGTGCCACTATCGACCAGCAACCAGTTTCTCGATTCATGCCGAGCCGAACGGTGGACCTCCAACATGGGCTCCAGCATCCGGACCACAAAATGTCACCACGCACCGGTTTAAATGTCAGCGAAGTGGCCACAGCCGTGTGTCGCTTTAATTTCATCACCACCACCACCACCAGCCCTGCCGTGCATCTAGTGGAGTGCAATTGGGGCGGGAAGGTTTAGTGGCCAGGTGCGAGACTTCGGAATTGGATCGGATTAAATTGAAATTCAACATCCCGCGCCCCGGGGAAGCTCCGTCCCGTCCCGGCTCATACCAAATCATCATGCCAGCAAACGATGCACAACCTCATCACGCATTCACATATTTCTGATTGCGCTCAGCGGCAGTGAAATGAATTACATGGTATTATATTGATAAATCGAGTTGTAAACAAATAGCGAAAATATTTATGCCATTTAAATATATTATTCAAATTTTCGTGTCGTTCGTACCAGGAGACAGGCGGAGCGGTTTGTGGGGGGTTGAACGAACGGAATATGAGGCACACTATCATTCGATTGCACTCATCGATGATATGTTGACCTACCTACCAGCCGCCGTTCGATGACCGATGCATATTGCTCACGGTTTCAGCCCCGTTCCATGAGCCGGCCACCGTTGGCGACAAAAGTTCCAACCTGCCGGCATCAGTCAACATTGGCCAGGTCTGGGCTAAGGGGCCGGACCAGTCCAGAACATAAATTATGACTGCTCCAACATAATAATGTTGACATTAAATTTTTTAAACGACATTAACATATCTGACAGCCATTACGATTTAATACTGCACTCCGATTTTATGCCATGCCACCGTCGGTAGCGGAATTTGGCGCGTGGGGTCGGTCATTAAATGTGCTAACAGTCAAATAGGTACCCGGTCCCGGTCGGTGAGCCTCCTTCATATCTCCACCGATCACCACTGTGCCGATCATAACTTTTGCTCATTAACGATGTAAACTGCCACCGGCCATTGTGGTGTATTTTCGATGCGATCAGATGCGCCTTTTGTCGGTGGTGAACGGATTCACAGGATATGTTAATGAATCACTGGAACGATGAAATTGATGGTATAAATTCCTATTAACAGATAAAAGCCAACGGCCATAGGGCACGTGGTTGGTTTTGCTCGTTCGATTGAACATACCACAAACACTACCAGTATGGTGATAGATTGTATGAGAGGCATTTAGTTGTGATTAGGGATCGAGGTAAAATCGTAATGAATGTTTTGCCTAGTTGAAGTGATTTGTGACATCACTGGAGCCGGCAGATGGTTGCTATATTGAAACTGGTATTCGAATAACGTTTGATATTATAGTCAAACCTTCCACACTTTGAATGAACAGTAAGCGTAGCATTTCTGTGACGGAAAAGAGCATCGGTGTGGAAAAATTCCGAAACTTAACGGTTCAATCCTAAAGTTTAGGAAATTGTTATACGGTCTCAAATAGGAATGATTGGAAATTGTTGTATTCTAACACCACACTCAAGTTCCGATAAAAGGGCTTTCTTTTCGTTCACTTTTTTAGGCAAACTACGGATATTGGAAAATTTAAACATTAGTAAGGGTCTTTTACAGTGATCCTTGTAAATTGCAAAAACCGGGGACCAACATCAACTTTCAAGCCGATTTTACTGGCATTTTGGCAAACAACTCATCGGCCACAAAAACCCAAACTACACGCAAGGGCTCCAACTGGCCACGTCCCTTGTCGTTCATGCTTTCGAGCGGATCACACTGAACGGGAGCATCTGTGCTTCCCATTTTATCAAGCCAGGAGATCCGTCCCGGTCGGCCGTGCCTGAAGTTCGGAAGATCTGCAAACGGATGAGTGCACCGTGGTCCGGGTTTATCATCGCTCAGTACCGGTACCCTTTATCTGACTGCATCCAACCGTAGATAGTAGCGCTGGCAACTAAACACACCCACACACACTTGCACGGTAGCGCCCTAGAGTCCTAGAGGTACGGGTGGCTGCTATCCTGCTACAGGAAAGTACACTAATGGCAGCATACGATGCACACCGCGCGAGTACATCCATCTTTCCATCGCAAGTCCAGCGGCAGGTTGCGGTCCTTGGGTCCACTATTTGAATGGTTGTTGGTTGTGCGTATTCCATTTCGCGTTGAATCTTCTCGTCGGGTTTTATTTATGTGCACTGAAAAGCGCACACCGAACGTCGGGACTTCCATAACGAACTGAAAGAGGCGGACCGGCTTTTATGAGTAGCATGTAATGTAATACTTTATGCTGCCGACGATTTTATGCAAAGGAAAAACACAACAACAATACGAGTGGCATGAAAAGAGCACACCATTTTTGTGAACTTTCCCATTGCCGCTCGGTCATTCTGATATTTTTTTTTTCAATCCAATCCCTTCACTACCGTACCTGGCACGTGGACGCCTGGTGTGGGGTCCTTTGAAAGCCTCACAGCTTACACAAGTACAGTTATGCTATTTTCCCGGTCGTGCAAAAGCTTCGGACGAGTAGTTTGTTATGTTGGCACAGTGCTTTTGCACTCGTGGAGAAGAATATCGGCGCGGAAATCTCAATTAGTTGGTGCAGCATCAGAAAAAAAACGGAGCATTATGGAATGTACCGATGTGCAGTTACGGCAAATCGGCTTTAGTTCGGAATGGCTGTTACGTGCTAGTTTGCCAATGGATCTGCAGTTCCTTTTTGCTAACCGCCCCCAGTCCATCATACTGTCATGTTACCCTGTCACTGTTACTTTTACTTGTTATTATGTACGATCCATCCTTGATTTGTTGTCTTAGTCAATTATAAACATTGCCATAGGAAACCTTGCATTGGTTCCTTTTAAAGCCAAAGAGAGCTTAAATTACTGAAAACACCACACGAATAGCTTTGAATAATCGCCTTAATAACTGGATCGTGTGCAGTTATTTTGAGACAAAGGTAAAACTTTTTAAATTAAATCGACGGCAATTCCCGCGACATTTGTTCACGCATTAATACAATATCAATCATTGCTTGTCTTGCGCCCAGTTAGTCGCTCAATCTGTTTCAAATGGCAGCCGAAAAATCATAATGCACTCTGCACCATTCACGTCACACAATAAAACGTCATTCCACGAATCCGTTCAGCATGACCCCTACTCGTTGGGATTCATAACGGAAAAAAATGTTCTGCCTTCCTGTTTGCCAAATACCATCAGCTTCACAGGCCACGGCAAGGATATCTGAGTGCGACAGTGAACTGCACGTTAGCAGAAATGCAACACCGCTTAGTCAAGACCGGGGATTATCGTCCGGGACGCACAAACAGCCTCTTTCAGTGGGACTTCCTGTATTGTTTTAACTTACCTCTTTTTTGTACGGATTATATCTGACTAAAAGCCCAATCACGCAGATCAATAGGGAGTCATCACATTGACGCAGTGTGGGGACTAACACATGTCTCAACCGACCGGCTGCAATCTTTTTCGGGCACGTTACACAATTTCACTATGCGCACTATGCGCAGCTTGGCCAAAATTGTAATAAAATTTTTCTTCAACTTTAAACGGATATAGAAAATTTACTTAATAATGTTCTATGGTATGGTTTTAGGGAGAATAAAAAAAAATTATTAATTTAACACTTCACTCAGTAAGCTACCACATAAATTTTGGTCAACCTATTACACGGAGATTTCCCACTGTAGAGAGACAGTGGGAAAAAACCACATCCTGTGTCAGAACGAGTAGAGGGATTCATCTCTGTTCTACGTTTTGTTCTGTCGTTGGTGATATGAGAACAATTTCCTATAATTCACGCAAACCTATAATAGCACACGGGAACTGCATTGTCCAAAGTTTGGGCCATTCTTTTTTTTGCGCCAATTTGCTGTAAATCGCGATTGGCTGTGTATTTGCGGAGGTTCGAAATGGTACCGTGATCCGCCATTGGCGAAATAGATCATTGTTTGTGTACCCCTTCAATTGAGGTGGATAATTTAAATCAATGCATTGTTTGTTGTACGTTGGGGTTTGTTAAGATTTTTCTGTTTTGTTTAACTATTGATACCCTGCAGCATTCGTTTATGAATCCAAACCATTTGTTCGAACTGTCGATAAGCGATTGATACAGGATGTTCTAGATTTGCTACGGAACAAAATGGTATACGAGAACATGAACACGAAGTTTGTGGTACAATATTTATGGAAATTAAGCGAACATGACCCTATCTTCCACTTCACTGAAGCACCACCGTTGCAAGTGTATCACTTATCCCGAAACATAAACACTAGACTTGAGACAAAAATGTTGCATCCTCGCCTCCCTCGCCTGCACCTCGCCAACGGCTCGCCCAGCTCTCGCTCCCGAGGGGAACAAAAAGTCAACAAGATGTAGTTACATCTCTTCAAGCATGCTCGAGAGCACGGTCGGTTTTCCCCCTTGTGTTGTGTTGTGATAAATTTCTGGTAAAATTGTTCGACGTTCGCCGTGGCGTCGTGAACAATCGCGCACCCTCTGCGAGGGATCCGGGGGCGAGATAACCCACCCAGCTTTCGCACGGTATATGTTTTAGTACATATTAATAAACACATTTTATCCACTCACCCAATGACCGGGCGCAGCACTACACATTAATAAGGACATTTGTTGCTGTCCGCATTACAAGCAATCATCGTTCATTTGGCACTCCCAAGGAAGGGACAGCGTGCACGGACAGGACAGACAATGTTTCTTGCCCTTCGCCTTGCTTTCATTAGCATAAATTAAAACCTGCCATTTTCTACAATATGGCACATCGCTTATTTTTGTAACTTCAGCAGAGCACCGTTCGTGGTTCGGGCTCCCCAATTATTGTGGTAAAAAAGCAACATTTCTACTGTCCGCCAAATTTACATTGGTTAGAGATTTTATCTGTGCATGTTTTTGAATTTTTGACACTCTTTTTATCGATAGAATGCGCAAAGCAAAACGTCTGATGAACGATGTGAATATTAAACACTGCACGTGTTTTGGGCAGCATAAATCTGCATGAATTACGAAAGTGTGGCAAACGGTGCCACGCGTCTTATTTGATCTGTGCTTGATGAGACTTCTAAGCCACTATTCTTGGATCATTTCTGGTAGTTCCGTTTGGATTAATAAATACAGTAAAACTCTTCAAAGAACCGATAAAGAACCAAATCCAAAGCGAAATTATTGGCTGATTGGGGAATTTGGTGAATCGGCTTGATGAGGTGGCCTATCCAAATTGTATGCATTACCTGACATATTGTGCCTAAAATTTTATATACCATACTTTATAAATTTTTTTTTACTCTACTTTATTTCTTTTACTTTACACAAATAATTTCCAATCAGACAAGAGTTCGTTAGGACAGTACAACGCCCATCGAATTTGCAGCAATCTGCACGAAATCTTTCGAGTTTATTTATGTTTATAGCAAACAAAGCTACTTTTGAAGGGCAATACGCACAGAGCGAAAATCAACGGGTCAAGGGCCTAGTTGGTATTTAGGTATTTAGGATTTTAACTCCGAAAAATAAGAAAACAGATTTTTGATCAATCTCCTGTGGATCATCATCATTATCAGAAGCCATTCCAAACACACAACCGCACATCACTTGCGGACGGCCAGAATGTCTGTTATCCCAGAATGAAGTGTGTTAAGAGTCTGGCAATAGACAGACCAGGAGAGTAAATTAAAAATGAATAATATCATCCAACTGTTTATTGAGCCAAGCTGATCCTCATACCGCAGCAGCACCTCGCTGTCTCTCCAGCATCAATCCCTTCCCCGAGCGACACTAATTGAATTTGCATACGGTTCCACAGGCGAACGACGGCCGCACTTTCCGTCCGCAATCCTGGCGAGTGTTCCCGTCATCCCGTCGGACCAGCTTCTCTGCCGTGTGCGCCGTCTTTGGCAACGAGGGTCCCGCGTTCTCGGATACCGCTGCGCGTTAGGCAACCTTCACCGGGCCGCCGGGACCCGGTTTGTTATCGATTTCGGTGGACATGATGCGTAACGGTTGTTGGTCCTGCGCCTTTCGGTTCTACGCCGTCTAAGTGCTGGGGTGTTTCGGTCGCTCTTCTGGTCTGATTTCGGGAACCTTAAAGTATCGCACAGTTTTGCGGCCCACCAGAAGCTGGAATGCAAACGGCGAACAGGCAGTTGTATGCGAAAACTGTTGGCCACAATTAGGACGACCGCAGAAATGCGCGTACCAGATTCCAGATAGCACGCAGTTCTAACAGTTCTCCCTCCTGGCAACTGGGGTCTCTCTCCGTTACTCACCCGTTATTACTCGTTGCACATTTTTTTTATGCTGTTTCGTTCCGAAAACTATCGCCCACCAGACGCGGCATCTGAACAAAACTATTATGACATTTAGTGAATTATGGCAGGAAAGCATTATTCGGTTCCTTGCTGGTGACTTCGGCCGAGCCAGCTCGCGAACCCTCGCCAGTCGGAGAAAGTTTATTGAATTTCGTTTTCAATCAGTAACGAGCAATAAATGTGTCCCGGAAACGGTGTCGCGTAAATGGAGCTAACCTTCCTCAGAAACACTTCTGGAGCATTTTTTTTTGCATCGTGATTCATTCCAGATATAATGTTTTTTTTTTACTTTTTGCACTCTTTATAGGAGCCCAGACTCGGATGCGCTATCTCTATCTCTGAACGCCGGACGATAATTACTTAAAGCGAATTTTTCCCATCGATACCAAGCTATGGGGCACTTGCGCAACAAACAACGCCGTCATCAGGCCAAGGAAGCAGCATTGCAACGCGAGGAAAGATTGCGCCGATTGGAAGAAATGGATCTGGCGAATATGGTGAGTCCTGGACGCCTCTTGGCATATTCACTTTTATTCAAAAGACACTAAGACCGCTTAAAGGTTTAGTGGTCCGCACTAGTGGTCCGTCTTGTCTTGTAGCTCTCATCTCTACTGCTACCTCTACAAATTTCCTAGCTAATAAAATTATAATGATAATTCTAGCTAATATAACTTCTAGCCAAACCCATTTTGGCCATATTAGTGTTTAGTAATTAGCTGATATTTGGAAGTAGCATGATCATTTATGGCACACTTCTACAAGATTGTTTTTCTATTCATCGTCTCTAACGCCAACTCTATTTGAAGGCTAATTTGATCCGAGAAAATCCTGTTTTCTAATGCAATAATCATCACACTCACGTCGAAAGCTGCTATTAATAGGCAGGGTTTGGTGACACGTTCCCCGTTCAACTATCCACCCTCGGTCGTCTCGGTAGAGTGCGCGTGCGAAATAGTACGAAAGGAGCGGCCTTCTTGTAAAGTGTAGGAAATGGCTCAAAAAGGGGTCGCTATCGAAGGCCACGTGGCGGCTGTCGTTTTCAAATTTTCGGTTAAGCTCTGCTCCTAAACGACAGAGGGGCGATTGGCCCGCGAATTGCATGAACCCATTGAACCCAGCGCGCGAACCGAAATGCCAGAGGAAAAGAAAAAAAAGAAACGATTGTCTGCCATCGTCACAGAGCATCGCATTATGCACAACCGGAAGATTATGCTTTACTCGTACTGCCGAGAACTGCGTAGCTACGGCGCACTGGAAGGTGTTTTACACCTGTCCCAAGACCGTCAGTTTGGGAAGATCGGAAAAGATTTATGTCTCAAAGTAGGATGGGTTGATTTTGAAGATAGTACCCTGAACACATTTTAGCGACTCTGCACTTGAGTGCATACCAATCAACACCTGCAAACGGGATTCACATTAAATCATTTCATCAACAGTCACGCATATTCATGCAATACATATCACTTTGTCTTACTACACCGACCAGCAGAACTATGTGCCCAAATTGTTTGTTCGCTGAACGTACAAGAAATACTAATTCAAAGCTTGCTTCGCTACTTTTCACGTATATTAACAATTTAGTACACAGTTCACAATCGGAAGGAGATCTCTAACTACATTTCTTTTGCTGTTGCGACTGCCACAGACCAGACACTTGTCTGAAATTGTTTTTAATTACCCGTTCCTTAACTATCGCCCCCTCATTACAGTCTGGAGACGTTTGGCACTTTGAGCGAAAACGATAGCACCAATGGGGGGCCATTTCAAGCAACAAGCAAATTGAACGCAAATTAAATCACTTCTTTTTCATTGTACAAACTTATCACATTACACACGTACCTAGGGGTAAGGTGCGGGTTTCTCGAGTCCGGGCAAACCCCTGGCGACCGTCCTAATATCGAGTAATGGTACCCCTCCCCTGAAGTGCGGCAACACTTCCGGAAAAGGGAACAGGTTGTTTTACCCCGAGCGTGCGTCCGTTTCCAGACAGCTCCGGTGCTAGCGCTAATCCTCCGAATCGGGGAGGTTTCGGCGGATCTTCCCACCCACCAAGTGCGAATGATCGGCCATTGCCGCTGCGGTGTAATGCGAGAAGCACTCGGGGTTTCTTTTGTTTTTGTGGGACAAATTGAAAATAGCTGTTTCCTCAGGTGATTTTCCCGGCCGGAGGTGTGGCACCGTTTTGGGGCGAGGTCTGCGTGCCCCGGAAGTAGCCCGATACCTTCCTTGGGATAGGTTGTGGTTTTGTGGTAGCCGAAATCCGGAGGGAGGTAAAGGCCGTGGCGAGTCATGGAAACTCAAGCAAGCAAAGGTGCCACTTGCCTGACGCTGTCGCTGGCTACATCTCGAAATTAGAAGTGCGCTTGCAAAGCCGGGATAGGAAAGAGGGACTTCTGCTACTAGGCGCTGATAAAGTTTGTCAGACAATGGGCGCGATTGCCTGTCGGTCGGAAAACTCCTTCCTGTCTTTTTGTGGCTTTTGGGTGGGATGTCAAAGGACAACAGCCGTGGTTGCGGGTATCACGCCATCACATTACTTTGCTCATTTGAATTTGATCACTGGGCGGCGGCTGAATCGGTCCGTGATGATAAAAACCAGCTCACGGCTGACGCAGTCCCTCTAGGGCTGACAGACAAGATGGCGCAAACGGTCGGACCAAGTGGCAAAACAGTGAAAAACCAGACCACATCGGTACGGCCCCTCAGGGGGAAAACCGAGCCGATGTACGGGAAGACAAAAACATACACAAATGATGAATCAGGTCGACCCAGCGGGACAGAAGCGAACAGAAGGTCGGGTTTTTTTGAAGGGCTGCCACCCTGACAGAATCCAGGCGATACCGGCCAAATCTAATAAATGCGTCCATTGATCTAATCTGGAGTGTACCGCCGATCGACAGCGAAACGGATGGGCGGGAAATGAGCGACGGAACAGGCTTTGATAACAATCGGCGGACTTGAGCACGGATGGGAACCGTAGTATCAATTTTCGCTAATACGATTTGGTGGGATAGAAAGAGGGAGAAGTAAGTGAGTAAGTGGATGGGCGAGGGAATCGATGGTCACTTGGAAGTGTGAAGTAAACCGACGGGAGGTCTTGGAAGAAAATCCTGGCCTGAGCTGATTCTTAAGATAAGTTGTAGAAACAGCAGTGGTAAGTAAAGTAGCTTTATTCATCAACAAATCTTCTGCAAATTAAGTGAAGAGTTAAGAGTGTAGAAGGCAAATTAAATTGGGCTTTTCAAGAATAAATATCCCGCTTTGAAGTTACCCGTAGCATAAGCACCAAAACATCAAATGGGGTGTCTCAGCTATGCAAAGAGAGAAAACTTGATTGACTTTACTGCAGGTGACGTATGTGTCGGCCATCTCTCATATCAAATACCATATTTCGAGTGTTCGTAACAGATAGTCGAGAATTGCTACAAAAGTTTCCTTTGCATCGCCCACCGTTGTTTCGCTAACCGCAAAACAGCGGCTTAGTTTAGGAAGCGGCCTCCCCGGCGGGCATAGAAGTCATCCCGAAGTCCAGCGGATACAACTAGGAACCACGTGACCCCCCTAGGGGGTCACGTGCCGACGATCAACACCTCCGTCTCAGTGCAGAGTCGTACCGCTCGACGGCTATTATTTTTCCACAAAATGTTCACCGAAAAGGGATTTCTGCCGGGAGAACCCATTTTTGAGCCCAGACGAGCTAACATACGGCGGTATGGTCGGCTCTCAACATCAAATGCCCTTTTTAAAAACATCCTTTTGTACGGCAAACGATTTTAGAGGGCACGGCTATGTTTTCAGTTTTATTTAATTAGTTTCAGTTGTTTGCTGCTGTCCTTACTTTCATTGTTCTGTGTGTTACCTTTTCGGAATTAGCCCCGATGTGCGTGCTGCGGTTCTTTGTTGGAAAGGTGGCGTTCTCTTCGTCCTGGCGTCCAGTGGGTTGATCTACTCGGAAAAGAAACCGCTGATTCTTGATGTTTTCCTTTCCCGCCAAGCTGCGCTGGTATTGAGCGAGAATGCTGAGAATGTTTCCCACAAAATATTGAAAGAAAAGGACGACATGTCCGATTCGACTAGTGGGTCTTCTCGTGTGAAAAAAGATACCTGGCAGCATGGTCAAATGGCACGGCAATGTGGTATGTGCCATCGACGGCTCGGTGTTGGAAGCCTGCCACCAAAAACATTCCACGGCAACGTAAAGTGGCCCCCATACTGGGAAGGGCCCCAATGTTGTAGACGAATTGTTGTATCGACGAACTGCGAATGCGGGTGGAAGACTCAGTCGGAGATGATGAATTCCTGGCGTTTGGCGTGCTAGAAATACCAAAGATACCGGAAACCATGGTAATGACCAGGGTATAGAGCAACACATTCCACACTAATTCAAATATCTAACTTGCAACCGAGCGTAGCCCCGTTTGATGCATCCATTAACGAATCACGAGGAAGCCCACGAGGCTCCCGGATAAGTGGCGAAAATGGGTATAATCGAAGAATGGCAGACGAGATATCACGATCATCGTGATCGGACACTTACCTGAACACTAATCATTTCAAATGTCGGGAAGGCCAGAACCGATTGGCGGTTGTTCCTAGACAAGTAAGTAATCATTTTGATCCAAAAATCCAATGGAACTCGAACTTTCACATATTAAAACAGGTAATTTTGTGTACAGTAGACATAGAATTCCTATCAAAAATCCAAATGCAAGTAGCGTAATGGGATGCATTAAACTGTGTGATAGGAAATTTATAATGTTTCCACTGCAACATGGACTTGGTCACAATTCGAAGAAATAGTGCTTCTTCCTGCACAAGCATCTAATTTATGTTTTATCTTTCCAGCTACAATGTTGTTTTTAAGTACTAATCAGTTTATTGAATATGCAAGTGTGACGGTTGGTTACCAAGTCCTTACAAATTAGATACATTTTTCTTGTCAATTAGGAGAGCAGACCCATAGTGACTATTGTTAAGTTGTTATACAAACTCTCACTACTACTCAGAAGAAATAAAATATCCAGCCACATAACCCTGAGCATGCAAACGTAAAAAAGTAAAACATCAACTTTTCCTTCATTTGACAAACTGCTTCGCGGACTTGATCGTTTGCTGTTCTCATTTAAATAGAAAGAAATAGTTTCAATGGACAACACGAAACAATTCTTAAGAGCCACAACATCAGCGGTGCGACTAAAAACAAAAGGCCTTTTATATTTTTGCTTAAACTTTCGCTATCTCGTTAGCAGCTTTAATCGCGCGACTCGCTTTAAGAGCAACGCCACATTTGTTAATAATGTTGTAACTTTAAGTTTGCTACCTCCTCTGCCTCCAACCCAAGTGTGGCCACTCTGGCAACAATATTACATTGTTAAACAATCTTCTCCTCATGGCTGCGTCCATTAAACACAGAACACCGACCAACAGCTTCCGAGGCAGCAGTGTCTCGCGGTACACCTGTGAACAAAATGACTACTTACTTCTACCCTCCGGCAAGTGGACGCTGCGAGCGATTTCGACAACGGACTGTGGGCCGCGCGCAAAGGGCATCTTCTGTGCGAAAGTGCTGCATTTGCAAATTTTGCGACACAACGAAAGGGCTACTACCCGGTGGCAGAGATTCCATTATGTGGGTTGACGAACAATGCAAAATCGATTATGCTGCAGCAACATTGTTATCGTGCTAGGTGCTGCTGTAAGCACCAGGACCATCGCCACTCAGGGAAATCGGAGCCAACAATGCCTTTGTGCATTGCCAATCCCTTCGAAGACCGTTCCGAAACTCTCAAGCTCTGCCTGCCCACGAAGCAAGCAAGAAATGTAAATGTTTAATACTAAAGTTGCTTTCGCCGAATTTCGGGAACGTCAATTGGCAGTGCACAACCCGCGTGAGTGACACAAAGATCCTCAAGTTGCCGGCCCTTGTGAGAGGAGTTGTATGAACCGGAAATCGTCAAACCCGGAACACACCTTGGACAAGGTGCACGATTTATAAAAATTCAAATGGCAAAAAGGTGAAAAGTGTTATTGTTCCGTCCTGGCCGACAGGACCTTTAGCTTTCGCACGGATGTTTTCTGGTTGAGTTTGCTGAACCGTCGCTGTAGCGCCAAATAGCGGATTTTAACAAGCAGTTTAATTGGAAAAGTTCCAACAAATCCCTGCCAGAGTCCATATTTTTCGCACGGTATTCTTCGAACCGCGCCCGGAACTTTCCCGCGTGCCGGTGGATTTTTGCCAAGTACTTTATCGTACTTTTTTTGCTTCTTCGCCTCTTGTGCTCTCCGCAGCGAAACCAAGTTCCCGGACACGTCCAATTCGGCCTAGGGGTTGGAAGCGAAAGTAACGCGATGGTCTATACTTTAATGACAGAACGACGATAAATTTCTTTAAAGTGACAATAAATTACTGGCGATGGCCATAGTATTAAGTTTAAGGAGGGCCTTCCGGTGTTTTCTTTTTCAACTGCATACCATGAACCACGTGATAAAGAAAGACCTAATGATCATCGCTTTCATCGGAACAATAAGTAAAAATCACTTTTTCGTAAATAGAATAGGTTTCCAGCTTTATAGTAAGTTGCTATCTATATATTTTAAATGGTTTTTTTTAAGAGATTCTCCACCGTAGGTTTTCAAATCATCAAAGAAAGGCTTCGCCATCGATCTTGAGCATCCAACAGTGGTGTGAGCAAACAAGATACTCCAACACAAAACGAATACAGTAGCTGCATCTTGGATTCAGATTATTATCAATCAGATTCTGTCGTCTCATTCCCAAACACATTCCGATTGCGTCATGTTCGCATCTGGATTCCTTAGCGTTCCTCATCGCGGCCACCTGCAGCGCAGTTACTGTAATCTTAATCTTACCCCGCTGGGTCAAAACGAAAGTGTTCATCTTTCGACTCCAAAACCGTCGCCTTTTAGAGCAGATACGGACAAACGCGGGCAGACGAATAAGCAATATCATTCTGGGAAGAATTTGAAGCCTGCAAAGATCCCCGATAAACAGTGCAGTAATTAAAAGAAAATTCCAACCAAAATATTTAATGGTGCTGTTCCTGTCAACATGTCGTAGGCCTCAAAACCAGCGGATTGGTTAGCTTAACATTCGTGTTCTTACAGTGACCCACGCAGCATGGTTTGTTGAAACCAGGCTTTAATGCATATTTTGCAAATAATGTATTTTACTTATTGAGAGCAACATACATTGCAACTCTTTCGCTATGTCGGAAACATTAATCTGGTAAAAATCTGTATAAACAAATCTTATCTGGTCACTTGCCAACACGATGTCCTGTCTGGATTTTGTTGTCGCTAGCCAAAGCAACATTTCATACCGGGCTGTGCATCTTATTATTATATGCAAAAACGAAGCAAAACTGGTCTGCCTGAGTTCTCCCACTTACTGCTGGAACCATCGGGATCACTGCCATTCGATCCAGCATCAAATTGACCCTAAGAGGCGAATACGCAGGCAAAGCATCGACCAGCGTATCAAATATCTTCCACGTAATGGCTTGTTATTAGCTGGTGGTTTCTGGACGAAAAAGAATATCACGTCAGCAGAACGTAACGACGTTCTGCCACCCAGTGTGACAATTGATACGAGTACGATTTTTGGACTACAACCTCGTCCTCTTTTGTTTCACATTACTGACTGTTTCATGGATTTTTTCCCGTGACGTGACCTTTAGGCGATGATTCCAGCACAATGTGCCATGCTACGTCAACATCTAGCCATTACAGAAAGTATATTTTGTTTAACTAATTACAATAACTGTGTTCAACATTTTATTTGCAGAAGTATGGATTTTTGAGGTGCGTTTCAGATGCATTGTAAATTGCTTGCCGAAAAATTTAAAAATACAATAAGTTGAAACTGTTTGTTGCCAATGAATTGCGTGTATCTTCACAAATAATCGGGTAACATTGAAATTAAACAAAAAATATCTGTGAAAAACCTCTAGCGAAAGTTTAGCGAATAGTCTAGAGAAGTATCAAAGGGGTTTCGAAGAAGCACCGATGTGAATGATGCAATTTGTGCAATTGGGCGTAAACAATGCAATATGTACAATTGTACGATTTCTGAATAAATAGCACACACCCCAATTCCCTTTCGTACTCTTCTCTTTTCGGCAACTTTTAGTGTAATCTGCCTATTTCGATCCACAGAAATATCCTCTATGGTCCTCGGAGCAGCATCATTGTAATAGCAAACACTTTATGTAGCGAAATATACGAATTAGCGATTGAGGACGGTTGAACGGTTAGATTAAAATTTTGAAAATCCTGCACTGGCTCGTTCTCCACAGTGCTTGCAGCGCCCCTAGATGTGAGTTTGGTCTCGTGACTGTCATTCCGCAAAGCTTGGCGCGTTTACCACATCCACTCGAACGCTTGCCGGTCGAACCCAACTGAATAAATAGCAAGCACACACACTATCGCAGAGTGCTCAACATTCAGTAACCGCGTTTGACGTTTTCCGACAAACTCATTTTTAGCCACGTCTGAGGTTGTTGGGTTTTAATGTCGGTGCGATATTTTATATAAAAGAGTGTTTTCTTTTATCTGAGTATAGTGCAATTGTTGAAAAATGGTTAGTAATCATCGAATGTTGGCCGCTGGGGTGAAGAAAAGTGTCTGTTAAGCATGGCCACAGTCCGTGCTGGAAAAATCCTTTCTTGTCGGCCGGTAAAACGCTTTAATGCACTTGCTCCAGCGAACGCTCTCGTTCGCAGGTCGCGTGGAAAAGCGAATAACAGAATGAAGAACTTGTGCATAACTTTCGACCCGACGGACTGATTCAGGCGTTACTCTCCTTATGATAGCGGATGGCTACGATGAGCAAACCATCCCATCGATATTAGTCCGTTTGTGCCTTGGACGAGGATTCTCTAAACTCTTTAACAATATGTGCCTCTACGAAACGGTAATCACTAAGCCGTCGGGACCGAAACTGGAACATCCGAAACTGACGTAGCGCTCCGTCGTCATCGGTGTATCATTCGAAATACCCACAAGCAAACAATTGTTGATGGTTGTGATAAGTGAAGTGGAAATGTATTGCATTTGGTTGCCTTGTTCTAACTTTACGTGAGGATAGCGAAATATCACATTTCAATGCAACAGACGCAAAGAAAATGCAAATGATGCAAAAGTGTTTTCGAATTTCTCCAAAATGTACAGCAATGACTTCGCGGCACTTTTGAACTAAAATATGCTTCAAAAACAAAATGCAAACTTACATTGGTCATTGGACCTGAATAATGTTTCATTTTGACTCATTTTGTGTGTTTTGTTTTCGAACTACTTCATTTATGTACAGTATGCATTTAGAGTAAATTTAAAGTCATGTAAATTATCATTAAAATACTATATACGAATTTATTTCGGTGTAATTAATCGATTCAATATCGATGATTCAACTAAACAAACAAATGCCGCAGTGCCGTCGGCTTTTATTTTCATACGTTTCTCTTTCTCAATTTGATCGTTTAACGTATAAATTATCTACGTGCATGTTTTAGTACATTAAAACACACACGATAATTGTTGATGCTTCTATTTCCGAATATTTTTCAATTATATATGGACGTTTAATAGGTTTAATTTAGTTTATTTCTGTTGTTTGTATTGCTCGTGCTTTTACATTTTATGTTTAATATATTTTATTCGTTCTCCAGCCCCTAAGATTGGACATCAAAAGACGGCTTACGTCGCGGTCGGATCGTGTAAAGTCCGCGGATCTGCACCCGACGGAACCATGGGCGCTGTGTGCGCTGTACAACGGTCACGTCCACGTGATGAACTACGAAACACAGCAGCTTCTGAAGGACTTTGAGGTGTGCGATCTGCCGGTTCGTTGTGCTCGGTTTGTGGCTCGCAAAAATTGGATCCTCACCGGTTCGGACGACATGCAAGTGCGCGTCTTCAACTACAACACACTGGAAAAGGTCCATTCATTCGAGGCACACACCGACTACGTCCGCTGCATTGCGGTTCATCCAACACAACCCTTGATTCTAACTTGCAGTGGTACGTGTGGGGTTGGCAGAGGGTGCAAAACACGCTTCGCAGGTCTAGGCTTAATCGCGATATGTTTTGCGTTCCCCCCTTACAGATGACATGCTGGTGAAGTTGTGGAACTGGGAAAAGCTTTGGGCGGTGCAGCGAGTTTTCGAGGGTCACACGCACTACGTTATGCAGGTTGTGTTCAATCCGAAAGACAACAACACCTTCGCAAGTGCATCTCTTGACCGAACGGTGAAGGTTTGGCAGTTGGGATCAAACGTTCCCAACTTCACGCTCGAGGGGCACAATCAAGGGGTCAACTGTGTGGATTACTACCATGGCGGCGATAAACCGTACCTCATTTCCGGAGCCGACGATCGGATGGTGAAGATCTGGGACTACCAGAATAAAACCTGCGTCCAGACGCTTGAAGGCCACACACAGAATGTGTCGGCTGTTTACTTTCACCCGGAGCTGCCCATCCTGTTGACCGGCTCAGAGGACGGTACCATTCGCATCTGGCACTCGGGCACCTACCGGTTGGAAACCTCGCTGAACTATGGCTTCGAGCGTGTCTGGACGATTGCTTGCAGGCGTGGCACCAACAATGTTGCTTTAGGGTACGTATAACCGGCCTCCCAGGTTGTGATCCCCATCTCAGCTAATCGTTTCGAATTTCGTTTGTCCTCGTTCCATTTTAACCTTTCACAGTTACGATGAGGGATCCGTCATTATCAAGATTGGGCGAGAGGAACCCGCGATGTCGATGGATGTCAATGGCGGAAAAATCGTGTGGGCCCGTCACTCTGAGATGCAGCAGGTCAACCTCAAGGCTCTCCCGGAAGGTAGGTGAAATGTTATCATTTTAACTGCGGGCCGACTCTCCAAAAAAATCCTTGAATGCATAAACAAAAAGCACGAACGGAAAGTACTTGCATTTTCAACCTTGCCTTCCGTTTACCCACCAACCGCGAATGAAGGGAGAACGGGCTCGGTTTTGTGGAAGAAGACTGGTGAAGCAGAAAAGTAAAAGGGTTAAGTGAAGGCTGGAATGTTTCATTCGCTTTGTCTCATCTATGGGAGTTTTACCTCTCAGCGGAAGTAACAATTAGACGACTGACAAGTGCACGTCTTTCCGCGTGTGTCCCGACGCTTGCACAATCAAGTGCATTAGAATAATTAAACCTCCATTCTCGGTGAATGGGCGCAGAATTCGAATTGTTTGAGGTCAAACCAGCAAACAGTATGGTTTTTTGTAGACAGCATGCATTTTTGTGCAGTCTTGTCAAACCGGAAGTTGTTTAAAACCAGATTCTAACTAATTCGGTTTTTTTCCTCTTTTAAGGATGTAACTTTTTGGATGATATTCCACAAATTATTAGTGCGATTAGCTTTTTGTGCAAATTTTACGTTTTACGTTTGTACAAGAATTATAAGATACGTATCTGAATAATATATTATTCATTTATGGGTGTTTACTTCTATTATTATTGTTTTTATCATATTTAATATGTTTTACAAAATGATCAAACTGTTATCAGTTTTTTTTTCTAAAATGTCCTTTTGCAACGCGTTCCTGCCTAGAGGGTTGAGACTCCTCAGAGTTTATTGTAATTTTATTCTTTTGTTAAGTGAAACAAGCCCTCGGCTCACAACGTGATATGCACCACAAGAGCGGGTGGTGTGATAGTGTGGTGCTAGTTAATGGCGATGAATTATTCACCGGCTGTATTTCAGCAGAAGCTTCGGGTGCTTGGGTTGCGAAACCTATGAACACTGAATCTAATTTTTGTTGTTGGTGTTATTTTCCTTTCCTCTAGGTACGGAAATCAAAGACGGAGAACGCCTCCCGGTGGCTGTTAAGGATATGGGAGCGTGCGAAATCTATCCACAAACGATTGCTCACAACCCGAATGGAAGGTAAATCTTCTCCCCTGGTTCTCATACGTCGAAACGGTCACCAAACGGGCAAACCACTCAAAATCAATCCATTTCTTATCGTCTTTTCGCACTGTTCACGATGTTGCATGGTTGCGAACCAACAGATTCGTGGTAGTTTGCGGCGATGGCGAGTATATTATCTATACCTCGATGGCACTACGGAACAAGGCGTTCGGATGCGCCCAGGAGTTTGTATGGGCCTCGGAAAACAGTGAATACGCAGTGCGCGAGTCGGGCGGCCAGGTCAAGTTGTTCCGTAATTTTAAGGAACGCAAAAGTTTCACCCCAGACTATGGGGCAGAAGGTAAGTTGGTATTCGTTTTCACTTCTTTTTCTTTCAATTTCTTCGACGATCATCATGTGTTTTACGACACTTGTGTGTCGGTTGGCTTTGATTGGAAAACGAATATTTGTCCCAATCGATAATTGAAAACCCAAGATCGCTAGTAACTGCTAATGCCTTCCGATGCAAACTATAATAGTAAAACAAAAACATTAAAAGAATGTCACTATGTACTAACACGTGTTTGCTAAATTAGGCCAAATTTCACATATTTTCTCTCTCTCTTTCTCCATTTCTATTTCTCTCTCTCTCTCTATCTGTTATTTCCTTTTCGCCATTTGCATCGACTGCCAATGGGTTTTTTGTCTGTACTAACATACGCAACATAAAACCATGTTCCACTATTTGTAGAAGGTACTTTTACATTGCAATTTGCGATTAATTTAAGAAGCATGTCGTTTCTCCTTGCCCTCACCCGCAATTGTCCTCCCATAGTTCTGCACGTGTATGAAATACCCTTTTGATTTTGATTTGGGAATTGTGTGTAATCATTTATTTTTCCGTATATATCGATAATCTAGGAATTTTCGGTGGTCAGCTGCTAGCAGTCAAAACTTCGTCTGGTCTAACGTTTTACGATTGGGAAAATTTAGAGCTCATCAGAAGAATCGATATACTACCGAGGTAAGATGTAATGGTTCTTAGCATTCTCTTATCCCTTAGCACTAATTGTTAATTTGTCCTTGATGCTGATTATGGCATTTATTTTGGCTCCACCTTACCTAGACACGTGTTCTGGAACGAAGCGGGAACATTGGTTTGTTTGGCCGCCGGAGAGTTCTACTTCATACTGAAAGTGGACATTGCTATGATACAGAATGCTCTCGCCACCAAACAGCAATTGAGCGAGGATGGCATTGAAGAAGCGTTTGAAGTATGTTTTACCACGCAATTGTTTCCCTGAAAAGAAAATCCGGCCAGGTCTTATCAATTGTGTATTTTTACGTTTAAACATGTCTTTATTTCAGGTACTTGGAGAAGTTAATGAATCGGTGCGTACGGGATTATGGGTTGGCGATTGTTTCATCTACACAAACTCAGTTAACCGGATCAACTATTACGTCGGCGGAGAAATCGTTACCATTTCGCACCTGGACCGAACCATGTACCTTCTGGGTTACGTACCGAAGGATAACAGGTACAAATGGGAGCACGACTCCTTGCGTTGCTTGAATTTTACTCACGATTTTTTTCCTCCGATCACAGACTGTACTTGGGCGATAAGGAGCTGAATGTGACGAGCTTCGCTCTGTTGCTTTCCGTGCTCGAGTATCAGACAGCTGTGATGCGACGTGACTTCGAAACGGCAGACCGGGTGCTGCCAACCATTCCGAAAGAGCACCGCACGCGCGTGGCACATTTCCTCGAGATGCAAGGCTTTCGTCAGCAGGCGCTTCAGGTTTCCATCGATCCCGAACATCGGTTCGAGCTGGCGCTTAAGATAGGCGACCTCGACACGGCTCTGGTGCTCGCCCGGGAATCAGACAGCCCGCAAAAGTGGAGTCAGCTTGCAAGCATTGCAACGAGCAAGAATAAATTCGATCTCGTCAAGGAATGTCTAACGAATGCGAACGACTATGGCGGTCTTTTGCTAGTGGCTACTAGCTCCGGTAAGTGGCGTTATCTGTGCCTTTGGCTAAATACTCTTGCCATTATCATTGCAAATGGCGCTACAAGCCTAGCAAACTTAGTTTCTCCTTCAAATTATTGTCTTCTGTTGGTTCTCGGCCACTCGTTTCGAGACAGCCGAGGTTTATGTGGTTCTATCGCACATAAATTTTACCACCGAATCAAGGCAACTGGGACACAATGATCGTAAATTGTTATTCCTCCGCATATTGTGCGCCTCGGCGAACAAAATGTTTCCTCCTCGACAGTCGATTTCGTAATGATATACAGTACATAAAGCGTAATGGGAAAAGCATTGGTCGTCGGAACATGAGCGTCGTTGTCGCATATATCAATTGTGGCACAATCGGCGAAAGAACTATCGAAACACATCTAACGTTCGATTTGTTGTGTTTTTTGCTTATTCTCCTTATCTGACCAACGGAACGCGCTTGGCAGGTGATAGCGACATGCTTCGAAATCTCGGCGAAAACGGTGACTCGCAAGGAAAGTTCAACATTTCTTTCCTGTCAATGTTTTTGCTGGGTGATTTGGAGAAATGTTTGGAAATCCTGATCCAAACCAATCGGATACCGGAAGCCGCGTTCTTCGCTCGGTAAGTTCGCTTGAAATTCTGACTTTATGTGCAAGTAAAAGTACAAATAACAATACCAATATATGCAATAACTACCGCAGGACATATATGCCGAATAAGATTTCATACGTACTGGAAATCTGGCGCACGGAGCTGGCCAAAATCAACGAAAAAGCCGGCCAAAGCTTGGCCGATCCGCAACAGTACGAAAACTTGTTCCCCGGATTCTACGACTCGGTGAAAACGCAGCAATTTCTTCTGCCAGAAAGGAGTACACTTTTGCCGGCAAATGCAGCTACCAAAGTACGATACGATGAGAAAATGGACATTTTCTCACCTTTACTATCATTACACTTACTTACACAAATTCACTTGTGCAGGTACCGCTGAACATGGATCGGACACCGATGGACGAAATGAAAGAAGCAGAAAACGAAGGACGATTCGATTACAATCCCAGCACTTCGGGGGCTGACATCGCAGCCACTTTGTCTAACGGTGTTTTAGCACAACTGGTAACATTTCGTTTCAATGCCATATTTTAAACATAGTTTGGCTTTTTTCTAACAAAGAACTGTTTTCCTGAAATGATCGCAGCAGAGTATCGACAAAACCGAGCCGGCTTCCGTTGATAACAAAATAGGTGAAAGCACAGCTGTCAACTTCAGCTCGGAAAAGATGTGTCCCACTGTTTCGTCATCAACAGGCGAAAATGATGGTTCCAGCGGGGGAATCGGATCCTCGCACGTGAAACGGAAGACCTCGCTGGATGATTTCGAATCGGAAATCGAAGCTCTGAACCTGGATGATAACATCGACACGTCGGTTAGTATCAGTGAAGAAGGAAAATGTTAGTTTTATGTTACAATATTACAACAAAACTTTATTTTTTCGACTTCCAGGACGTAAATATAGACGACGTTGAGCTCAGTGACGATTGAGCTTTCAAGAAAGATACACCCTTTCAGTATCGACGCCGTTGGAGAATTTAGCAAAAAAGAGTTTTTTCGTTTACGTTTACTATTCCTTCACACATGCACATAGCTGATTTGCTGTCGGAACACCTAACAGGATCGAACGAGAGGCACCATCGCGCGTGTGTGTATATAACCACGTTCCGAATGTTAAATATCGCCAGGGAAAGGCCATATCGCCGTTATATCCGTTGCGAAGCAAGTCGCACTTCTAATATATGCTACTATTACGGAAAAGCCCACGAAAATACATTTCTTGATCTTTTTAAATTTCTAATTTCATTCAATCGGAGCGGGGAAAATGAAGAACTGGTTGAAGGGCAACAGGAATAACGGAATCAAACAACCATATGCACACGATAGCTCATACGAAAATGTAAATCTGTCATTGTGGATTATTTTGGTACCTGTATCATCTTTTTTCACACGCCAGTGTGCTACATTCTTTGGCTTTGAGTTGCACGCCAATGATGGGCTTCTAGTAAAACAACACCAGAAAACAACAAAAATAGGTCCAAGTTCAAAATGCTGAGTAATTGTTGTAAAACAACACGGTTGTTATGTTACATGTGACGTTAAATTCATCGGTGTTCTTTTGTATTGGGCTTTCAAAAATGTATGGTTATGATTTATTTTTTAAAACCAAGGAAATGCCCGAAATGTGCTCCTCCACCCTTAGAACTAAGAAAACGCGAACGATCGTTGGAAAACCGTACTTCCACGTTCATCAACATTTTATTGATATACTGATTAATGTTGAGTAAGAAAAAATTACTATAAAACAATAAAACGATAATGAAAATTGGTCTATCTTCTTGCTTTAGGTCCAAATGCTTTTTAACTAAGGTAAGTTTGCATCATTTTGCTTAAATCCTTTATTACTCCATTCCTGTCGCTAGTTACAGACTCGAAGTCGATCTGGCAACACTGTCCGCAAAGAGCTGTCAAAATTTGATTGAAGGCAGAATATCAACAAAAGAGTTCCTTCGTCCGATGTTTCAGAACTGAAGGTTGTGTGTTGTCCCACTTTAAAGAGCCGGAAAATGAGTTTTTGTGAAAATGGAATTTCAAATGGCTAGCTAATTCTTATGGCCTGCTCTTCGCGTTACTACCATTTAAGAATTGTTGAGCTAAGAGACAGAAATTCTGGGTCGATAAAATGGTATGTTCCGTTCGGGGCCTTTGGGGGAGCATGCTAGCTGAATACTAATTATTGTTTGTTCCCATACAGACACAGGCAAACGCCACGAAACCTAAGGCAGCTCCGCCGGAAAAGGAAGGCGGCAAGAGCAATTTAAACTTGACTTCCGACGAGCTAAAGGAAGAAGGGAATCGGTGTGTGAAAGCCGGCAATTTTACTGAGGCCATTCTTCACTATACACACGCCATAAAGCTAAGCCCCTCAGATGCTATATTGTACAGCAACCGGTCGCTGGCGTTTTGTAAACTTCAGCAGTACTACTATGCGAATGAGGATGCCGAGAAAGCTATTGTTCTGAATCCCACCTGGGCGAAAGGTTACTATCGAAAAGCCGAGGTCAGCATGGGCGTGGGACAGTACGATACGGCTCTGTTGTCCTACGGGAAGGCATTGCAGTTGCAGCCCCAAGACATGGGTATCATTCTGGCAGCGAGGAAAGCAGCCTCACTTAGCAATGCAGACAGACTTGAGGAGAAACGAGCTCCTCTCATCGGTAGCGCGATTGGATGTGTCGTTGGGCTGTGCATCGTTCTGGCAGACATGCTGTTGACGGAAAAACCTACGATAAAGGTATTTTGCCGTATCTCTGTGGACTGATTCACGGTGCTAACTTCTTTTTGTTTTCTTGCAGTACACCACATTGATGGTACTCGTTGTTCTGATTATCGCAGGTATAGGATTTGGAATAGCAAAAATGATAAGATACTACAAACAACAGCAACGTAAAGGTTTGCTTGAACCTCCACTCGACCTGCTGGAAGGTATGCATCCTCGAACCTTGAGCCATTACATTTTAAATCACACCGTCCGAAACGTTTCTCGATTATTAGAGTTTCAAAAAACAAAAGACGACATCAATGAAGATGGGTCCCCGAGTGGTGAACAAAGGCCTGTGAGAAATCGCTACACCAAAGCGCAAGCAAGGCAACGGCTTAAAAAAGCTAAATCTTAGTTAGAACCCCTTCGGTGTGACAACATCTCTTATGGACCCTAGACATTCAAGACAGGTAGTGGTTGCTGACACTTTCATTGACACTTGTACGGTTTACTAAATATTTCATTTCATTTGCTGTTTTTTCAGATTTTATACGACTATGGAACAGGCAATGACTTCCCTAGCAGCCACTGGGAGTCAAATCTAGTGCACATAACGATTCGGCACTACTGTTAGCCACAGATCTTACCACGGCATAACGAATTATTTGGCGGTTTGAAGTGTTTGTTTAAGACGTCTCGTGCATCGTGTACGAAGAGGCATTTAGATAGGCAGTGCAATGAGGCTTCGCCGATTTACGTATATGGGAATTTATTGGTCGGGATTTCAGTTCAATATACGGCATGAAATTTACACAGCGGTCATTCTTCGAAGGTTTTCTTTTACATCGCCAGGCAGTAAACGTCACCACAATGCCGATACTATCAGGATATTTGTCGATATATCGGACCAGAAATAAAAGAAACAGCTTGCGATATGTTATTCGCACAAGTGCTTGGAACAATATCACAATTAGATGCTCTGTCATTAGTTTGTCCTTTTGTTGGTTTGGAAATGTTATCAAATCTATTCTAATAGACTGTGATTAAATTTTGTTAGTAAAAATTTTTAATATTTGCCAGTATTCATGCGTGGAGATCTGAAATTGTTGCACTATTAACGTTTAGGCAGGAATATTATTTTGCTCCTTGTCAGCTGTTGGTTTTGACATTAATAAGCGCTAGCGCCACTTTTCTCCCGTCTAGTGATCCGTGATGAACAGGACAGGTAAAAAGGTAAAGTCCTGTTTGATTCACTTATTCGATTGCATTAATTTATGGTATCAGATGGTGCAATCCACGGTTTGTTTTTGAATGCGAAGGCGGTGTAATTTGAATTCTAGTGCAAAACGGGTTTATGATTGCCGGAGCTCACCGAAGGCACTCGGCGGCGGGCCACATACCTCTCACGTTCTGCGTATTTCATTCGCAAACACATCGCGGCGAATCACACACATACCGTCAGAGAGAGAGGCTATCGTTTCTCTAACCTGTTTAGTGAAAATATTTTACTACCGTGGCAAGTGCAAGGCATTACGGATTCCGTGCGTAAAAATATCGAATGCAAAAGTGAGGAAACCATTCTGGCAGCGAATACTATTGGTGCGGCACTGAATTGCCGAGGCAGTTTCTAATCGGGCGACCTGAAAATTCGCGATGCTCAATCCGTCCATTGAAACGATGGATGGTTGCTTTGGTCAATAAACCAAATTTGGCAATGAGGTGTCGGAATTTCCATAGCTGGGCACATTGGCGAACTACAATACTGATCAATTAGCGGGCAATTTGGTGTGCGTTTAGTTTGGCGAATACTTGCGTTCCCCGCTATTGGTCTGTTGCTGACTAATGCAGGGGATGGACAAAAAATACGTTGAAAATATGCCCCACAGTGAGTGGCCCTCGTTAATTGTTGAGATTTAGTAGTTCCGCCAAATGATGGAAAATGTCCCGTGCAGTGACATTAGCTGATAAGCGCTGTTGGAAAACATGCCCTACGAACGATGGAACGCGCAACCCACGGAGTGGAAGATTCCAACGTTTTCGGCTGTCATACCGGTGTCGAGACTTTTGACGTCGCTTATCGCCGTTGTCTCTTTGCTCCTTGGTTTGCCCCAAAGCGCTTGAAGGCTCAACAACTTTTCCCAGACCGCCACCACTCACAGCCCCTAATCGTCGCCGTGCGTGAGCAAGTGTGCGTTCGATGTTGGGGGAGAATCTCTCAGCCGAGCGCTGGTTTGGCGCTGCCGTGCGCCGCGTGTGACGTTGACGTTAGTGAGTGGCGTGCGGTGCAAGAGAGTGGAAGGATCTGTGTGTTACGTTCGCTCGCTCCTCTTGCTGCGATCTGCGTCGCACTGAAACGCAGTCGTGGCTCCAGCTCCATAGTCCTGTGCTTATCGGGCAGGAGTTGTAACGTGTGCTAACAGGACGGAGGGTTGGCCGTGCCCAAGTGAAGCAGAGAGTGAAAGACCCGTGGAAAGAATCGGGTGGGTAAATTATACCGATTCGTGACACGCTCGCGGTGTATCGGTATTATTCTCGACAAAGTGACGGGCTTGTTGTAACGTGCCTCTAATGGATCACTGTGCGCCTTGTGTAATGAAGCAGTAATTAGGAAACACAGTTCGTCGCCCAATGCCGGCCCTAATTTGGGGGTGGCTGGATTTTAGCAAAGGTATCCTGAGGTGGTGGTTCCTAATGATTCACTGTGCCGTGATGCGGGAGGCCACCGGGATTGGTGTGTATTGGCACGAAAACCGATGTTGTTGTGTAAGAGTGACAAAGAAACCTTGCACAGAGTTATGTACCTTGATCGACCGCGGGCGAAACAGAGAGAGAGAGACGGACGAGTTGCGAGGGCAGACACCTGGCCCGCGGACTTTACCTACCCCGAAGAAGAGAGCAGCACAATACCAAATTTTAGTTCACTGGAAACAAGGAAGAGAGCAAAAAAAAACGGACATACGAAATGTAGCGATCGAGTAGAGAAAATCGAACAGCAAGGGTAAACCGATCTAGTTTTCGTCGTCGTCTTCGGCTTCGGCCTGACACTAGATCGGGTTTTCATTTTTTTTCCTTCATTCCTTCAGCTGCTTCGGCTCCTCGTGTGCGTGCGTGTCCGATTTCCTTCGGCCGCCGCCGTCTTCGCAGAGTCTGCGTTGCCCGTTTCGGTCCGTTTGTCTAGCACGTTTTTGTGGTTCGCCGTTTTTTCTTTTCTCTTTTCCGTTTCCCAACGTATTTTAATACGCTGTGTGTGCGCGAATGTTCGTGCCCCGATCTCCGTGTGTAGTAGGCAATGGTGACCACATGCACCCATTCAGTGGCGGCTGCGAAGTGACCTCTTCCGTGGTTCGCTGATGTATATTTTGGTCAAACAATGCACGATGGAGAGGTTCAAATGTCAAAGTAATGTATGGTTATATCCGGACTTCCGGAATCACGCGCATAAAGACCCCCTCACCGCTAACCGCATCGAGTTTAAACATCTCTTGCTGAGTAGCAACAACCGCGACTGCTTGAACACTGGCTGGTCGTGGCAAAACTGTGCGAATGTGTGGGTATTTGGGCTCTGACGAGACACAACCGAGTGCGTCGATGTGAGTGTGCAGGGGCAGTGCGTCTCAGTGCCGCACCGCACTGTTGTGTGCCACTTACTTTTCGGGCTCAAGGCTGGAGGACTACAGAAATATTTTCTGCCATTAGGATTTATCACAGGGAGCAGGCAGATAGAAGCGGTTCACATAGGAGAACCAATCTAGGACGAGATGAAGGGATGAATGATAATTGCACCAGCCGAATAGCAAAAATTAACGGCTCAAATTTGCTCTCATTCCGTTTCTTCACTGTCCTCATTGCGTTGCATTACTCCTATCCCCCGTCCGTTGTGGTGCATGCCTTGTATATTGGCAAATGATATTGCGTCAACCCTTTCTGAAATATGTCTGCTAAAGGTGCATAGCTTAAGTCACGTGTGCTCTCGGGCTCTGCTGTGGTCTGCAAAGAAATCAAAACTCGTTCAGTGAGGTGTTCGCATTATGTTTCGAGTTAGTGCGCGGAGTTGAATCTTATCAAGTAAGGACAATGGATCCGTGCACGCTGCATAGCTTGCTACGAATCTGTAAATAATCAACTCTTTTGCTGATTATTGAGATTTAGTTGTCACACAGTTTGTTCATTTGGTGTAAAGTGTCACCACCAGGCGACCAGTTGTTTATGTAAACACGAATGTCTAACCGAATTACACCAGCAGCTCTCATTTAGCGCAACGCTGGCATCACATAACGTTGACATTCCACGAGGTAGAAGAGACCCTTGCAGCACATTCCATAAGCTACTGGTGTGCTTCACAGCGCTTTGATGGTACGAGCTAACTGGAAAAATAAACCTTTAGTCATAAAACAATTTAAAATGTACATAACACAATTAGACAAGCAAATTCCGCAACGAGGAGCCACGGAAGAATTCGACACAGGATTACATTGCAGGTTGATCACAGTTCCTTCTTTGTTTTCAAAATCCCCTTTCCGCGGAAGAAGGAGCGCAAAGGAGCGCAATGTTCAACGGTCTTAAAAGCCTGTATCCTTCTGCACATAAACCACGAAAGCGTCTATTTGTATTACATTTGGGCACACGAGTCGTGCGTTGAGCGTGATTCGATTCAAACGTGTGACACACTTTCACGCACACCCGTCCGTTACTAGACCCTGCGGTGGTTCAACTACACGATCGCAGGACGGGGAGTGCTCTTGAAGAGCTGCTTGGTGACCAGTTTGGTGAAAACAAGCACTTTTTTCGTGGAATGTCAAGATTGTAGTAATGAAGCGAAATAGTCAGGGATCAGTGCTGAGCCTATCCACACTGAGTCGTAGGGAATCAACTATGCCGAGGTTGATGTATGATGAAAACGGCAACGACGTAGTTTGCCCATCGTCCTAGTAGCTGCGTTTCAAGTCGTATGCAAATCCCATCAAAACAGAAACGTCAGAGAGCTCCTAGAGAGCGAGAGAGAGAGAGAGGGAAAGAAAGAGAGACCACAGGTGAGGATGTTGTCAGTGGGGAAAAGAGAGCGGTTGTAAGGTGGGCAATAGCGCGAGTCAACAAGGACTTGATTTCATTTCATTGTTCTAAAATAAGAAACACGTCTGCCAGCGCACCAGAGCAGAAGCGGAGAATTTTGTTTGTTTCCGAATCAGTCACAGCCGTGTTAACACTCTTCTTCGTTAAACTAAAGTCAAATCAAGTCGTCCCGGGTGCTTTTGTTGTGATTATAAAATAAAGCTGTCGTCTGTGCCGATGTAACAATAGTGTGCCACTATTTTCGGTGTAAAACGGGAGAGCTTCCAATTGCACAAAGAGTGTGCCGTTGATACAGGTGCAACGGATGGGTTGCAATTTGTCGTCGCATGGAAGGAAAAATAATAAAATTAAGTGCTCCGGAGGTCTGTTTTACGATACTTGCTGCGTGTGCATGTGTGCGTGCTTTGGGGGAGAGCAGTGAGCGATAAGAGCATAGAAAAGTCGTGTGTCGTACAAGGAACAGCGTGCGTGGTGGTGTGGAGGCCTCTGCTGTGTTTGGAGCGGCCGCAAATAGTGAGTACGCGCACGCGCTGTTGCGCGTGTGTGCTGTGCATGTGTAGTGTGCGTAGGCACGTGTACACTACAAAACAGTGGCGAATAGTGCGTTCCACCAATGGTGGCGAGCGAGCGAAAAGGAATGTTGTTGTGCGATTATCGAAGAGTAAAACCGAGAGATGGAAGGAAGAAAAAGTATTGCATTGAAAATTTAACGTGGCAAAAATCAAGACAAGTGATGCAGTGGCAGCCAAACCTTCTTAGCAAGAGAGCGCGAGAGGGAGAGAGAGTTTTTCTGTGAGAGAGTCTGAGGATCGCCGATTTTTAACAACAAGCACACAAGCAAAGCGAACCCCAGAAGTAGGCAGGGGAAGTGATCTTTCCCGTGCACACGGCAACCCTTTAAGGAAAAGGACCGCACACTGGATGTGGCCTCTCCGAGTGAACGGCGTTGAAAAGAAAAAGAAAGTGAAACAAGTCAACTCTATCAACAATTACAACACAACGGCACAACACAGCGAAACCTGTGCACGCACAATGTGTCTCTATCTATTTTCTTCTCTTTATCTCTCCCTCTCTCTCTTTCTCTCTCTAGCTGCCCTTTCAGTAGTGTACCTTCGGTGTGGTGTGCGGTTCGGTGTCACGTACCACAGTTAACCACTGACGTCTTTACCGTCATCTCACGCCTGCGAACTACTGCGAAGCATTAGCAGGCAGCAGTAGCAACAGCTTCATAGCTTCGCTCCACAGTGTGTACTATGCCGTGTGTGTTTGTGTGCGGTTCGTGAATGCTATTGTGGCGTGCGGGTTTGTTGGTGCTGCACGACGGTGCTGGTGGCCGCTGCTGGTCGTCGTGTGCCGTAACTCGCCTTCGCCTTCGCAACTTTTGGCCACCGAAGCTAAAAACCTGTCGCCCCCATAACCGAACGCTCCCCGTCGGACCGTCGCAGAAGGTTGTTGATGGTTGTTCGGTACTTTAAACTGCAACACTTGAGCCTTGCTGCAAGAGCTTCCCGTCGGCCGGTGCGACTTTCCATTTCCACGCACACAGACGCCCGAGTCACCTGTGGCACCCGTCACAACCGTCGGCGCCATCCCGTTATCAGTCCGCCCGCCGCCGTGGAAACGGTGCAGTAGCAGCGACAGCAGGCAGCAACAAAAACAATACCAATTACAACAACTCAAGATGGCTGCTTTGTCTGCTGGAAGCTACGGATTGTCACAGCAGGGCAGCTTAAACGATGAAAATAAGGAGCTGATTTTTGTCAAACTAACCGATTCGGCGCTGCGTGCCATCGAGGAATTCCAACGTACTCAGGTAAGGTGCCCGTGTAAGCTACCGTTTCTTTCAAACAATGTTTTAACTGCCTCGCTACTGATCGAAATGCAGTTCCGCTAAATACAAGTAAAATGTTTCACAAGCACATCAAGTGCTTTGCACAATGTCAACAACATAAAAACAGCAACATGTAAAGTGCATCAGGTATCCTACAGCAAGATTGGGTGCTGCTACTGCAAATGCCGATTGTCGGTCGGCCGTGGTTTGGCACTTTGACATTTTCAAATATGCTCCATCCTAGTCGTCGCCGTCGTGGTCTGTTGCTAACCGGACCGATTCTCTTTGGATTGGCGGCATTTTTTTCCCCACTCCTTCTCCTTTACCGCAACACGTTCAGGCATAACTAGGTGACAACTCTAGCAGAGTCAGCCAGTGATCGGTGGGGTTTGGCTCTGGTTCTCTCCGGGTAAACCCTTAGATGAAAGTTGTTTTTCATTTGCCTTGCTCACGAAGCGGCAACTTGTTTCCCTATATTGGTTCACAGTTCTCAAAATGTTGCAGAATACTGGAACGAATGCAAAACGTCTCGGTTGAGGACCATGGTTCGTCTATACGCCAGAATATGGATAGCCTAGATCAAAATCCATCGCTTAGTAGCACAAAAGCTGGTAGTGGCCGGGAGGAAAAAAAGAAAATGTCAGTGTCTCAGCTGAGGGTTATGCCGCAGCGACGATCTGTGATTATGGCAATCGGTGGTGTAGTTTTGACATTCACCAACAGTTCTCCACGGACTTGACGGATCGTGAGGAAAATGAAAGTATCAGAGCCAAGGTAACCTGAGCGCCAACGACTGACGCCCTGCGTTGCAGCAGTGTGCCTGGCGGCGGGTTCCGGGTTTCCTTGGGTGCGGCAGTATGGCAGTGTGATGCCCTTGGGGGGTGGGGGGCGATGGTATGCATTTTTAGACGGGCAATGGTTACGTAACAAACGTGCACAAGCGCGCGCGGTTAAGGCAACCTGATTTTTTTCTTCACTTCATAGCTCAGCCATGCAAAATCGTTACAATCGATGATTGCCTTTCGGCATTTTTCATGTCTTACGGCAGTTGTTTCACAGTTCTTGAATTTAAATATCCATCAGCATGATCAAACGCAATTCACAGGTCAGTTTTGGGGTTGATCTTGGTGTTGTGTAGTGCTAACATATAAAAGTGTACATTCTACTCCATTACAACTGGTAGTGTTGAAATGCCACGGCACTAGTTTATGATGTATGATCAGGTATGACAGTTTAATTTGATTAAAATGTTTTAGACAAATCCGTTGATTGTTGTGAATACATTAAAAAGTTGTATATTATGTATATTAACAACATTAACAACCATTAACATTAACAACCATGTTTTATCGTCGAGAACTCCATTTGCAAAATAGTGCAAAATCTAAAGTTTAATCCAATTAGTTTTTGTGGTTCGTCCGTAGATCATCCGACTGCGCTGCACCGATAATCGGTTTCTATGCGAAAAACGCCAGCTCCAACCCTGGCAGTGCAACTTGGGTGAAAAAAAATTAATTTCGGCTCTGTCCGTTCTAGCAATAATAGATAAATAATAATCCAGCTTTTATCAGAAAATAATTTATATACAAATTTTGCCAAATAGTGCATATTTAAACTGGTTTCGAATAAAATTTGAATTTCTTATAAAGTCTTAGTAAAAGAACTGTGTCTCAACTGTTTTTTTGTACAAGATGAACAGTATTTGTCAAACGACCTAAACAAAATGCTATGGTTCACCCCTCTTCCAATGCAACACGGCACAGACGTCTCAGTTTTCTTGACTAGTTCCCCTCGGGGGAATTTTAAACGGATTCCGCCATATGTCTCGTTTGCGAGATGCTCAAATGGTGGTGTGCTTCGTACCTGCATTTATCTTACATCCCTGGTTCCCCCAGTTAGTCAATATGTTTGCTCCTGGGTCTCGTTCCAATGCATAAAGTTCATTAACCGTTAGAAACACCCCAGCGGACCTGCGAGAATACAAATACTTAAGGATCTCAATCTCGGTCAGAAGTGTTACGCAGTTGTTGTATGGAGAGTGATTTTTCTGAAGAACCTCTCGATTTACAGACTTGTCCATGCAAGCAGAAATCGTTTAGAAAGGATGTTCTGTATCTTATGATAATCGATCGATCGATAGAATAAATCGATTTAAGCTTTTTGCCCAGGAACATTCTTCTTCTGTATGCGGAATGCTTGGTGGTGTCATCCTTGTTTTTCTAAATTATTTTCCGTGTGTTTCGTACAGTGTTGGACAGTAATTGTGTTCGTACAGTAATTGGAAAATTATTTTGGCTTCAATCAACAACCGAATCGAAATCCAATTTTAAAATATCAGAAAATTTTCAAAGTGTTATCAGACAGACCATTTTAAAACAGTTTGAATTTTGCTCGTTCTGGGAAGGACTTTTGATTTCCAAGGAGGTAGACGACTATTGCTCTCTAGCTCTAGGTGAGGACTCTAGTATCCACGATCAAAGAGGATCCGTTACATTCATCTTTAAGATACCCAAAAAACGATCTTGGTAATCCTTGGACCCGCCAAATCGAAATCACAATCTGATTTTGGAACCCATAATAGATGGCTAACTGCATAATTGATCGTGAAGGTTTTCGTAATAAGGATCAATTGTTTCAACAAATCAAATCTTCAAACGATATCCAAAGAATTCATCATCACATTTTGTCTAGTCTAAACTTAATAAAAGTAAGTTCAATCTAAATTTTCCCCTCAAATCTTCAGAATCAATCAATTTTAACATTTCTCGAAGCATATTTCGAAATAAACGTTAAATTCTCTTCCGGAAGTTTAATTCAGTGCTCTCGCGAAGTGCGTTAATTTCGATTGAACATATGTTGTCGCTAAAGAAGGAGAACCAACCGTAGTACGCTGTATTCAGCGAATGGGATTTCTGTGAAATGGATTAAACTATAAAACGCCGTAAAAGGATTTGTCCAAGTTGATTGTCTCACCTTAACGGTGGTAGCATTAGATAGGGAGCGTAATCTCAATCAACTGAGTCTGACCAAACCTGTGCCTCCTCCGCAACGTGCAAACCGGGCTTGGCGCAGCTTGCTAGTCAAACGTAACTGTACCACGCTGACGACTATTGGTGGCCAAAGGTCTCTTAGCTTTCGCTGGCAAGTTGTTGGTAGGTGGCTGCACTGCCACAATGGTTGATGCGTTTGCGTAACATAAAAGCCACATCCAAGCCAGCGCGAAACATAACAGCAACCAGAGGGGCAAGGAGTTTACCTTCGGTTCAGTTTCGATCGAAGGGGTTTTTGGGTGATAAGTTAAAGAAAGAAGGCTAACCCGTGCAGCAATTTGTAACGCCACAGTTCTCCAGTCTGTCTACACAGCCCAGGTGGACTATCGATGGAAGGCGGAAGGCGTGGAAGTTGAAAATGATAGTTGAACAGCGAACACAATGGGTTATGCTGACGGGTGCAGCCAAGGGCTGTAGTGGTGTTCATTTGCTTCACTGGTGTGTTTGCGTTATGCTTCATTTGGCCTGCTGGTTATGTCACGTAAGCAGTGATCGCGTAAAACCTCCAAAAAAGGAATTTTCTTCTACCTACCCTCACTTAAGAGTCACTACAAATCCGCACAAATCCATGCAGTGTTAAACACGAGGGAAATTTAATGTATAATGCTGTTCCTACAATAAAATAAAGAAATAAAAGTACCTTAGGGCCCAACTTGACGCGTGGATGCGTTTGAATGACTTGTATGCTGACTCAACCTACATCGATGTTTGCGGACGTGCTCCATCGATCGCTTTCGGTGTCTGCCGAAAAATTATTGCCACAGCCGTATTTAATTGTCAACACATCGAAATTGGACATCGGCGGTTTCACTTTTATTTATATGAAGAAGAAACATAAGCAGATATAGAACGAGTTTAAATGAACTTTACTCACTGTTGAAATGAACGAAATGTTGAACTGATTACATTCTTAATGTGATTTTAACAAACTAAGAGTATACGACTAGGCATCATCTGAACATTACTTAGGACGATGGTGCTTGGACGCCACTAATATTCATGGCAACGTGCCACTATGCTATGATTACATTCCATTTAATGACTGTAAAGTGAAAAGGCGTTATGATGAAAAGGGAATCTAGAAACAATAAGAGAAAATTGGAAAGAGTTACTTTGCTTATACAAGACTGAGCGATGCCTAGCCTAGGCCACCAAACTCGTGTAAGTCCATTCGTTATCACGAACACTAAATGGCGAAGGTTGTCTTTGTCAACTCTACACAAAAAAACAATACATAATCCGCAAAATGGCAGCGCATCTAGTAAAACACACCGAGTGAAGTTGTAGATTTGCTATTTTCATCGGTAGCTGACTTAAAACGAGGTGGGTTGCCAAGTTGCAGCATCTTTCAGTCTTTTATTAGCAAAACTTCCGAAGTCTTCACCGTCTTCAGTCAGATAAGTGACCTTGACTTTATTCAGTTAGTTGATTTTAGATGATGTTCTTATGTCATTGATTTTGCAAACAATGATAAACAATGATGAACTACGAACATTTAAACGCTTGAGGATAGTTTAGAATGTGGTACATTCTTGCAACTACAACCTTAAATACAACCAGCCGACAGCGGCTGCTGTGAGATATTAATATTGTTGAAACAATTGTGTTTTAAGTTGCGTTACAATTAGGATAACTTTTGAAATGTAGTCTTTTTCAAAGATTGTTCAATTTTTTTTCAATATCACTTGAGGTAGGTTACCACTCAAGCGAAAAAAAATTAGCATGTAAAGGTAAATAAGGTACATCTTTATTTTTCTTACTGGTCGTAACCGTGACATGTTCTAGTTCTTTATTTAGGACTATGATTAATCATAGAACTGTTCACCCTTTCTTTTATCTTCGACACCGTTTTCCAATTCAAATTCTATCAGAGTCTACCGGTGCTAACGTGAAATAGTGCGACACGACATTCAATTTTATTTACACCTATACGCTAACTGCCTATAGATAAGCAAATGAAAACAAGCGCGTTGCTGCTTTCGGATCTGGAATGAAAATGAAAAATGGTCGTTTTCTTGTTGCGCACCAAAAGAAAGTGATTGTGTTTTGTGAATCAACTGAATTTTACGTACGATTCGATTCGTGCTGCTGCCTACAATTGTATACCGATGGGCAGATTCGTATCCTGACCGTCTGTTCGTATCCTGGTTTGAAGGCCTCAAATTGAATGTATACGGTTTGACGTTCTTATAGATAAAAAACCTTTTCTATTGGACGAAGATAAAGGGATGCAGAATCAGGTAGCAAAATATGCTGCGGAAAAGTGCAGTTAGTGCAAAAGAGAGAGTGCCTTTTATTTTTGGTAACTGGAAAGCCGAAACCCAAAGGGGCGTTTAAGGTAGACGTGCAGCGTATACGAAAACGAAATATCATTTCGTTTTTTGGGTAAGACTGTTGAGACCAGGTGTTCATTTCTTGTAAAATAAAAATAAGCAAATATATATGCAGGTGTGTTGAGCCGTGCCCGAAATCTTTACGTGCCAGAAATCGTGGTAACGAAGCAAGAGCAAGTGGTATCTTTAGAAAAGGTCTGTACAACGCGCAAGGAGGTCGGAGGTCGGTGATTGTTTCTTTGCAAAGGACATATTGGACGTGTATATGTGTCTAACGCTACATACATAGTGCAGCCTCTAAGAGATACTGCACACATGTACACAGATACTGTACAAATACAGGTATATTTCGACGTTTTAAAGCCAAATTCAAAAAATTAAACGTCAGAAAGAAAGATAGAAACTGTCGCTTATAGAACATTAAAATCGAAACGCAACAATCGAATCAATAATCAAAGATTTAATTATGTGCACATGTATTTGAACTTGTTCGTAGTTGGTTTCTAATGGAAAAGCAACAAAATTGTATCCCAAGCATGACGGAAATGACCACACTTAATACAAGTTCTAACTTAAGGCAGAAAGTTGAATTTGTGTGTTTGCTGAATTTAATTTGTTTTTACTGTGGACGCAAGTTAGTGCACTGTCACAGGGTTCGAACTCTGACGTCTTTCCCAATCCACGAAATGATTTTGTTCAAATTGTTAAATTTTGCTGATATTATATCGCTTGCGTCAAAGAAGGCAATTTGAACCAATCAAGTTCCTAGTGTAGTTAAACACAAATGTTTTACTTGGATATATTTCGCAATTTGCATCGATACGGGGTTGTTCTGAATACGGGATATGTCGCCTGTTGGTGTATTTACATAGTATCGCACACACAACAACCGCTCAGGCCGCTCGTGTGTCTCACTGACCACCGAACACAAGCAATATGCGTGTCGAACTACGTCCGGCTGGGCAAGCATCCGGCCCCGGCACTGGTTTGCTATTGTGAGGTGTGGTGACTAATCCGATTAAGATCGTTATGAATATTCGTAAGTTGCGATTGCTTGTGTCTAATAGACCCAGACACCCGTTGCTAAACGAAATGGAAACCTATCGAAAACCCCACGCCCAAAACAACTACAAGCAACCAGTTCTCACTTACAACTAAACGAGTTTGTGGGTCAGTTTGTGCAGTAGTGTATCCTTCTTCGGTATTTGCGAAAGTCGGTACGATAAACGATGTAGGTACAGTAGGTACCTCTTCTCGCCATTTTTTAAAACGTGGAGACATTTGCAGGTATAGCATTGCAGATAGATTTGTGAACCGTAGTTCTCTTTGCACCCTTTGGCAATAGTACACAACTGTGTTTGTACTATTTATCAATAGCACCAATAATCAAAATCATATTTTTCAGGGGTCCAACATGTTTAGCCGGCAGGTTATTTACTGACGGTGACGTTTAGCGTAAAGTTCGTGTTATGATCACTATTGAATTAATTTCTTATAAAGAAAGATATTTCAATAGCTTCTGTTCAAAAATGTGTGTGAACATATGTGGGTAGTTTTCAACTTACTATGAAATCGCGATTTTGCATACTGGCTCGTCATTGTCTCACAGCGTGATCTTTTTGTGTCAATTTCTTATTTAAATATTTAACGAAAAATATCTGGTTTACTATTAGTATTAACTAATGCTGGTACACTTTTTGTTGGTATCGAAACCAGATTGCGAGAGAAGAAAACATCCACGATAATATTTGCTGTTTCCGGTGATACTTGTCGTTTTGCGGTTGGGGTGATAAGATAAACTTCGGGTTGGCGGCGCGAAACGTTCCCTCTTCCTACTCTGATTCTGCTCTAATGCGTTTCGTTTTCAATACTTCTCTAATTTGCCAAAATGAAAGCTAGTAAAAGCTTTTCACACTGCGATAAATGAAACTGACTGAACACTTTGTTTTTCGGAAGCGATAATGATTGTAAAAACCACTAAATGCCCGATTAACAATGCATAAAACCCGAAATTTGTAGCTTGCAGCATAGAGAATAACTTGACCTATATGAGGCACAAAGCGTATGTATGTAAACAAAGCGTATGTCTGGTGACTTGTTCGTAGATCATCCTTCTGCGCTGCACCGACTAATCGGTTTACTTGCGAAAGACGTCAGTTCGAACCCTGACATGAAAGGGACTGCAAAACTTTATGTTGGGCTCTGTCCGTTTTAACAATAATGAAAAAAATTATGTCCAACTATACGAAATGTAGCAATTTACTACTTTTGTCTGAAAAAAAATTTAAACGTTGAAGATAGTAAACCAATTTATTCTGAGCACAAATAAGAAAAAATTAAGGCAATGTGCGTTGCACAGGAGCGGTCCTTCCATCGCGTCTTGAGCTTTTCTCTCGACCTTCAGTTTCCGACTGCTAAACGCAATCTATTTGTTAAATAAAATTGTAAATTCGAAAAATCAGCCATTGTCCCTTTACATTCATAAGGCTCTACACACAATTGAAATGAGGAACGACGCCGCGGTAAGCGACGCCGCCAACCCGACCATTGTAACGATCCCGTTGTGTACCCCACACGTACCCCAAGGTTGCGGTTATAAAAAAAAAATAAATAAAGTAAAATTGCAAACAAATACAACCGCGTGCGCTGCTGCTGCGCACGCGCACTAACCTTCAAACCAGCATTCAATGACACTCTTCGTTTTGATTAACTTCGTTTCACCGGCGCGTGTTTTACGTTGTTTTTTCGTTGTTTTTTATGATGGTGGTAGAGATCTTTTGCGCACTGTTGTGCACCACCAACACACCAGCGGTCGAACGGCGTTTCGCTTTGAGACACAATCTCCATCGCACTTCGTTTTGCGGTTGTCGTTCTGCTAGCAATCCAGATTACTTTACGCACCAGCTGAATTGCAGACAGCATCGAAAAACATAAACATATCGAATTGGGTGTTGTACAACAATGAAACTAAAAGTTATGTAATATGCTAGACAATGGAAAACTGGTTGCAATTAGTAGATACATCCGTAGCAGTCCAATGCGTTGTCAATGAGTGCCGTACACTACAAACATGCTGGTGAAATAGTGTTATGTTTTCAATGCTACTAGTATCATTGGATTGGAACAAGTTTTCGTGGTTTTCTTGGGCGATTGTTCTAAATCATTCTTGAATTAAGAAGGCAGTTAGTACGGATACAAATGATTCGTACTACTAGAAAATCACAATTCCGCAAGTTGAGGTGCATATTCTTTCCAAATCCAATCAGTAACATTTAAATTGATATCTCCAGAATTGTCCGTTGCACTTATGAGTAAAGGAGTAATAGACACAGGATGACGTATCCTGCGTTCGCGGAAGGAATCGTGTTTTGCTTCATCAAATAATTCTAAGAGATCGTTGTTGGGACTGCAGCCAGTGTTGTATAATTGTGTTATGATTGAATAACACTTTTCGTTGTATGATGCATTGAGCAGCAATCCAGCAGCAGCAACATACATCATTAAGCTTTGCTGACAAACGATCGTATGCGGATCATGATCATGCAAACGTAACAGATTTTACAAATTGCTTTACCTCAAACATAGTGAAAACGCACACAAATCTTTCCAATAGAAACCGCTTGTTGAATCTTTTTTATGCAAATCTAAATCTAATAGGATTAAATTTTAAATGACGTATCCTTCTTTCCTTTTGCAGGCTAAGCTTGGCAGTTCGTCGGGTAACCCATCGATACAATTCCTCCAGAATGGGCAAGGGTGCCTATCGTTTCCTTCCGGTGGTAACAATGTGCAGAAGTTTAACTTCTCCATCACCGACTTCGACACGGGTTCGATCGAATGCATTCAGCAGGCTCAAGGCCAGCTGCAGAACATGGGCCATATTCCACACAAAATGCGGATACACGCTAACGACGATGTGTACGAAACGACGAGGCATCGTTTAGCGGCTGCAGAAGAAAATCAAAAGAACAAGTGGTAAGTTTTTTGTCGTTTGTGGTGAAAATGGGTTATTCATTAAGCTTGCACCGTTCTAATGTGATAATGGAACAATCCGACATTATGCTTGGAATGGTTAAGAAATCATCCCAATATGTTGTGGACCGGATGCGTACGTACGATGGTAGTACATTAAAAGTGCACTTTAATCGTCGGTCCTCGGTTCGGATCGGAGTGAAAATACACTACGTTGACAAAATAAAGCTCTCTCTCCACACACATACACAGTCCGCTCGTTACATTGCGCAACCGTGATGTGACGTGATCGCGACGATGCTGTGTGTCTCTACTACTTTCGCTATTTTCGTAGCGATCGCGCTTACGTTGCTGCACTGCGATGGTGTGTGCGGTGGTGGAAATTTTCGTTCGATTTTGGCTTCATCACGATCCAAACCAATAGTGTATATGTGTGTGCACGAGACGCAATAGTTTTGTACCGGGGTCTCATCGGCAAAAAGGGGGGGAAAGGCCATTGCGCAAACACGACGAAGCACTACAGACATGGGGAACGACAATTGAGGAGGGCCTTTCACCATCTTGTTGGTTACTACTGCCGTGTAGCAGCGTATTTGACGTTGCTTCACCTACACTTGCGTCTCAAAACGTGGCCACAGGCGCGCTATGGGAGACCCCATCGAAATATAAGCAATCGAAGAACGAAAGAGAAAATGAGGGTTTTCCAATGTCTTTGCGCGGCTGGAACTGGAACGGCGCCATGTGGAAGCTCTAAAAAGTAGTGAACCTAAACTAGGCAGTGAGGCTCTCTTGCCCTCCTCATCCACACCCGGGTTTGCCATCCACCCGTCGAACCGGAAATGGTGGAGTGCAGAGCTTCAGCAACAGCTTCATCACGAAGCATTGAAATTTGCACCGAACGTGGTGCTGCGTGTAACGAATTGATCATAATCGTACCGGTTTTTACTAGCTAACCGTATGTTTTCTCTGAATTTTTTATCTATGCCGAGTATAGAGTACAAAACATCTCTAATCTTTATAGCTTTCGGCCAGTATCTATCTATTTATTTGCAAACGCTCTTATGAGCGTTTGAAGTGGAGCCACCGATATAGTTAATTCAGGCCATAACAAGCACAGTGGCAGTACCGGTTCAGAGTAAAAAATACATACATTAAAAGTGTAAATAAAAATTTAATTTTAATTTCAACAAGTTTAGGACATGAAACAAACTGGCTTATTTTGAAATCAACACTTCAATCGAATGAGGCGAATTCTGATGCTTAATGTGAATCTCTGATAATTCTTACGTTCAAAACACATTGTAAACGTTCGAGGCATTGCCAGCGAAACTGCGTGAAGCTTCCCTTTGGCACTCCAGTGGCATGTCAATTCCAGTAGGTTTATTCGCAATTTTGCGGTTTTTAAGCATTCTATACAAGAAGTTTAATAAGAAGTTTGGCATTTAAAAAAGGATCAGAAGGTCACTACCACCATCGTTGGCTCTCTCGCTCCCTTTAGACGGGCGTTGTTTTTGTTTCTGTCAAGGTCAACCGGAGCACCCTTCCGCGAAGCGGAAGGAAGTATATTTTTGCCATCTTGATGAAAAATAGTAGAATTCACTTGAGGGTGTCATTAGGTTTTTGAGGCCACAACAGAATCGTCGGTTATTCTGATGCGATTTGCGAACTGTGATGTAGTAGTTAACCTTCGAGTACCAATGGGCAAGATTTGGCAATGGGAAAGTAGCCATGGCAGAAGGAAAAAATCACACAGCCACGCACACGGCGTACCTACATTCGCTAAGTGGGTCAATGCTACGCGATAGGTTCAGAGAGGAATACTTCATCAACGGCTGATACACGCATTGCTGGTGACTTGGGGTTACCTTGCTGCGATTTGCTTAGCCTGCGTATTTGTTACATTTGTTGCCGAGAAATATATTACATTAAATATACATTCATAAGTACTAAAGTATAAACACAAGACAAATGTTTTAAATAGCACTCGCTTTTTCGTTTCGTTGCAGCACGAGAGAAATCAAGCCTAATCAAACAGATATCGGGCGTAAAGTGAAATTAAAAAATCCAACCATCCGCAACATTCCTAGTAATAATGCAGTCATAAGCAAACGTGATTCTATATATAACAACAGTTCTGTGAATAAGGCATCCTCGGTAGTGGCGAACCAGCTAACGTCTAATAATAATCTAAATAGTTATAATAACCTAGCAACATCACCAAAACTAGTTAAAACCAATGGCCTGCACCAGTCGCAGGTCTTGCAGCAGCAGCCTCAAACTCAGCAACCTCAGGTGCAAACGAAGCCCGGGTACCAGCACACGGTCCAAGACCCTCCTCATCAACCGCAACAACAGCCGGCGGCACATCAGAAGCAACTGGATAATGGTAGCGCCCAGAATAGGGTGACGAATGGGCGAAAGACTGGCAACTCGGAGTTCATGAAATGCAATATTAAGTAAGTAGCATACATGGAATCTTTAATTCCACCACAAAACATTCTGCTTAAGGCAAAACTCATGCATTTTTTTTAAATCTCATTGCTGATCAACAAATTTAGGGAGCGATTGATACATATGCTTGCTTTGAAACCATACAAACGGGCGGAGCTAATAGTTAAGCTACAACAAGGTAAGTGAGACTAGGAACACGCAACGCGCTACCCACCGAGTGAGCACGTTTCCGGTGTCGAAAAAACAGGGGACAAATTGATTTCAATGGAACTCTTCTATTTATCTCGGACAGACGGTGTACGTAAAGAGGAGATGAAATGCACGCAGCAAATATTGAAAACCATCTCCAGCGCGCGGGACGGTATACTGATACTGCATCGGAATGTATGGAACGAGGTTCAAGACGATTGGCCATTCTACTCGGAGCAGGATCGCCAAGCGATTAAGCGGTACCGTCTTTGGTCGCGGTGTAAAACTGTGAACGTAGAACACTCACGTCGGTTTCGTTTTCCCGCTACATAGGAGAAGGCCCCAGAACTTAACGCCTCCGCTCAGTTCCGATGGAGGATCTTCCACTTCGGGCCAGAGCCCATCTAGCACGCACAACGGTAACAGTCCGCAGTCGGGAAGCAAAAGGCCTGTAATGGCGGGCAACGATGAAGTCGGATCTACACCGACTTCCAAAAAGCAGCGAATTAGTCACTACAAAAAGGATACCCATCCGGACCATATGAGGTAAGTGGGTCGGTGGACAGTAAACCTACGAAAAATGTTAGCGATCGGAAGGGTTGTGAAGGTTCACCCGTTTTCGTCACAAAAATTGGAACGATTACTTGTGTTTTAGAAAAATGAGGGAATATTTTTGTGTACAGTGTAAGCTACTTTTTGTCACTAAACAAGAGTGTTTGCAGGATTGCAGTGCTGCTATGCAGATGACGAGCAAAAAGCAGGATGTTGGGATAGATGATGTAAATTTCAATAAGGAATCATACACCTTGTGGTCAGAGCAATTATTTCTCTTTTCTCTTCTGTTCTTCTGGTGATTCTGAATGATTACAAAATTCTATTTGTGGCCCATATTTCTACTACATTGTTTCTCTTTGTCTACCACCTTTGTTCTTTGCCCCCAACGTCACCAATTGTGCCACCGTTTCTGACTGGCGCCATTGACGAAACGATCACCCGTCTGTACAAACCGCGTGTAAATACGTGTCACGCGTGTACAGTAGTAGACGTGGCCTAAATGATTCCAGAGACTCTAGCAATATGAATCCACGGTCGAGGGACAACAACGATCACAACAACTTCCACCACAACCACCACCACCACCACCAACATCATCATCATTCCATTCGTCCATACTACGGGTAATTATTGGTCGGAACAAACATTGTGGATAGGATAGGCCTAGGCGCGGCGGCGGCGGGTGGCTTTGGCGAATAACTCCGTTTTACTTCTTGGTGTTGATTTTGGTTATTCTATTTTGTTGTTGGCGTTTTGTCAAAACGACACATTTTGTTTTGCTCCATGGCGCATAACATAGCGTTGTAGAAACTCTGCTTACAATTATTCCTCTACAACTCGCTTTCGTCGCTTTTGTCTGTAATGAACTCTGGGTTCGGTTAAAAATAAGAAACAAACGAGTCAAATCTCGAAAAATTTGGTGTAAGCTACATGCGGGCGGGCAGTTCCCTATACATGTATTTCATAAATGACGAACCATGGAAAATAGTTTTTTCTTGACAGAAATTGCAAGATATTTAATCGATATTTGTGCAGTATTTTCCGATTATTTAATCATTACAACATTGAATAGAAATCGCTTCTCAATCATTTCGAATCAACCAACAAGAAAACAAATTCATGCGTACGCTGTAAATTTGTTTTTTCTTTTTCTTTTAAAATCGATTCATTGGCTAGGCCCAACCTAACACCAAACACCCAGGATAATGAAGATGGTGTTAGTTTGAGTTTCTCGCTGGTATCAAACGATGTTGCTAAGCGGATAGAATCATCGGTGTGTGAAACAGAACCTGAGCGGGATCCTTACGAAACGGGCTTTCTGGATGGTGCGCAGCAGATAAACGGCGGTGGAGATGATGATTTTGTGTAAGACTAATAATAAAATATATGTATATGCTGTATACCTACGCTCCCTTATCTTATTCCTAACATGGACAACACTAATTGGCTGTAGTAGCGTTACGATCGTAGCGTTTAAATATATATTTCGATCAAAGCAACTACTTCTAAACAATTCGTGCAACTTGAATTTTGAGTTTGTTTCTATATTATACCCCTTTCTCATAAATGTGCCTAAATTTACTTTTTAAAAACCATTTTTTGGCAGAAAACTAACAACATTTGTTCAAATTAGTAATAATTGGAATAATAATTCAAAAATAAGCAAGAAGAGACAAGAGCTTGAAAAATTATGTGTCAAACAGCAGTTTGTCAACTGTGTGCTTCGGAAATGGTGTGCTTTTAAAGACGTGACTAATATCTTTAATAATTTGTCTGACAAAGAACAAACTATTTTAAAGATCAATCTAACCTTCGTTTTTCTTCCACATCTTTCGATTACGCAGTAATCAATTCACTAGGATAACCTCGGTGGAACAGCGGCGTAGGTACAAGACTGAATTTGACAACGAATACAAGGAATACAGGCGGTTGCACGGGGTTTTGGAGAATGCTTCGAGAAAGTTCGCGCAGTACGAGGAAGATCTGCAACATGAACCGAAGGATACGCAGCGATACAAGGTATGGTTTGAGTCTGCATCGTTGGTGCGCCATTTGTGTGAAACTACAACATATTTAGTTTATTTTTTTTTGCTTTCGACGAAACAGGATATTCAAATGAAAATCATAAAGGAGTACGATAGAAGTATTAAAAATGTCAAATTTCAACAGGATAAAGAACGGTAAGTTGGACAATTGACAGCATTGAAATCGCTCAAGCTACTAGAAGGTCGTACAAACCCGTTGAATCTGTTTAATTTAACCCATTACAGATTTAATTACCTTCACAAGAAACTATCACACATCAAACTGCTTGTGCGTGACTATGATACCTCTATTACCAACGGCGGTTTATATCGGCCGCAGGAGAGTTACTGACGGTTGTTGAAACTCATGAAGCGTTCGTATTTCATATGTTGAAAACATTATTTATTGTGAAGAAATACTATCACTCGTGCACAGTCGACCAGCTGTTAACCTAGAATAGTTGGCTATGATGAACTTACTACTCTTTTCAAGTCCCCTTCAGTTGCGCGGCTTTGTGTTGGTGGAAGCTATTTGTTTGCTGTGGCAGCGTTGAACAATCCATGAAAGGTTTCTATTTTATTGTCCTGTTACCAATGGATATTGGCATTTCGCAGTCTTAGAAATCACATGTGAACTCATAATAGAAGCATTTATCAGTTAAAAGTGCTTAGCAATGGAACGAAGAAAAGTTGAGCATACAAAACCAAAACATTGATTTGGCAATTTTTCCTTTTTTTGTTTTTTATTAATAAACACAATAGGTCAATTAAAAAATTACATTGTACGCAGCACTTCCGTGTTGCACCTACATCATCTTTTCAATGGATTAAAATATTACAAGCGAAAAAAGTCTTCTCTAGGTGTGTTTTGCAATAAATTTACTTCTGATTCTTTCATACTACTCTTGTTCATTGCCAATAACTTTGAAGCATAGAAGATTAAAAAGAATTGACTCTAGAAGGAAGACAACAAACGAAGCTTCCCTTGTTATGTTTGTATAATGAATGTTTTCTATTTATTGAAGAAAGCTTTTTTACACCTTAAGCTGTGTCTATCAACAAAGCTGAAAATGAAATAAGAATTCCTTATTTTATTTTTATTGCCCAGCATGATGTACTTTCTCTCTCTCTCTCTTTTCCCCTATCTCTCTTTCTTTAAATACATCTCTCTCTCTCTCCCTATCACTATCATCGCTGTATATTGAAAGGATCGTAAGTGAGCACGTTCTACGTCACTCGAGAAATCCTGTATTCAGGTGATAGATTCAAACGCAAAATGATTGCAGAGAAAACTAGAAAAGACGAAGTCCACGAAGAAAGTCGAGAGCTAATAAAAAATATTAGATTAGGAGGAGCTGGTGGGTAAGAAGAAAAGGGTATTAGATAAATAGTTTATTTTGTTCTCTTTGTTAGTTAATTGGTTATCTATTCCTATCTCCGAAAGATCCTAGCAAATAGTGTGTCATACACCGAGTGACAAACAGACAGTGGAGTAAAGGACTGCGTGCACCATCATCGAGTAGAGACCGCGCTTTTCAGCATGTGCACATTTATTCCTAGCAGAATTTGGTTCAATTACTGCGTTCCGTTGAGATAATTGGAACGAGTGATAATGGGTGCACTGAGACAAAAATGTGGCGGAACGATGTGCATTAGTAGCGGTAGCAAACAATGATGATGGAAAAAGAGGTTGTCACGAAAGATGTACTGCAAGCGATTAGCAATAGTTGTGGCAGTAGCAGTAGTGGTATTTCAATAGTAAACTTATCATCTCCGAGAGAAAGAAAAAAAAAACAAAATCATTATTACACTAGCCGCATGCGCGCCATTTTGTTTATATTTGTCTTTATTATTTTGTTTGTATGTAATGTAAGTAAAGATAGGGAATTGTGCGTATACCTAGGACATAAGACGGAAAACGTTTAAAGGAAACGGAGATATTAGTGCCACTCTGAAATGGAGAAAAAAGAAAAGAAAAACAATTGCGCCAAGTTGTACGCTCCTCTGACAAAACGTGGAGCAATAAAAATATTACAATGATGAGAAAAGAGCTCGGAAACTATGGAGCAAATGTTTGTTACTGTATTGTGCTCAAGAAATGCCAATTCAAATAGCTTGGTATTCAGCTGAGGTGCCATTGGTGCAGCTTGTAACAATGAAGCATATTCGCGAAGAATAAGGCAAAGCTCATGTGAAACACGATTGAAGACATTAAATACTGACATTAGAGAAGAGAGCTAAGTGAAAAGAGTAAATGCGAATTGCGCGCAAATATCAATTCAATGATCTGAGAGATGTTGTACAATAGTCCTTATCACGTTACCGCACATCGCGCATATTCGTTACGTTTAAGTTTTGGTTTCTGTTTTGTTTCGAAATTCGTCAGCCCCAACGTGGTGTGGGTTCTGACCTGTGTTCAGTCAAGTTCAGTAAACAGTGCCGACAGCAGATAGTTGTTTAGTCCAACTAAGAACAACGCAACACGTGCTCAGACGCAATGCTATAGAGAGCATGAATGGCGGGAAAGCAAGCGTATCTGTGCAAACACATGTAGCACATACATGCTCTGACACATATATGACTTATTTGTTAGTCCATTACTGAAATGAGTATATTTTTTCATTTAATTACCACGTGTTTTGGTTGATACTGTTTTATAAACATTTCTACTCGTTTCAAGTGTGTGAGTTTGCGTATGTGTGAATGTATGTAATATAGATATAAATTAAACATTGGGCTCGTTTTCAAGCAAGCAAATACTTAGCAAATTTAGACTTTTTGTTTATTTTGTTGACTAAACAGTTTCTTTTTTCAGTTGGCATGTTGATTGGTTTTTTGTTTCCGTTCCCTTTGGTTCATGGTGCCCTGAAAAATCCTTCGAATCAACCGTGTGTTGTACGCCATCATCGTCGTCATCATCACTACTCTCTTCCGTCACCCATCACCAAATGGTGTGTTGTGCAATGAAAACCTTATCACAACATAAATTGCTGGAAACGATGCTCAGATGCTGACTTAAAGTTAACGGGACCAATATGGTCATTCGACTCGATAGAGTAAGCTCGGAAACACTCGGGTTTTGCTATCAACCATTTACCCCATCCCGGTGGTTGAAGGCTTGAAGGCGACTGCAAGACGTCGGTGAACGGTGAACGTCGATCGAAAACTACGAAGAACTGCGCAAGAAGATGATGATGCAAATGCATTTTATGTGAGAAAACGAATAACAAAATGGCACCATGTTTTTATGGCAAACTTTCCAAAAAAAAAGGTTGTGCATGTTTGAGATTGTAAGAAAGTACGGTTTTTACTTCCTGGTGTTGATGATTTTTCTGTTTTGAAATTTTAATTAACTTATATGAATTACTAGTGGACGGTATCGGTAAAAATGTGTTAAAGATCAAAACAATATACAAGTGCCAAGAATGCTTGATTCTTGGAGACAAAGGCATTCCCTCCTTTCTATTAATCCGTCAGCGGTGGATCGCACGCCTTCAATGAATCAACACAATTAGCATATACAAAGGAGAGACGGTAATCTCTTACGATAAATCATTGATAAAAACAGAAACATACCAGCCTTCAGCGTCCATTTGCATGCACAAAACCATGATCCGTTTTGAGCTCATATGTGTAAATAAGTTTTGAAATAATGCAAAATTATATACATCGCTCGTTCGGGATCATCAAACAATCGTACTGCTGCACCGTGGAAAAGGGGAACGATTTAATTGGCTAGACATTTTTCAAGTCGAAAGAATGGAGGGCCAATTGAAAATAGAATGATAAACCATCCACATTAAAAACAAACGGCCATGACTTAGAAAAGCAACTGCAACGGTCTCCTACTTCTGCCATAACCCATTGCTGGAACCGACATTGGATGGTATTAAGTTAAAAGTCTTTATTGAACTATTCCTTCCGGTTTTATCCGCCCATTTGTGCATAAATAAACCATATCCACAATGACAAAATGAGGAAGTGGTTTCAGGAAACAAAGCGCATCCCCCAAACGATCAAAAACTTTTTTTTATGTTACCCCCGCATACATGTATAGTTTTATGATGTGTAACAGTTAATCGAATAGCAGTTCGCATAAGGCAATGCAACGATTGTGTTCGTAAAACAGAATTATAAATCGAAATGAACCTACAGTAAATATATCTGTACCTTATGCATGCCTGTTATTTGCAAATGATTGTTTTTGCACCACGAAATTGCGGCTAAAAAGAATTATTTTTCCACGACTCTCCCAAAGCCTTTAATAGGCATGCAGAGGATAAGAACTGTTGATCAAAAATAGTTTCAGCATCGCAAAAGTCTCCAATTTTCTGTTCAATAATGATGCTGGAGTATCAAAGAAGTGTGCACAAACATCTAATTCTCCGCAATTAAGTTAAGTTTCGAGAACGGAACGCAGTTTTTAGTTGTAAAATATTGAATTCGCATTCATTAGCGACCACCAATCTATTTGGCCCATCTGCATGGTCGAGTAAATGGTCAGGAAACGGTCATTCATGTTGCTGAATTTCGCAATATATCCTCAGTTCAATTGAGATCATAATGATGGTCATTATATCGGACGTTGGAGATTAGCAAATCGTTCAGATGAAAATATGCCAATTACCATAACCACATTTTTCAATTTTAAAGCTCTAGTAACTGCACGTAAGTGAGCCTGAACATAATATCACGCTTATCATTGTTAGTCGTGTCGGCTTTTATTATATCCAACAGAACTTGGTGGGGCAAAGGTGCCTCTCTCAATTTAGATGGATTGCCCGTTTTAGTTGCACAACTTTTATCGATGCGAAAGGGCTAAGCAACAGCCTAATGAATATTCTTGTAAAAAAAACATTTTAAACCAGTCAATGTCTGAGAATATGGATGATTTAGCAAACGAGAAAGTAAAAATTTTCCATACCTTCCAAACAATTATTATTAACTGAGAAAATTGTAAGATGCATGTAGAGGAAACATCCAACATCTTAAATGTTCTTTCCAATAAAGCTATTTCATATTGAGTTTAGGTACGTCTGCAATATTCTTGGGGTAGTTGATAGTAAAACAAATGAACATTAAGTAATGGTGAGAACGAAAATCGATCTGCAGCAAATAATAAAAATCATTCAACTACCAAATCAATATAATATCGCATGAATGATTCCTTCCGTAGACCACATTAACTATAACGTAACATGAACCATAGTTGCATAGTTCCATAGTTAAGTTACAAGAATGGACTCAACTAAATGCACTAACACAGAGTGCGTTAAGCATACAAACGTTGAGTATACAAAAACATGGCATAGACAAAACTAAAGATAATCAGCACAGACAAGAATTGTATTATTTTTTTAATTTTCTGTATCTTTTCTGTTAAAGAAGCTTAGAACGGAATACGATTAATAGGTTGACACCAGAGGACACAACGGAAGGCGTTACAAGTTCTTCATTACACGAACAGATTTAGAAACGAACGGACCAGATTTGCCAATCATCGCCGAAACAAGTTTATAACTGGAGCTGAAGGGGAAAAAGTGTAAGCGAAATCAACCTTTGCCTGGTAACTGTATAGCATAGTTTGTAAAGCCTTACATAATTCAACAAAAATAATAGCCCTAAACCGTGTCGCGTAAGCCTTTCAGGGTTATTCTTCTGTATGAAGACCAAGGGAGAAACTTGTTTCGTTTTTCTCCATACATGTTTACGATTAGTGTTATCTACATCAAGCTGCAAGTGCAGCCCATATCGTTGAGCAAATGCTATCAGTATTATCAGCTGGCCAAATAATATGGGAATGCGCATTGACATTTGTTACAATTGGTGTTGTTCACCAAGATATGATTTCATACGAGAGCTTTGATTGTATGATTATAGTTTGAGTCTCTTCAAACTAACTCACATTGAAATGGTAAGCTTCAATTGTATTACTGAACCATTTTTTGTTTTCATACGGCTGACTACCGGCACCCCGCACAGTCTTTTGAAGGAGTCTGCATCCCCGGTACCGAAGACGGACAGAAATGACCATCAGTTCGCTGGCATATTTGATAATATTCCTTGATAAGCTAGATGCCTAGAGCCTTGGTGTTGATGGCACGATCAATCGAATTGTTGGGTCGAATGGACCAGTTTTCGATGCGAAGGGGTGCGAATTTCAGGTTGTCCAATGTGTTTGAATATGTGTGCATTGTAATGTAATGGTTTGAAAGTTCTTTGTCATTGAGCGACCGGCAACGAGGAAGCAAACGGTGTTCTTTTCAGTCCGAAATGTCCGTTCAATAATTCCTATTTGGCCGAAACACTATTTTGTTTGCCGAATATATGATTTCTTTTAATGCTTATGCATTTTTTTTTAATATTTAGGATGATTCTGTTGTTTCGTTAACATATGTAAAATTGTATCTATTCCACCAGTAAAAAAGTGACCAATAGAAATTTATATTAATTATGCCTCATGTTAGTTTGTTAGATTTTGAATTGGTAGAATAGTTTATAATTAGCCCGTATCTCTCAACGATTCTCGATTGCATACGTCGGAAAATTTAAATGAAATACTACAAAGGAATCGTATCCTGAAGCCATCTCTGGGACCAAAAGTTGGCTTAAGTTTAAAAAAAATGAATAATTTCGGAACGTCGGAACAAAAGGTGAAACAAAACATAAACTTTCTAAACTGTTAACGCTTCTCACAAAAGCAATACAGTTTTCCGTGTTTGTGCTAGCTTTTAACGACTATATAAGAAAAACTATCATTTTTTTTACCATTGATGATCTATAGGAGTTTACTATAAAGGCTTTCAAATATTGCAGTCACTCGCTATCAGTCACCCGTTATTTTCTTAGCGGTATGGTCCAATTTTGAAGTGCTGCTACTTAAAGGGTTTGCCGATTGTTCCCCTAATCCCATACGAACCACTAGGTTCAATATAAAGAACAAGGTTGAGTGTACTTTTATTGAAAGTATGCTACGGAACACATTATTATTGTAAGAAAATACTACAACGGAATGTGTCGAAAACTAATATGGTGGCTGTTTTATTCTTGGTGGCAAAAGTTTGATTATGGATGAATGTGGTTGTGAGAGTTAAATGTATCAAACCAAGTAGAACCAACAAAAATAAATTTTTATAAAAATGGATACTTTACTTTTAACTTGAGAGCAAAACATCGTTTTCGTTCGACGGAAAAGATATCAAAAATCTTTTCAGAACTGGTTGGGTAACTTGATGTAACTTGATGTGGTTTTTTCCCTAGAGAATGAAAAATTGCAGAAGTGTAAAAGAAATATAAAAACTGAACTGATTGCTATTTTATTATTGATACTGGTGCTTTCGTCAATTGGTTTAGACATCTATCTGCACATATGTTAGGTAGAATACGACTTTGAAAAGAATAAACAGTTTCACTCTTCCGGAATCTTTATTCACATCACTTGCCGTAACGGTATTGACGTCCCTTACGACGACGATCGACTGTATATACAATACACGAGACAAGCACCTCACCTTTCATAGTTTTCCCATTTTTATGTTCTTTCGGTAAGAAATAGCTTCGTGTTATCTCTTCTGATCTAATTGTAATGGCCAGATGACATGTTTTCGGGCGAGAAGTTTCGACTATAGGTGTAACTTCCATCCAACGAACATATTTTCAATTAACACTTAAGACCTAGCAACGGATTGATCGTAACAGGACAGCAGACTCCTTTGGTGGTAGGGCAGAAACACAGAGCCTCTGTGAACCTGCAGTTTGCGAGGGTTTGTGTTGGCAAACTAGTCGTGGGTATCAAAACGAGAATAGTGACTACAATCAAATAAGAAACAAAATTTGAAATTTGCATTTGTATCAGAAGAACGCAAACATTTCAGCTACAAAATATCTCAATTTATCTTGTGTGGTAGTCTGTATCGATTGGCTATGGAAGATTTCATGGGATGACCAGCAACAGAACAATGATGATCAAAGTTGCAAGAAACCAGAACTGGGAACGAAACAAACACAACTGAGCTAGAAACGGTTCCATGCACACATTTGTGAGCTGGGGAGTGAAAACGAACACATTAAAATAGAAAAAAGTCATATATTTATTGAACGATTGTTATACATGCATATACATACATATATATTTATTGGGGACCTTTTTGTGAGAGAATTGCAAAAGTTCAAGTTGAGAAAGTCATAACGTTCTGTACCAAAATAGAAGAAATAATCCAAATCAGAGGATTAAAGAAACAAACGGAAATTTATCGATAATAACACAACACAGATCCACAGATGCAAACAAACACGTGCGCGCACAATGCTAGCAACAGACTGAGAAGCGTATACAAACGAAAGGTCATTGGAAAAATAAGTCATCAATGAGAGCGAAATCATTCAAGTTGTGGAAGATTAGTGTGAAATGGATATGGAATATGGATTACCGTTACTAGAACCCGCAGAATACACATGAAACTGGACTACTATTCGTGGAGAATTGTGAAATGTGTATACAGCAACACCGATTACTCCGGTTACTCTCTCTGCTTTGCCGTGTAAATTGGGCATAGAGCTACTGGCAAGGTTCGAATGGAGCTCACTGAGTAAATATTTGTACGTTTGATATTATTTATTATAAGAAAATATTAAAATGCCGACAAGTTTACTGATACAGCATTGTAATATTTTCGTATAATCAATAATCATCTCTTTAGTTACACCAACTACCATTATTGAGTTGCAGATGTTCAGTTCAAAGAATACAAAGAAATGCATACAGTCACCTGCACCACAATAAAAGAATGGAATGGAGAACGATTTTAGAAAGTGTACTTATCGTAAAAAGCAATGTTTTAGAATGCCCAGTTGGAGCCAATTGAACACAACGGTGAGCAAACAAACACGTTACTTACGAAGAAGGAAATTTTAAGAAAGAAGCTCCGTTCTTACTGTATGATTGAAAGAATGAATGCTTATGCCATAAGAATTATACACGATAACACGGTAAAAAGACTGAATTATTGTTTAGTGTTTGTGACGGTTAATTTTTTGTATATGTTGCTCGTACAATCAAGCAAATTGTTCATTTGTTCTTAGCTTGACATCGTTTTATTGACCGATCACCCAAAAACTTAATCTTGCCAATTATTTGATCTTTGTTTTTTGAATCACTCTTATGGCGAACCTTTTTTTGGCGTTTAGACTTCTTTGGTTTAAAAGCTTAAAGTGTTTTATACGCTGTCGTTAATGTGCATACGGCCATTGTACAATTTGATTGCGAGAAAAAAGTTTATTATACTAGTGAAAAGCGATAATCGATGTAACGATTTGGTAATTCGTGAGGTACGAGATAATTTAATTTCTGTTATTGAATGTTTCCCACCTGTCAAGATGTTTCTCTAGGCCACATTCTTTCTAATGCATAACTTTTTTCTAATCTTTATTTAATGAGAATATCTTAAAATACATCCTGATACATCAAAGATCCCCAATGGCGATCGGAATATACAAAAAACAACTAGAAGAAAAGTGCATCATTTTGTTGGTCTATCAACAATAGCTTTATCTACATGTGTCTTGCCGTTTGCCAATCTATTTCGTGGCATAGTCATTTTTCGTTTTATATTATACTCCAAAAATGGGCTAGATCGTCTCATATTACTGGACTAATAAAAGAGTTGATGTAACATCTGTTAAGTTTGTTCTTTACAGATTGTTTCTTAGCTTGTTGATTGATTGGGGATACAAACTGTGGACTCACGAACCAAAAGAAAAACATTATCATTATTACAGTTTGTTTTGAAAAATTAATGAACAGTGAGACGTCCGAATTGATGCGATGAATTCATTCAATCATACAGTCTGAGCTAGCAAAGAAAGAATCAATTGCCTTTTCAAAGCGCTCGTAGCATTCTTGCAACGACCATAAAACTAATCGGAAGCGACGACGCAACGAAATACCACGCAAAATTCGACGTAAAACATTTAAATGTAAGTCGAACAAACTAAACCAGTTGGATAGCTAATAAGTCGGGTAACAATTAATCCAATGAGTAATATATGACAAATCATACTGCGGGGACACACGAAGCGTGAAAACTAGCGTAAAATTAATTTGTAATGTCAAAACGTTTACGCTTCGTGTGGCAGCAAAAATATAAAAACGAAACGTGAAACGTGTTTACGTTCGTGTTTTTGGTCCAAGAAAATAGAAATAGAAGAGAAATTAATTGATTTCTGAATTTTTTTATCTGTTTTTTCCGATTTTGTTGCTATACCAGCAAATAAGAACTTAAATTATCCTCTGTTTGTAAGCAAAGCGTATGAAAAAAATAATTACGCTCGGGTTTACGGCTCGCGCGAGGCGTAAACGTTTTGACAGAGGCGCAGCAGTTTGGCATTAATCGTTAACGTCAAACTTGTTACGTTACGCATCGTGTGTCCCCGCAGATACACTGATACACACGCACACTCACTCACTTTTGAAGCAGTCAAATGGACTTTATAAGTGGTCCTTGTTCAGTGTGTAAAAGTTGGTGAGATGTACGATTAAAGAAGCAACAGTATGTACGTCTAAATGGCAAGAGCATGTAGCACCAGCTAACATGTATGAAAAACGTGAACTCTGAGAAGCAGCAAAAACTACAAACACGTGGTGTTAAAACTATCACTGAACATATAAGCAGTCTAATTTGATAAAAGATTAAGGCTGGAAATTAAACAATAAACAAACACATAGGGAAAAATACAGATGCAAACCTAAAGCGAATTAAAGAAAACACAGAATTAAAACCAAACTAAACGAAAACTAATCCGAAATCTAAACGAAAGTAAATCGGAAAACAATGAACAATGACATGGAAAAAATACGCTAAGCGTGAAAAGTCTGATATGATGAAACGAAGTGCGAGCGGTCGATAGTGCTACCACTACTTCAGAGTAGTAATAATATTGATAAAAATAATACTAATGATAAGAACCATCAAACCAGCAAAACTGAGACAAAAAAGAAGAAAAAAACAAAAATTGTGCATATTTTTGGTGTAATTGATATTATGTGAATAATATTATATATACATATACATACATACATTATGCAAAATTTGAAAATAATGTGAAGAAGTTGTTATATATCATGCAGCATACAAAAATACAAAAAAAGAATGAAGTATTCGACGGTTGTGTCCAGTGTTTGTTCATTATGCGGTGTGTATTGATGACAAATTTACCCTTTGAGAACTTTACAAATGAGACCTTTTTGGCCCCCCATGGATAGAGCAGTCGGCAACGCTCGTCGTTGTACCGCAGTTGGCCATACATTTCGATCACAGTGATCGCAGACAGTTAACAAAAAGTATGTAATGCTAATTAGCAATGTATTTTCGTAGTCAACGATGACTGATTTTTATTTGCTTATACTGCCTGGACTCTTGCTTACGCGGAAAGATTGTAACATCCAACGGTCTTTTGCTTTATTTACTCCGGGAGAATCCCACGGGAATCTCCATCCAGATTAAGAGCGCGCTATTATTATTATTATTATTTCTATTTCTATCAATTAAATACAGATGCATAATTTGTTTATTGAAAAAGTCAATCATTCTTTATGTGACGGTCCTCAACAACACCAAGCTACGTCTTGCGTCAGCCAGAAACGAACGAAATATATTACCTCACGAGGGTGGGTATTTCTATGGCCTTTTCCTATGCAATTGAATCATGTGGCTCGGATTACGCAGAACCGCAATTCCGCGAGAGGAACACTACAGTACACCACTTAACTAAGCCGAACGATCAATATCATCCCCGAGTTGTGGGCGAGTACCTGAGAAACCAATCTTTGTGGTTTTTGTGTTACGTTACGCTACAACGTGCCCACCAATGGACACTACACCTCAAGTTCAGTACAGTAGCTATACGTTGAAAAGCGCTGAAGTTGCTAATTGAAAATTAATTAATTCCCAAAGTTGGAATTTTTTAAATTATTTTTAACTATTAACTACCCCATTTAGAAGAACTCTGTACAATTACCTACTGTCCAACGATGTCAAGATCATATTTAAGGTGTAGACCCCGCTGAGTTATCACGGAGAAATGGTTCTTTGGCGGAAGTCGTTATGTAGTAGACACCGGCCGGTTTTGAAGCTCTCCAGACCAAGCCTCCGAAGGAGGCACTACTAGCCCTGGTGCAAGATGGACCAAGATTGTCCAGATCGTTGCAGCGGTTGGCGTAGTTGTTGCGCGTGCTGAGCGACTCTTTGAAAAAATCCACCGCTCGCTGGTGGCTGCAAGTAAAACTGATACCACAGCCGGGTTGTGCGACTCCTCCGTTGGGATAGTAGTCGGCTTGACCAATGTTGCGGAAGAACCCCAATGCCTTTCCATTTGTGTGGATAATCTCGACGTACTGTGCGTCTTCCGCAGACAGTCTATGGTTTGGCTTCTTCAAGCGAAACAGCGGTGAGGCTGGATCAAGACCAACGATGTAGCCGATCTTTCCGGCCGTAACCTTCTTTCCTGCTATACCGGCAATGTGTGCCCCAAGGCTGTGGCCTATGATGCCGATCCAATCAACATCCGCATCCAGTCCCAACACCAGGTTGTCGATCAGCTTGGCTACCACCGCGGCCACCTTCGGCACCCGATAGCGAGCGATCGGGTAGATTAACGTGCTGGCACCCTCCTCCCAATCCACCGCTATTACGTTGTTGTGCTCCTGCTCCAACAGTGCCTTGGCCAGTGGATCAATCACCACCGACTCCGAGCTTCCCAGCCAGCCGTGCACGAGAATGGTTGTTGGTAGGTGCTTCATGAATCCGGCCAGCTCTATAGAGCCGAGCTGGTCGAAGTGGAACTGAGTGCGTGTACCATTTTTACTGTACAGATAACACTTCACGTATTTGGCTGCATCGTAGTGGGTGGCATTGTTCCTACACTCTTGCACACCTATTCGGGTCATAGGCTGAAAATTACCCTCCTGGTCCGGGATCTGCACAGTCGGCTGTGGCTCGCCATGCTCCGATCGCAGCACAATCGGTGGAGGAATTAACGAGTCACCTTGGTTGTCCTCGTCGTAATCCATGTCGTCAAGATCATCATCCGCTGACTGTATGGTAAAAGCTGCTGACAAAAGATATTTGAAATGCACCGTTTCCGCAGTTTTACCATGAAACTTTGCCACACTCACCTCCTACAGTCACAACCGTTAAAAAGAATAACAACGCAACAGTGTTCATTTTCTTTCTATTTCTGATCTGATTGGCACAGTTGAAGCGAAAATACAACGGAGGACCGTTTGGGGCCTACTGCTACATTCGATGTGAACGGTGGTTCACTGTAGACTGATTACAGCACGCGGGCTGGGCCATCCCGCGTCAGGCTTGTGAAGCATCACCCTAGATTGATTGCTTGATTACCGGCTGGGGAAGTTGAGAATGTGCTGCCATTTTGAACTCCGTTAAGGATGGGCTCTGAGAGTGCATCCTACACGCTAAACATCATTGAATCAAATAGTTCGATGATTATCGGAATCCTTGTTCTCGGATATCCTTATGCCAGCTGCGTGACAACGACGAGCGTTATTAATTTTTTGGTTACGACAATACGCATAATCTGTAATCGCCCTAATTTTGATAGGAGGAAATGCTTAACGGCTTTTGCTTCAAATGAGTTCAAATCGGATTTGTTTTAAATTTCAATCCAAATTCGCAAACCAGATTGCATAACCTATAGGAGTTTTATTTACAAAGTTTTTTTTTACAAGGATCAAACAATTTTTAAAGTTTAAAGTAAGGAGTAAGTGGTGAAAAATTTGGAAAATCGGTGAATAACTCGGAACAGTGGTGTATTACTTGATACATCACCGATTTTGTGTAAACTAGCTTTATTTATTTTATTTGATTCATTTGAATTATTAAAGTTCCTCTTTATTTCATTTTACTCGGAGATTCTTCAGGTACTTCGGCTCTTTTCATACTACAATGTTTTCTTTGCTTTTGATCAGATCAGTCTAGCCTTTCGCGGGCGTTGTTCAAGCTTAATTCAGTAGTACATACTTCTTCCTTTTTCCCTAGAAGAGAATTTCAATTCGCTCATGCAAAATTGCTCATGCAATTAGTACAAAAATCAATTCTGTTTTCTGCCAAACGATTTTCTTAAAACTAATCCAACATCGTTCCGGAGGCTTGTGTTCCATCAGCCGCATGTTTCATCGCCGTCATCCTTACTTCTTCACAAACGACATAATGGTACTTTTGATGATGTTCAAACAGTCGCGTAGCTGCTCCTCGTCAATGGTCAGGGGTGGTGCGAAACGAATAATGTCACCGTGCGTCGGTTTGGCGATCAAACCATTTTCCTTCAGTCTGACGCACACCTCCCAGGCATCAAAGTTCGGATTTATGACGATGGCGTTCAGCAGTCCCTTGCCGCGCACGATCGAAACTACATCGGTAGGTAGCTCGCTCAAGGAGCTGCGCAACAACTGGCCCATACGTTCCGCGTTTTCGGCCAATTTCTCGTCGATCAGCACCTGCAGAGCAGCGATCGCCACGGTGCAACCGAGCGGATTGCCGCCGTACGTCGAACCATGTTCACCGGGCTGAATGCACAGCATCACCGGGTCGTCGGCCAGTACGGCAGACACCGGGTAAACTCCGCCGGAAAGCGCTTTGCCAAGAATCAGTATGTCCGGGCGTACGTTCTCGTGGTCAACGGCCAACAAGCGACCGGTTCGGGCGAGACCCGTCTGTACTTCGTCGGCGATGAAGAGCACGTTGTACTTGTTGCAGAGGTTGCGCACCGCCGTCAGGTATCCATCGTCCGGTACCAACACCCCGGCCTCGCCCTGAATTGGCTCCACCATGAACGCACAGACATTGGGGTCCTGCAGTGCCTTTTCCAGCGCCATCGTATCGTTGTACGGTACCAGCTCAAAGCCGGGCATGAACGGTCCAAAGCCAGCGTAGCTTGTCGGATCGGACGAAGAAGAAACGGCCGCTAGAGTGCGGCCCCAGAAGTTGCCCTCGGCAAACACGATCTTCGCTTTGTTGTCGGGAATTTTCTTAACCTTGTAGCCCCACTTGCGTGCCAACTTGCAAGCCGTTTCCCCTCCTTCTACACCCGTGTTCATCGGTAGCACTTTGTCGTAGCCGAACAACCCGGTCACAAACTCTTCGTACTCGCCGAGTACGTTCGAGTAGAACGCTCTGTAAAGAATATAGAACGAAATTGAAGGATATTGGTTATCGTCGTTTCTTCACGGTTGGGACCGCTGGAGCCGGAGGCTGCATACCTGGAGGTGAGCGTCAGCACCTGCGCCTGGTCGGCCAAGGCTTTAACAATTTTCGGATGGCAGTGGCCCTGGTTAACAGCCGAATAGGCGCTTAGAAAATCGTAGTATCGCTTGCCTTCGACGTCCCACACGTAGACTCCTTCGCCGCGGGCCAGAGCGACCGGCAGCGGATGGTAGTTGTGTGCTCCAAACTTATCCTCACGATCGAAGACGGCCTGCGATTTGGGCAACGGCTTAACCTGCGGTGCCGCATGTCCGAAACCATTCTGCTGGACGGCACTCATTTTAACTGAAAAAGCGACAGTATACATAATTACATGATACGTTGATAAGAGTAATAATTTAATTTTTAACGATAAATCTGTAAAACTATACTAATCCTACTACGAAGTTCAAACTATGTTGAACTAACTATTGGAATTAAGCAATCATACGGCGCCAAGGCTATGCATTAAGGCTAACGTGCTTTAACTTATCAACACTTTACATTTTCACAACATCAGCTTTTAATCATCGCCAAGTTCACATACGAAAACCGTACTGCGATGGCGAAGAGATAATAGCCACATTGTATTGTAAGCGTACATCTTTTACTAGTGAATAATCGAAGGGACATCTACATATTAATCGACCACTTTCATCCATTTTTTTAAGCACAAAAATCAGTCGTTCGAAACGATTAGGATCAGAGACAAGCTTACGCTTTTCAATTTATGTGATAATTTGATGTTAATTTGATGATGATAAATGACGATGAATGAATAAAATAAAATCCTACACCAGCCACAATAGAATGAGGCAAACCACGACACGCAAGTGACACAAGAGAAAATTTTGCACACTTCTTCACGCAAAGTACACAAGATCAATACTGATAGTCGGCGGCAAGAGGTGCTGCCGGTTAGCGCGATCTATATCAAGGGCAAATCAGTTAACGGATGCTACGCGCTGTGCATGTTCTTCTATCGGACCGTACTTTTCTGCGACTCGATCAATGCTTGCAGTGGTTCTTATGCGCCGATGCTTATCAACAACAGCGGCACAAATAAAACAATAATACTATAATCTAAGGCCGACCGAAGCCTTGGTAAAGTTATAGTTTGGCTTTGCCGGAGGTGTCATTTGTGAAGGAAAGGATCATGACAGCGATTGTGCGCATGGCTGTACACGTTGATTGCGTGGTCGCAAATTATTAAAAAAAAAGAGTATAAAATTATAAATAGCCCATAACCAGATGCCAACAGCGACCGGCACCATTCCGCGGCGCGAACATGTTGCTAGTTGATAAGGAACTAGGAATTTTTCCATTCGAAAGCTACATTTTTCGTATAGTAACATAAATGTGCGTAACCCACCATGTCATTGTTGGTTGCGTATTTCCAGGGCAGGACTGTCGAGATAGTTACTTATATTTTAACAACTTTCTTACTAGCCGCGGAGATAAGACACAGCCCGAACGTCAAAGCTGGTCAATAAAGGGCGATTGTCGATGCCGCACGTCTGAGCCAGTTTCGGTACCGCCGGAGTCAAAGGTAATTGTGTGATGTCCGAGTGGAAAAGTTTCATGTGTGCCTAAAGATTATGCTGGTCTTTCTCCGCCGCAGTTGGACAACACGTGCTCACGTCAATGGCCTGAACACACAATTTTGATTCCAGAGCGTCCCAGAAACACGTTCTCGTGCGTAACGGACGGAAACATCAACTCATACAGGCATATCAGGGAACTTTTTCGTTATTTTTTTCAAACCTTTGATAAGAGTACGAACTGCGAATTCGCAGGGGAGCTTCCCATAAATAAATCAATGATAATGCTACAACCTTGTCAGATAGGACCAAGGATGTTTGCGGGCGGTAGCAAAAAGGGGTATAATTGCTTTCTCCGGTCCTAATCGAAAAAAAAACAGATCTGTTTACGAAGTGAATTCTATTTCCACCGGTGCTCACAACAGATCCACTAGCTGCCGTAACGCCTGATGTGTTATTTTTGAAATGGCCTTTGAACTTTTAGGAATACCGTAATTATGCTAATACGTAAATGAAATACAATTTTTGTGCGTGCACTTCTAGTTCATTTAAAACATTTCAAATGTGGCAGTAATTGTTTGCTCACGATCTTATGCCAAGCACCGTTTGAATGCATAAACGAGCCGCTTCAGAACATATCAACAGCTCTTGAAATACTTAGTCAAAAATTTCCCCCTCACGATCGCAGCATATATTGCAAATTCTATGATTTTTTTGTGCTTTATTCATTTAAAGTAGATGCCGATTAACGTTGCACTAATAGCGACTAAACTGTAAATCTTAAAAGAAGACATTAAAACCGGTATTATTTGTCAGGTTTGGGTTATTTCCATTCGTACTGCAAATCGTTGTGTGTGTTTTCGCGTAGCAGTATGCGCCCCCGCATAACCTAAGCGGGAGTCCAACCGGTTCCTCGAAACAAAAATATGCCAAAAAAGAGAAAACCAAATCCGCACTCACCGAATGCATCGCGCTGACGAGCCAAGAGTCCACCGTTCACCGGCGACGGTCGGCTCTGATGGAATCTGGCGATCCTCTGAAGCGGGACCGCATTTTGCGTTCTCAGCTGCTCGAAGCTGTTGGTCAATATTAGTTCCGTTCTACGCACTTGTCGCAGCATGATTGTACAGTTTACAGTGCAGCACTTGAAAGCTGGACGGTCGAATGTCTAGAGGCGCAGTAGCGGGCCTCGGTAAACACTTAGTCAGTTGTGGAAAGATACTCCTGCCAACCCTTAGAACCCAAATCGGTTAAACACTCTTCACAACCGCACGGTCACGCTCCCGAATTCGTACTGATCACCGGACACTGGAAGCGGCACTGTTTCATATGAACTGGTGCGGGTCTCCCGAAATTCGCAGACATATATACTATCAGGCCAGGCAGGACGTCACCGGCGGGCCAGAAACTGTCGTCGCAAACAAAACGCTATCGCCGCACCGTGTCCTTATCGGGGACAGCTTTTCGGGAGAAGAAAGTAAGGGGCTCTTCCTCCCTAGTCGTTCGATGATTGGTAGTCGGTTCAGTGGTATCTTTATAGCGCCATCAATTCGATCCAGGACAAAGAATGACGTTTTTTGGAAGATTCCTATTGCTAAGCCGTTCGCGCCTAGTTGCATCTGGTCGCGTGTTTTCGTGATAGCGAATCAGCAGCACCCCAAAATGAACCACGCGACGAGCTGCAGCATGGTGACAACAAAATATTGCTCTACTAAGATAACGTATCATTTGGCCAAGCAATTCATTTCGCATGTTGCCACCTAACCTAGCTGTACGGACAGTGCAAGCAATTTTGTGCCATTAATGATTTTCTTCGATAACGAGTGTGACGGTATGTTATCTGCTGTAAAAGATGAAGAAATAAAATGTACATTGTTAACGAGCGCTAACAATGGTGTTGGGTGTTCATAAAATATCATAATGATTACCATAAAGAGCTTAACACTGTATTGAATATTTTCTGGGAACCAGCCTTCGAACTGTGCAAAGTAGAAAACACCCTCAGAAGAGAGTCACGTTCTATTTTGTTCTAACATCTTGAAAATTCGTTGCCTTTTTAAAAATAGCTTCATAATACCTCTCTTGTAGAAGTCTTGGTCGTTATTGACGAAAAACTCTGGCAATCTTTTTTAGAATCCTTTCTTGAATTCAATGTTTCATCATTTAGGAAAATTTGTAATTCTTGGAAAAGGTGTCATTCCGGTGGTATAAGGTTCAGACTTACAGTAGATGCATTAAAACTTCCCAACCAAGCTTCCGGACTTTCTGGCGAGTCACTAAGATCGTGCGAAACATTTCGTTGTCCTGATGGAACACAAAATAGGGTGGCGCACAAACATCGAACTTCTTTCTAAATCCAGCAATGCGCAAAGGGCTTAAAACTGTTCGATAAAGTTAATCTTTAGCTCCTGGTCGATGCTCTGATTACTAAAATGCTGATCAACTTTGATTATTTCTGTGATTTTATCGACATTTTCGGCGGCAACTTTCCGCTATGTTATTTTCTCTGCTGAATTTTAAATATTTAAAAGGAAAGTGGTAAATAGATGCGTCTCTTTTGCTCGATATCGTCTTCTCGTTCTTGCTCATACGAACTCCTGTTGTGTTGAGGGGAAAAATCAGAAACACTATGAAACACATTACAGATTTCATCGCGTGGATGACAAGATGAGACTGAGTAAAGCGTGTAGAAATGGACACGCATCGGAGGACATTTTCGTTAAAGGCGAAGAATATTAAGCAATAAATAGAGCTTTTGCGGACCCTTTTTCCATGCGTTGACCAGATAGATTATCGGTGACTGCTACAAAATAATTGCTACTCGAACTACAACCCTGTGTCGCCTGATATGAAAATGTCAAAACAATCTTGCCTCCCGGCGGTCTTTGGTCTTTCCTCAGTTCAAATCTAAGCCGCGTGTTCTGCCGCGGAACACCGATTGTTTATCGCCGAATCGGATACACAATGAGCGCTACAGTTGGTCTATTGCGACTACAGAGGCTAGTGCGTGGTTCGTATACGCTAGCGAGATGTTTACAGCCTGCAAACGGTAGTCATCTGTTGCCACTGTCGCCCAGTTTGTTGCGTGGTAAGGATTTTAAAGGCACCCTTATGATTTCCATTCATCGTCCGTACACGTTCCTTCCGGTGGGATTACGCAATCTGCCTCCCCTTGCTTGAACACTCATTTCCCGATTTCAGTTCCAAGCCCACTCAATGGACGACTGCTCACCACAAAAGTGGCCGAAGATGCATCATCGGGGCCTTCCGGTTACCATTCGATCATAAGAGATCAGGAAAAGGCGATTGGCGATACCGATCGGCACGAGTTTCAGGCCGAGACAAGGATGCTGCTTGACATCGTAGCCCGCTCGCTGTACTCCGATAAGGAGGTGTTTGTCCGTGAACTCGTTTCCAACGCGAGCGATGCGCTGGAAAAATTCCGTTTTCTCTCCCAAACGTCGGCGAGTGCGGATGAGTTCGTTGAGGCGGATCGGGCACTCGAGATTCACATCGGTACCAACAAGCAAGAACGGCAGCTTACGATCCAGGACACGGGAATCGGTATGACGCGTGACGAACTGATTGCCCACCTAGGAACAATTGCGCGGTCCGGTTCGAAGCACTTTATCGAACAACTGAAGGAGAGTGGCCAGGGCTCGCAGGAAAATGTACAGAACATTATTGGCCAGTTCGGGGTCGGGTTCTATTCCGCGTTCATGGTGGCCGATCGGGTGGATGTTTACACACGCTCGGCAAAGGCTGGAGCCGGACCGGGGCTCAAGTGGTCCTCGGACGGCTCGGGCACGTTCGAGGTGCAGGAAGCGGAGAATGTGGCCATCGGGACAAAGATCGTTATTCACCTCAAGGCGGACTGCCGAGAGTTTGCGGACGAGGATCGGATCCGTGAGGTGATCCGTAAGTACAGTAATTTCGTCGGAAGCCCCATCTACTTAAACGGCAAGCAAGCGAACCAGATTCAACCGATCTGGCTCATGGAACCGAAGCAGGTAACTCCCGAGCAGCACAACGAATTCTATCGCTTCGTAGGCAACACTTTTGACACGCCACGCTTCGTGCTGCACTACAAAACGGACGTGCCGCTGAGCATCCGGGCACTGCTGTACTTTCCTGAGGGTAAACCGGGACTGTTTGAGATGTCCCGAGATGCCGACGTCGGTGTGGCCCTCTACACGCGCAAGGTGCTGATACAGTCTAAGACGGAAAATCTGCTCCCGAAGTGGTTGCGCTTTGTGAAAGGCGTGGTCGACTCGGAGGACATACCGTTGAACTTGAGCCGCGAGCTGCTACAAAACAGTGCCCTAATTCGGAAGCTGCGGACCGCCCTCACGAACCGAGTATTGCGCTTCCTACACGATCGGTCGGTGAAAGAAGCGGAAAGCTACACCAAATTCTACAAGGACTACGGGCTGTTCCTGAAAGAAGGTATTGTTACGAGCCAGGAGCAGCAAGAGAAGGAGGAGATCGCCAAACTGTTGCGCTTCGAGACGAGCAAGGAACCGGACAACAGTGTATCGCTGCCCGAGTACTGCCAACGGCAGGCCGAAGGTCAGAAGGACATCTACTACCTGGCAGCCCCGAACCGGACACTAGCAGAAGCGTCACCGTACTACGAATCGTTGAAGAAGCGTGGGCTCGAGGTGCTATTTTGCTACGAGGCGTACGATGAGCTCGTGCTAATGCAGCTCGGCATGTATCTGGGCAAGAACTTGGTGTCGGTGGAAAAGGAAATGCGTCGCTCGGACGGCGCCAGTGCGCAGCAGGACGAGCAGGCTGCAGCGATAGAAGGTTCACTATTAAAAGCACAGATCGACGAGCTGTTGCCTTGGTTGAAGCAACGGCTGGCAGGGAAAGTATCCACGGTCAAGACGACCACCAAGCTCGACAGCCACCCATGCGTGGTAACGGTGGAGGAGATGGCGGCGGCGCGACACTTTATTAAAACACAAAGTCACAACATCAGCGAAGAAAATCGGTACGCGTTACTGCAGCCGCAGTTCGAAATAAATGCCAAGTGAGTAGATTTGTTGGTGCCGAAACGGCAAAGTGCGTTTTGTTGAGAACCCCTTTTCAACCGAACTCTTTTTCCCGATCAGACATCCCATCATCAGGAAGCTCCACAAACTTACATCCAGCGATCCGGAGCTAGCGGAACTGCTGGCGAAGCAACTGTTCTCGAATGCGATGGTGGGCGCTGGCCTAGTTGACGATCCGCGCATGCTGCTTACCAGTATGAATGATTTATTGGAGAAGGTACTCGACAAACACTAGTTGACATTCTTTGCTAGCTGTAAATGGTTGAAGCGAATACGATTGTACTGTGTGTCCATACAATAAAAATCGTATAAGTAATAGTAGATTGGCTTACATTGGCCTTGTGCATTTGGTCGATAAAGGTGATAAGATGGAGAAATAATGAAATGAAAGAAGCTTGAGTAAATTTTGTCAAATTTCCTAAGAACGATTGTTGCTCAAAATCTAGCCAAAAATGGAAATGTCGAATAAAAGAAAATTATTCACTTCAACGGTTTTAGTCCATATATGTTTGGAAAATTCTATAATTTTTTTAAAGCCTTGAAACCCAAAAGCACCGAATGATTAACATTGTGCTACCTGTTGCAAGTCGTAAATGGGCGAACTAGCGTAAGCGTATCTATTTGTTATCTCAGGTTTGTCCTCCTGGGTGTTAAAAATAATCTGGGCTTTTCTATTAAATAATCATTAGCGACAGAGGCAACCCACATGTCCCACACCGCACCGCATGCCCAAAATCTGCGTGATAATTAAAACGGAATGCCCCAGAAAATAGTATTATGAATACACTTTGAATACTTTTTGTAATTGAATAAAAAACATGCATTTTAGTACCAAACCAAAGAAACATGAGATCCAAGGACGGCTTCTGTACCTAATCGTTCTGTAAAGACGTTGATACAGGTCATATGATGTGAACTCATTGTTGGTACGTAACCGGCAGTCGGGTTTTGATGTCACATGCACAGCGGAGCGAACAGCGTAGATCGTAGATTCCCGCTTGATACGAAGACTACGAAACCAGAAACAGTATCAATATTTTTTATATTTTATTTCTATCGCTCAGTGATTCCTTAAAAGAAGCAGAAAAGGGCAGGGACACATGCCGCACATAAGTTTGGCGCCATGTCCAACTCCACGAGGTTAGCGGTGGGGGAATGCAGCTGATAACTTGCTAACAAGACAACGTGAGGCCTTAATCAAATATTGCAGCTCGTTGATATGTGTCTTGTGATGCCTCGAATGCCTTAGATCTAAAATATTGTTACGCATTCAGATTAGGTCGAGAATAGTTTTTATTTTCGTGCTAGCTTTCATGTCAAAACTATTTACAGCACAGATTTCAAACATATCATATTCTTGCTTATTCCCTAAAGCTATAATTTGTTTCAGCGAATGCTAATAACGTTGTCGGTTCATTCCATGCAGGGAATAATTTCAAACATTTGAATCCATACTATTTGGTGAAAACTCTTCTGCTCTGTAAAATGTAAAATGTATTTGGCACGGAATTGGGCTTACAAAGCTGGTCTCGTGCGCATTCTTCTCGGAAGTAAAATTTGCCTCGCCGTACACTTTCGTCCAAGTTGCGAAAGCGGAGCAGCAGAATCGGTTCCTTCCATCGGTCCATATTCACCATTTGGCGCTGTCTTGATTGGGATTGCCGTACTGAAAGTTTGCTTGCACGTTTCGCACGATGCGCACGCACACAGCGTTGCCGCGGCAACCGCACACACCTTCGGCCCTTTTAATCACGATCATGTGACTTACTTATCACGGCTGCAATTAAAAAGCTCGTTATCACGCATACTCTACGGTAGGTTTATTGTGCCGAGGGTGTAGGCAATCGCATGTACGATCTGCCGGAAAATGTTCAACGAATTACGAGACGCAATTTCGCACTCTTTCTGCGGCATTCTTGAACGTATGAGCATCCTAATCTCTGAATTGCCTTCGATGCTGGGGCATTGTCTACGCCTGTTTTCTACCTCTAGTTCGGCGATCCAATTGGAGTCTAGCCAGATCATATGACCCTTACTGGAAGCAGTAGCATTTCCTTCTGGCACGTGTCGACCCACACAGGTGCCGTGCTGTTTCGCGAGCTAGGGGCAAAAAAGGCTTACACTAACTGTGTGGCGTGTAAATGCTCCATTTAGCCAACGGGAGACTACCGATTTGGGGAAAAACAGACCAAAGCCCGTTCGCCCTTTGGCACCTTTTCGATCCCGCTTGAAAGTAGCCGCGAATCTCCGGCACGGTGTCAAAACGGAGTGTGAGCGAGTGTGAGTGCCATCGCGGAAACTCACCACTGAGCAAAAGTCACGAGTGTTCCGTGTACACGGTCGCAGTTGGCCATATTTGTCGGAGCACCGGACCAGTCGATTCATCAGTTTTGTACGGAGCGTGTGTCGAGTCAGTCGTCTCTAGCCGTGCGTGTTCCGAGAACTGTCTCTCTCCTTGTGTACCACCATCACCAGCAGCAGCAGTGCAAAGTGACCCGCAGCTCCACCCGTCTGCAAAGGAACCGCGTTCAGAACTAGATCAACGAAAGCTACCACCACACATTCTAAAATGGCACCACCATTGCCGGAAGAGAATCCCGTCTACTCGCCCTTCTTCGGAGTCATGGGCGCAGCGGCTGCTATCGTGTTCAGCGGTAAGAGGAAACTGCTGGGACCCCTCGCCACCACGCCCTCTGATGAGATCGATTCCCCGGTGCCCTACCGAGTCCGCAGTTTTTGTTCCGATAGCTCGAAATCCGCCCAATTCCGCCGTATTCCGCCGCTGGCTGCGTAACCGCCCTCCTTTCGTCTGTCTTTTCCGCTCTTGCCGTGGAACGGGTTGTGGCAGACCGCGGTGTATGAATATCTCGTCATGTGAGCGCAATGTGTCTTCGCCCATGTGTGTGTGTGCGTATACTGTGTCGTGCTTATGTGTGTGTTTGTGCGCGCAAGTGCCCTCGTGACCACTTTTCGATTTTTGCGCGAACCATTCCGTGTGCTCTCTTGTGCGGGCTTTCCTTCTCGGAACCATGGCGATCCTTTTTATTCCTGGCCTCGTTTTGTAGACGATGGTCTTTATCGGGATGCACGGGGCGCTAGGACCCCTTTCCTTGCAATTGACCAGTACCTTTCATGCGAAAATTGTGACGAAAATTCGATGTAGCGAAACTGTCCCATGCAAAGATGTGCTGCGTGAATTTGGGGTATGGCTATGTGTGGGTGATTCACAGGCAAGCGCAAAAGGACGGAGACGTGTGGTGTGGCGCACAGTTGGCAAGGAATGCATTTAACAAGTGCGTACAGAAATGTAACGACTTGGGAGAGGATGCCTCGAGCGAGAACGAGTGCCAAGCTTTCGCTGTGCATGGGAAGCACGAACGAGAAAGAGGGAGCTGGAATCCTTTTGGTCGAAGGTGCCGTGCTTTTGGGAGCGAAGGAGCTCGCTCGCTCTCGTACTATTGCTCCACTCGTTGCTTGATTATTATTGATTTTGGGGCCAAGGACTACTGCGCGTAATGGAAGGAGAACAGGAAAAGCTCACTCTCTTTCTCTCGCCACACAAACACCACCGTACATTATCCGTGCTGAACGCTCCCTCGCCAAAGGTTCCATCGATTTTTCTAAGATGACTGTCCGGAGACGGCGGAAGCTGCGGTGGCGGCAACACCATCTCTTGACGAGCCCCATCATGAAGGGGGTTCTTGTGGAAAAGTTGTCCAGAATGTAACAGGATACGGTTTTGATCAGTATCATGCAACGAACTGACCACATGATCCATGGCCTTAATCAGCAAAAGATGTTTGCACTTTGCCTGCCACCCGACATATGTTTCCTCACATACTCTGTGTTAAGGTTAATCATTAACGTTTTGCAGGCTGGTGGTGAGGCCGCGCCTGTTCCGATTCGCTTGGGCCCGCTTACGCGATGAATCGTCTGACAATTCGAAGAAAAACCGGACCCTGTTGTTGTCGAAGCCCCTATCATTTACTCCGTCAGAAGACTGTGTGTGGGATGAAGGATATCGATTTTTCTTCTGATGTGGCTTCTCGCTCTCCTGTCGCTGTTATGACCCGAAATATCCCATAACCGAGTTTGAGAGTGTTCCAATTTCAAAGATCGAACTCGCGTATATCCATGGAATAAGCAACGGGACGGAATGAGGATGAGAAATAAGAGAAAAGTTGCTGGAAACTATCCTCCCTTTTACCATGTTGATTGAAACGAAGGAATGGAATTGAAACGGAAGGACATTCGCTCTCTCACAGAATTGACCCCGAAAGCGGGGTTGCTGTGGTTGCGGTCCATTATGAACCCGTGTGACGTCACTCGGTTTCAATTGGCATTTAGGTGGCTCGTGGCTCTCGTCGGTATGTCGGTGGATGCCACAATGCGCGGGGTGTGCGATTTGCAAAGTGTGGAATAATTACAGGGCTCTCGAGTAAGGGTTTCCCGCTGGTTCCGCTAGAGAATTTTCCCGTTCATGTGTGCATGCACGCGAGTCACGATTGTTTGGCCATAGCCGCATAGTCAGTAGCCGTTCGGAGCTTTCGAATCAGGCTGACGAAATTGCGGAACAAACTTTCATATTTATTGTCATATCTTTTGCACAAACCGTAATCGAATTTTGTAGCAAGCAGAAAATCATATAATACTTCAATGGAAAGGCGTCAGGAAGTTCCAGCTGCTATCTGGCTGACGTACACGGTTCCTTGATATCTTGCGCGTAGTCGGGAACTGCGATTTCACATGTTCGTGGCCATTGTCTGCTCGCCAGTCATATGACCACTCGCACAGCGTGACTGATACGGTGACGATTCGAAGCCCGCCGCGTTGGATGGATGATCATGTGAACGCGTTTTTTCCTCCAGCACAACTACCACCACAACGTCACATGATGCCACTATCACGGACACATAATGTAGCTTGTCACGCACCTCACTAGCGTCCATAAGGGCGGGGAGGGTGTTGTTTGATGGCTCACCTGTTGGGGGCCGCAACCGACACGAGCAGGGTCTGTTTCCATGAGCGGCGATTTCTTCAGTGCGATCTTCACGTGATGGTATATCATTGGTGCAATATTAGCCTACTGGTGTGTGTGTCTGAGGGAAGGAGAGGGGAGGGAGTGTACCAAGCGTCATGTGACACGGTCTGACGGGGGGAGTATCGAGAGATATGATCATGGAATTTCCATTTTTTCACCTTAAACAATCCACGTGTGATCGTCAAGTACGTTTGACAGGAGATTACTAAAAAGCTGGCGATAGGCGATAATTTTCCCGAAAGATTGACTCCCTCGACTGTTCGCTTGGGGCGGAAGTTTGTTATCACATGTTGTGGTGGAACTTGATAGGAACTGTGGTAGCCGGTTGTTTCTGGCGACAGTGTCCCTGCGGGCGTTGCATTCCAGATTAGAGTCGCACTCGGTCGTTGTGAAAAATTTCGAGCGCAATTCACAAACAGTGGTTAGCACATCTCCCGTTTTCGGTTTCGTTCTAAGATGCAGCGGCACTCAACAAAAGATTCCAAACATTTCCTCTGCCAAGTCTTATCAAAGTGATTTTACTAATTACCCATTTCTTAACCTTCTTACTGTAGCCCTTGGTGCTGCTTATGGAACAGCTAAGTCCGGTACCGGTATCGCCGCCATGTCGGTGATGCGCCCCGAGCTGATCATGAAGTCGATCATTCCCGTTGTCATGGCGGGTATCATTGCCATCTACGGTCTGGTCGTTGCTGTGCTGATTGCTGGTTCCTTGGATGAGCCAACGAAATACTCGCTGTACAAGTAAGTATCGTTCCAGTGATTATCGACCTTTTTTCAAATGGAAAATTCATTGCTTTTGAAGCCTTATTAGGAGTAGACCCTATTTTATCTTTACGAGTGTTTGATTATTTTATCTTTACGAGTGTTCATCTTTACGAGTGTTTGATGCTTGGAAGGAAAAGAAAAAAGGAAGGAAAAAAGGAATTTATTAAAGAGAGAAATCGACTTGCCGAGGACGTTTAATGCCCGATAGTTCTGTGAAAGAGTTTCAATTTGACTTGGTGGAAAATTATATATTTAATTAAAATAAGTGGTAGTAAATATTGTAAAAGGCAACAAAGGCTAAAATAATATTTTCTCGTTGCAGGGGCTTCATTCATCTCGGCGCCGGTTTGTCCGTAGGTTTCTCTGGTTTGGCTGCCGGGTTTGCCATCGGTATCGTCGGTGATGCCGGTGTCCGTGGTACTGCCCAGCAACCCAGACTGTTCGTCGGTATGATTCTGATTCTCATTTTCGCCGAAGTCTTGGGTCTGTACGGTTTGATTGTCGCCATCTACCTGTACACGAAATAAGCTAGCAGCGGTCGGTGGAAGTCGACGAGAGAGGGTTACAGTCGGAGGATAAGGGTAGTGCTTTAAACATCTCCCCGCACTCTCTGACGTAGTAGTAGCGCCAAAAAAAAAAATGAGAACAAACAATCACGGTACCCGAATCAACAACACCAGTAATACTGTGGCGGGTTACAGCAGCAACAACAAGCAAACAATCGAAGAAGATGCAGAGTATGTAGCAAAGTCTAGAAGGAACCTATCATCGTCATTGCTGTTATCAGCATAGTGGAGCATGCCAAGGGCATGGGCAAACTTGCACGACGCTAGACATGCAGAACTTCCTACTATTATTTGGCGCGATCACCATCAAAACATCTGGAAGGCATCTGGCAAGAAACGGATAAGGTATGCATCGGAGTAGCTAGGGAGAAGAACGGGGGCTGCTGTACCAACAAGATACATACTTTACACGTCATCTTAGGATAAAGTAAAGCAGAATAACACCGAATCGAATGTGACACAAAAAAGATGTCTAGTGCGTGAGAGAGAAAGAGAGAGCACTCGACACAACTGTGCTCAAAAACTGCTTGACAATGAAATACATCCTGCAGCGGCTCCTTATTCTCTCACGCAAACAATGGCCAATAATACATAACACCTGGAGGAGCGCTCATTTGATCATATCGAGCAACCTGTCATCACTGAGATATGAAGCGTAAAGGGACAGATACCGATAGCGGTATGGTAACCAGTTATTGTCGTCGATCAAGGATCCTGTGTGCTTGATCAACCCCTTCACAGACTGTCCACTTTGGTGGGCGGCGATGTGAATTGCGGATACATGTACCCTTTTCGGAGCAGTCTGGCGTTGGTTGCACCACGCACGAACCATACTTGCAAAACTTCCGGAACTAAAGCAAAAGACTATTTGTATTTATGTAAAATAATGTGTATTTAATTGTAAACTTAATTTATGTACATGTAAATTTTTCCACACATTACACTCTCCTCCCCGCCATCAGCGGCACTCGCACATGCTCGCAGACACACACACCACAAGAATCTGAACTCGTTTCTAAAGGACCTACGATCTTCCATTGCTTCGACGAAAGCTTTAGTTTGGAGTACATTTTTTCCGTTTTCCGTTTCACCGGTTTGTGGAATCCAGCAATTGGTTTAGCGAACGATTCCACATTTAACGTGGAGAGGTGCCATTTATTTGTGGCGCAAATATCTATTTTCTTCGTCAACCGTCGTGCGGCTCACATTCTTGTGGGTGGCAAAGTTGGGCAATCTCCGTTTCATATTTTTTCTCAAAACAGCTTTCAAAAGAAAACAACAGCAAACGAAGACCAAGGGATTTGTTGAAGTATTCGTTAATTTGGTTTTGCGAAGAGGAATTGGGTGTGTGTGTGTTTGTGTTTGTGTCTGTGCGAAAGTGGCAAGTAGTAAGTGTGTTGTGTACTATTGAGCTAAAGTTGAACACTTTTTTGTCACTTCATTACCAGAAGCATAAAAACCGAAAACAGACCAATCCATGTTGCGAAAAAAGATCTTCGAACCGTCAAGAGGCAACTACGCGGAGGAGTAAGGTCAGCGAAAGAAGACTAAAGATCAAACCACCAACTAGCTTCCTACCTACTCCAGTGTCTAGCAGGAATGGAATCACGGAAAATAAGAGACTAATCTTGAAGAAGGGAAAACAACAGAAGAACTATCATATGCGTTCGTTACACATGTTCGTTACACAAAACCACACATAAGCAAATGTAATATTACCGATCATCATCATCACTGAGCGACGAAACGATTATTGCCTAAGTCTAATGGGAACAGAATATGTTAACTGAGAACGGGATTGACATCAACACGCGGTAGTAATCCACAGATAACATCTTTAAGATCTGGCGCAATTACATGCCGGTGGCCTTTGCTCTGGGGGACCGGTGGAGAGGTTTTTGCTGCATACCCAACAGCACATTCTGCAACAAAACCTATATAAGTTACAAAGCAGTTCAACAAACACATTGTTCACTGTATGGCGCAAAGGACGAAGATTGTCTACAGACGAGAAAGATAATAGGGCGAGAGAGAGAGAGAGAGAGAGTTTAACATCATCAACGTTATTGTTTTTATTTTTCACGGTATCTTCACGGAAAACAACAAGAGAGAGAAAGAGACACACACGCAAGTAAAATAAAAATGCACACGCATACCTTATACGTATGATAAAACAACAACGTCGTTATCATAACAGAGACGAGGAGGTCCTTAGATCCTTAATATCGTATGCTGTACATAGGCAGAGTTCATCAAGAAGAAGATCAAGAAAAGAGACACACACACACCGATACAAAACGATAAACAAATGCTCTTTAACATCTAATGTGCCTGCTGATGGTGAGGTGAGTTAACAGCAAATTAGGGTTCCGAACAAAGTGGCAAGAAGGCTTCCCTTTGAATGCGCGTGGTACGGTGTCCCCCTTTTCGCTTGTCTAGATGCTGAGACGAGTGAAACCGGATGTGGAAGCCATTTTCCCGCTTTGTCCGCCGGAGTGCTCCCTTTTTATCCCCACCGCACAGGTACATGTAGAGCAACGAACCACCAGCATAACTGGTGCAATAGGCGAAGGGATGGTGCTAACTCAACATCTTCTACAACTCCCTTTCTTCCTGCACTGAACGGAAGTGTACGGAAAATGGAAGATATATGGGTCAACGAAAATGCTGGAACATCAACAGCTTCTGGAGCACAGCCCATCCAGGGAGACCCCGACAGGAAACGGAAACTTATTAAAAATATGATTGGGTTGTGGGGGAGAGTGAAAGCGAGTGAGCGGCGAGGAGAACAGTGAGAGCAAACGAGGAAGCTTTAAAAGTTAGTACACGAAGATCCAGCTACTAGTAGCTTGCCGCAACAAATACCTACTACCTTACCGATACCATCTAATTACTTTTATTGATAAGTTAAAGAAAGGAACCACGATGTAATCGAAAGACAAAGTGAGAGAGCAAGCGACAGATGGAGAGACACACAAACAAGATCAACACGAAGAAAAAGATAACCCCTTGGAGCTCTAGTACTAACACGGGGCGTGCAAGCAAAATCCAATTGCATGAATCTACCGAAGCAAATGACAATTGCGGACACCATCATCTGTTAAAGAGGAGACACACGAAAGAGAGACGACGGGAGAAGATAATCAATGAAAAAGTGAAAAAATATGAAAATAAAAAAGAGAAAACAGAACAAGGAACCTCTAGGCCGTTGCTTTATTACGATTTTGCATTTTCTATTGTTTAGCTTTCTTTTCAGCTGTTCATAGGAAGAATAACCCCCACAATCACACCCAATCGATATGAAAGGACTCTACGTAAATAGATTGTGTATTAAATGTGTATTATATGAGTCTTGGACCTCTTCTCGACCCTACCGAGGGTCTCTGTGAACATACTATCGATCTTCCCCCGAATACCCCGATCTGCCGTCGTGGATTATACCCTTCCGGTTTTTATTACCTTTCCAAGCTTTGCGGTTCATATCATCGTTACTGAAGCTTTTATCGCTTTGAATTCGATTTGTTTTTCTAATTTGGTTACGAATATGTTTTGAAATATTAAAGTTTTTTAAGCTCAAATCAGCTCTTATTGAAGAATTACTTTGTCCGACGAAAAACCCAGTGATGTTATTAGCCTCTTTCAGATGTTCCTCACAAAAGCCACCCAGCATAAAACGATAATTGACTATTTACAAAACGAAAACAATTGCCTATTGAACAATTGAGAAAAATATAGTGGCCCTCCCTGGAAAGTACCTCTGATCGTGGGAGTTAAGAACATTTTATTAAACACTTGTCATGCCAGTTTGCGCTACACCCCAAAACGACCGTGTCGGTGCCGCTTATTCGTGTTTCACCCGTTCGAGGGCCACATAGCATTGCTTCGTGGCTAAATCATAATACCCAACGGGCCCTACTTCACAGTCGGCGCATATCAAGTACTTCTTGTTGTTGACCGTGTTGCTGAATCCGATGTTTTCGAAAATGTACATATCCTTGACCATCCAAAAGTGTTTCAGTTTTTGGCACGCGAAACCCTCGTCGTTCTGTGCCGTCGTTTCCTTTTTCTGCCGCGCTTCCGGGAGATCATACTGAAATTAAGCGATAAGAATACGAAATGATCAAACATGCCAATCGCACCGTGCGAAAGCAAAACAAGGGTCAAAGGATATTACTTCAATGTCCGTGTAGTCTGCGTTTGCCGGTTTCAGCATCAAGGAACCGCATCGTTCGCACTTTACGTTCGTTTTGTTGCGTGAACTTTCGTCGACCAATTCTGTGAAGGCGGGCGCGACTAACGTATCTTCACTGGACATGCTGCCGGTGGGAAAAACCTTCGTTTTAAGTTTTCCGAACAGGAATGTAACAAAGCGAGGATAACAAATGAACGAACGGGTTTGTTTACAACGCAACGAACTGTCACAGAGGCTGTGAGATTTTCTACTGACAGGCTGTGAGATTGTCCGACAATACATTTTTTTTAAAACTCCACGCACATGCGCAACGGACTACTTTTCCGCATGTTTGTTTTGCCCTGACATCGAATGGAGCGAAAATTGCATCTCCGAGTGGCACACTACATTATAAAGTTATCGTAATTTATTACAGAGTCGATGTTGTGAATGCAGACTTGCGTCCAGAGCACAAGAGGTTACGTCTTCGAAGTCAAAACAACTTGCAGTGGACAGTGATGAAAACGTTGGCCTTAGCTTTGGTGCTGCTTCCGCTGTGCTGTGGCACCGAAACCATTTACATTACGGACGATGTGTCCGTCTCGGAGCTCTTCTCGTTGCGTATCGAGCCGCGCATGTTCAACTGGACGTACGAGGGGCTTAGTGAGCAGTTCCACTATCGATCTTCGCTCGAGGGATACCCCGATTTGCCGTCGTGGACACGCTATATGTACAGTAAGGAATATCACTCTGGGTTCCTCTACGGGACGCCACCGACACGTACTGCCGATACGCGGGTTCCGATCGAAATTATCGCCCTTAACCGGATGTCGTACGAGACGAAGCGCTTGGTGCTGATTCTGGCCGTTCATCGGAAGCAGCCTGCAAAACACGCCATCCAAATGAAGATCGACAACCTGAATTGGGTGCACATGATGGATCCGGGCCGGATCGAGAATCTCAAGAACATCTTCCGCAACGAGCTGTGGCCAGAAAGCCGCGCAGATCTGCACATCATCTTCATGGATTCGGCGGTTAGACTGGGCGCCAGAATGCCGCTCAGGCCGCAGCAACGCGAAGGGGTCGTTGTGCATCTTGGCAGTCGGGCCGACTTCTCGGGACGCATGCTCGATCTTCAGGAGGAAGTGAAACCGCTGTATAAGATTGCCTCTTGCACGTACAAACGTACGTCCGTGCAGACGACATTCGAAAACTCTGGCTTTAAGCTAGATTGGTGCGCTTTCCGTTTGGTAAGTCTGAGACCTAAGAAGATAAGGGCAGCATATTCATGACCATTTTGTCGGTTTTACAGACGACAGCCGATGATGACATTACGGCATTGCCACATCATCCGAACGAAAGCCTCAGGCATGCCGGTTCTCATGTTGAAAAGTGGGACGCACCGTTGAAGTCGGAAATTCCGGAGCGCAACTACAGCGACGAGGTGGCCATTTCATTCGCTATCCCTGGCATGATTTTTGCCCTGCTCATCTGTGCTTTGACCATCATTCTGTGTTTCCAGCACGAAAAATTGTAAGCAACGGTCTTGGGCGTCTTTAAAGATGGTTTTGTAGCTTTTGGTTTCTCATTTTATCATTTATCTTATTTTTGATTCCACAACAGGCAGGATGACGATTCAGAGTATTATTTCAATCATGTTTTCTACATTTGTTCAGACTTCCTTAGGTAACGGAATCGAGCGGACTCGTTCAAACAATTCGCGTCTTCGCTCATTACTGTGTAATGTTATTTCTTTTCTTCTACTTGCATGTGGTTTCCTTACTGAGACAGGATGCATAAGTCTTCCCGGAACGAGTACAACATGGTGCCGTCGAATGTGCAGATGGTCTACTCACAAGACGATACTCACTCCACGATCAAGCTGAAGAGCTTGCGAGATGCCCCATTGGATGATCCTCAGCGTCTTAGGTGTGTTGGACGGTCGTTTGCTACTGATGCTGTAATGGAAAGTAATCTGTTCCTTCCTCCTTTTAAGCCCATCGGATAGCTACTATCGCGAGGCCAGTCCTCATATTAGCAACTTGTACATGCGCCCGAAACCACCGCCGTACAAGCTGACGGGCAACTCATCTCCGACGATGAATCGAGGCGCAACCGATAACGAGATATGACAAGTGGAGCCGAGAATTTTGTTCTGCTAAACCCGGATGCGCACAAGTAACTGTGGAACGAAATTCGAACCACGAACTCTGCTCATGGTGGTGGAGTTTGTCGAAGGAATTGATAGTCGTAGTTGTAGCTATTAGTCGTTGCTTCGCCAGCAAGCGTGTAATCAAAACCATCTCTCTTCCGGTAGCATATCATACAGAATAACCGCCGGATAATATTAGTGTGCTTCATATGATTGAAATTATCCTCCAGAAATTGAAATTTAAGCATGCCAGTTAATCGTTACAGTAGATACGAAAGCAATAAAGTTAGTGTGTCTGAAAATAAAAGTAAAGTGCTTTCTGCTACAAGGGCCAGTTTAGGAACGGAACGGAAAATGAAACACTCACCGTGTTGGTGTTCATCGGCAATACTGTTCATTTACGGCCACAACAAATAACTGTCAAACTCAGCCATGTGCTTTGTTGCGCCGGTCGAAAAGATAAACATACCGAATGGTGCTTTAGTTTTGCTGTTTTCGTACATTTCTACAACATGAAGTTCGCTTACAAGGTAAGTAAATAGTGTATAGTGTAAATGTAGCATGCTCAGCTTCATGATTTCTCATTTGCTTTCCAGTTCAGCAACCTCCTCGGAGCGGTGTTTCGGAGAGGAAATCTTTTGTTCACGCCGGACGGCTACTCCGTGATCAGTCCAGTGGGCAATCGGATAACAATATTTGACCTAAAGAGGTACGTAGATAGACTATCTTCCGGCAGCAGTTTGCGGGCTAAACAGTGTTCGTTCCCTTACCATACAGCAATAAATCGTCCACACTGAGCATCGAGAGCCAGTACAACTATACGGCCATCGACCTCTCGCCTGATGGCTGCCTGTTGGTGGTGGTGAACGAAATTGGCGAGGCGCAGATGATCAGCATGATCTCACAGACCACCATTCATCGATACAAGTTCCGCACTGAGGTCAAGTGGCTGCGATTTAGCCCGGACGGGAAGTTTTTCGCGGCGTGCGTCAACACGGCTGTCCTGGTGTTCCGTACGCCGGGTGAAGCGTCTGGAACGTACGGTTCGTTTGTAGTGGCCCGAGCCCTGGAAGTGGCGTACGATGAGACCGTTTTTCTCGACTGGGCTCCAAACTCGAAGGTGCTGGCAATCGGCTCAAAGGATAACACCGTGCGGCTACACAATGTCGTGTACCTGAACACATTTCGCCCGTTCGTACTCGGTGGCCACCGGGCAGAAATAGTTGGGTGCTTCTTCGAGGACCGAACACTCGATTTGAACACGATCAGTAGCGACGGTCAACTGATGCTGTGGGAGTGCGGGATGGATGTCGGCGATCTGCATAAAACCCGGGCCCAACTCGAACACGAGGAAGAAGGCACGCCGCGCCTCAAAAAGGAGCGTCAAGACGATGAAGACGGTGACGGCGAGACGGAGAATTTTTCGACCGATAAGGATTACGAAAAAGAAGGTCCTTCTGGTCTGGGAGAACGAGACCTGCAGATGGAGCATCTGCGCGATGCCGGCATGGCAAAGGACGGTGAAGAACGGGACGCACAAGGAAAGGTGATTGTGGGGTTGAAACGGCATCCGTTCTTCTACAAACGGCTGGCGCGCCACTTTTTGGGTGATGAACCGCGGAAGGAGAACCGCAGCGCGATCGTCAGCGCGGCCGCGTACCATAAGCAGCTGCGGATCCTCGTGGTGGCGTTTTCGACAGGGGCATTCTACCTGTACGAGCTGCCGGATGTTAACATGATCCACTCGCTTTGCATCTCGGAGATGAGCATCGGCTCGGTGGTGTTCAACAACACGGGCGACTGGTTGGCTCTCGGTGTATCCGAACTGGGCCAATTGTTGGTTTGGGAGTGGCAAAGCGAGCAGTATATCATGAAGCAGCAGGAGCACTCGCAGGGTATGAATTGCGTAGCGTACGCACCGGACGGGCACCAGCTAGTGACCGGAGGTCACGACGGAAAGGTGAAGCTGTGGAGCATCACGAGCGGCTTCTGTATCGTGACGTTCAACGAGCACACGTCGGCCGTGATGGCGGTGGAGTTTTGTCGGAACAAAAAGTTTCTCGTCAGTGCATCTCTGGACGGGACGGTGCGAGCGTACGACGTGACACGTTACCGAAACTTCCGCACTTTCACCTCTCCCGAACCAGTCCAGTTTGCGTCAGTGGCGGCCGATTTTTCCGGTGAACTGGTCGCCGCAGGTAGTCAGGACTCGTTCGAGGTCTACCTGTGGTCGATGAAACTGGGTCGCCTGCTGGAGGTGCTGAGTGGCCACGAGGGACCGGTGGTATCATTGGCATTCGCACCGATCGCTTCGTCGTCGGCGATGGTGTCTGGCTCGTGGGACCAGACGGTGCGCATCTGGGACTGCCTGGAAGCGTCCGGAGCGCAGGAAACGATCCAACTCGGCTCGGACGTGGTTTGCGTCGCATTTAAGCCGGATGGTGAGGAGGTGGCAGTATCCACGCTGAACGGTAACATCACCGTGTTTCACGCGAAAACTGCCGCGCAGCTTGCGTCAATCGAGGGCAGAAACGATATGGAGGGAAGTGTCTCTCAGCAAGATTTGAACACGGCTCAGAGGAATCTGCTCGGAAGGTGAGACAACCTGTGATCATCACAAAACGAATGCTTTATATTCCCAGTACTCGCTTCGCAGAGCTTTTATGTCCATCTGTTACTCGGCCGACGGGGAGTGTTTGCTGGCCGGGGGCAGATCGAAGTACGTCTGCATCTACAACGTGAAGGAAGCGATTCTGTTGAAAAAGTTCCAAATCACCCAAAATCGAAGCCTGGACGGAATGGATGTAAGTATCTGGAATGGAGGCGATCCCCGTAGTTTGGAGTACTATCTGCGTTCTGTCGTTTGTTAAAGGAATTTATGAACCGTCGCAACCTTACCGAGTTCGGCAACATGGCGCTGCTGGAGGAGCGCGAAGAGCTCGAAGGTGGCAACGTGGCGGTGCAGTTGCCGGGAGCGAAGAAAGGGAACATGGCGGCTCGAAACGTGAAACCGGAGGTAAACGTGCTGTCGGTACGGTTTTCGCCCTCCGGTCAAACGTGGGCCGCCGTTTCGAGTGAAGGTTTGCTGGTTTACGCTCTGCACAAAGGGATCGTGTTCGATCCGTTCCAACTGTCAACGGAGGTAACACCGCGGGCGACCCGTGTGTTGCTGTACCAGAAGAAGGACTACGGTGGGGCCATGCTGATGGCACTGAAGCTTAACGAACCGAGCCTCCTGCAGGAGGTCATCGAAAGTGTTCCCTTCAGCGACGGTAAGTGAAGCAATAGACGAACAGAGTAAGTGAGAATCCTCCCGAAATTAACTTGCTTCCTACTGCGGTTACAGTGGAGCTGGTGCAGGAATCCTTGCCGGACGAGTTTGCGCACAGGACATTGCAGTTTGTAGCGAGAACACTTGGTAACACGCGGCACGTTGAGTTTTACTTGCGCTGGTCGACCGTACTGCTAACACGACTGGGCCAGGTGGAATCCCTTTTGGACACGCAAACCCTGGTTACGTTGCACCAGAACCTGAATCACAAATATGATCAGCTGAACAAAATGTACGAGACGAACCCGCCGTGTCCGTTGAACAATTCATTATTTGATTCTCCTCTTTCCACAAATTGCAGCTGCGATTTTAACAAGTACACCTTGCAAGTGTTGAAAAACTTATCTGTCTCCAACAAGGCGACGAAAAGAGCGCCATCCAATGGGAAGGGACAAGATCACAAAGGTACTGCGGCTGAGCGAGTGGCAGAGGAAGACGGTTCCTCTTCGGAGGACGAGTTCGAATTGATGCTGTTGAACGAACGTGTCCAGCGGCAATCTAGCGACGAGGACGAGCAGGATGCGAACAGTGACGCGATGGAAGCAGACGATCATTAGCGGCCCAACAACCAATACAAGTCGCAAGAAAATAAAATAAGGCTCTTATAAGAATCCAATAGGTAATGATAGAGTTCATTGATTTTGGTTGTGTTCGAATTTATGTTTAATCGATTTCTTTCATTCTTAAGGAAGATCTTCGGACGGTCGATAGTAGTGTTTCGATCAGTTTACAGATTTACTATGTGTAGTCGGCCGCCTTCCAGTTCTCTCTTGTCCCTGCCTCAATTATTGTGGTGGTCGTCTGTAGTATCAAGAATTGAGGTACGTTAAATCCAACGTTATCGAAATCTATCTAAACTGTGCCCAGAGGGAACGTATGTTTGCCGTCTATTACCGTTTTCGGATGCTCCCACCGCGAATCATATTTGGGTAGATAATTTGAAAATAGTAAAAATTGACAACTGAAAATAAGATACTTTGGATCGTCAGTCCCCGGTGCTTCTGCTTATTAGGTGCGCGTCTCACGGTCTCGCTGCTTCAACCTGTTGCTTTTCAGATTGCTTTCACTATGCCAAGGCATGGTGTTGGGGGTTTAAAGCTCCATTTTTTATGAATGGTATTCTTTTATTTACACTGCTCACTGTATCTCCGTGGTTATTTTGTTAAAGGGTAATGTGTTCACTTCCTCTTTTGTAACAACTTGTTATTGTTTCTTTACCTTTACAAACCCTCTTTGTGTTGTTGTTGTTGATTTGGGCGATTTGAAGTGTTCTTTTCGGTTTATACGCTATACTATCTCTTTGATATTGTTTCGGTAATTAATAGGAAACCATTTGTAAAATGTTTAATTTTCGGTTAGTATTCGCTTTACAGTAGAAGCTGGTGAAAGAATCGGAACGGTCGCCACAGAACCGTCCCTAAACCCATTGTAGTGTCTTGTAGCCGGCGACATTGGCGTAGCGACGCGTCGGAGCAGAGCCTTTTCAGCAGCATAGCTTTGAAGTGTGTTGTATTTAGTAGATAGTGCATGTGTTTGTTTTGAATTTACTTTCTAGCTAATGTTTATCACAATTCCATGTTATTTCTCTGTCTCGTTTTGACGCTCTCACTCTCCCTATCTGTCTGCACAGCACGCCACAATAATTTTGAATGGCCACACTTAACTGCGCAATCATGTTTCATTCATTTGCACAATTTAACATTTCGCGTGTTTGTGGTTTTGCTTCAAATGTTTGTAACTCTTCATAGGAAAGTTCTCCAGCGAGCTTCGACCGTCGTGACCGATTAACGATTACACTACACATGTTTGAGTAAAGTGGAATAAAGTTTTTCTTCTTCCGAAAAGGCACAGCGTTTATGCTTATATCTTAATATTTTCACTACGCAAAACATAACGTGAACAAGTGTTTGCTCGTTGTAGCTGTAGACTGCCTGCTATCTCTTCTTCGGTTTATAGAATTCAGTTTATTGTTTTGTGCTTTCGCCTTTTGGTTTGTCTCTGCCGCTGCACTACATCAGCATTAAATTTTGCGTTTCCCAATTTTCACTCTTCAGCTGTCTTAAATAGTATAAGGTACTTATTGCTTTCACAGCGGTTAGAACCTACCAATTGTATAAGAACGGCGGTAATGCACTAAATGCCATATAGTATGTTTGCTTGCAGCATAGCCTCGCGGTGCTACTGCGGTCCCACTTCCGGAACCGGAAGGCAATTATAGATTATATTGTCCTTGCAGCCATCGACGGCGATGGTAATGAGACAAGAGCCTAAGAAAACGGGCACGTTTCCGCGGTTTTCCCCTGTTTCCGTTTCCTCCAACATGAAATCATGCTGTTTAGTAATTCTATGTTGCACGGGAAGCAACCCGATAAATATGTTTTACAGTGAAATGTTGGCCGTCGGAAATCGAACGGAAACTAACTGCTTGATTGAACGGAAATGGCCTCAGAGTTGGCTACTCAAAATGTCTACCAAATTATACCATTTCTAGAAGCTACGCAACGCAACACTTTCAGCAATACATAAACAATATACCATTTTTACACTTAGTAAAGCTTTTCAAATATTACTAAACTCCTACCTACAACTCTCTCTCTCTCTCTCTCTCTCTCTATCGATGTGCGAGAAGAAACCAGTGTTTATTAGCTTATTCATTTGCTTTTGTGCCGCTGAAATTCGAATTCGCGTTGCTCCTGGGGTACGGGAAGTCCTGTCCTGTCTTTTGCGGCGTTGTCTCCCTGTGAACCGGTGGAACTAGAACTGAAAGCACGGCCTGGAAGGCTTTGAGCCTCCTTCTACTTGAGCTCGCTCTAAAAATTTCGATTCTGGTGTAAAATCTCGAATTTGTAGTTTGGTGTTCGCGTCATAAGGCATCACAATCTTGGTAAGGCGCTCACCGGGTCCGACCGAGCGCTAAGGATCCGGAACCATCTAGGAGGTTTTGAAGATCAGTATCGGCCAGTAGAGTACGACGAACACGAGAAACAAGCCCGGAAAGACGATCCGTGACATTTTGTCGATCTCGCGCCACATGATCTTCTCGATGCCGGTGTCGGTGTCGGTCCACGCCACGGACAGGATGCTCTGGCGCCGGGTTGGCTGCTTCGTCGGGGGCGGCGGCTGGGGTCCTCCGTTGCCCTGCAGCGACACCTGGCCCGGCGTGGTCGGCGTTTGGGTTGGCTTCCGGGGCCGCACACTCACCGTTCCGCCCTCCCAGTTTGCAACCGTGCCCACGCACTGGCCCTTCTCCATCGCGCTGATGCGCATCGGCAGCACTTTCGGGACCTTGTTGACCTGGTACTGGTACTGGACGTCGAGCACCTTCACCACGACGAACTCGCCCAGTGCCGAAAACACAAACAGCATGCAGCCGGCCATCCACAGATCCAGTGCCTGAAACGGGATCCACCCGTGCGTTTCATCTGCGTGTGTCCGCGATGTGTGGCGCCCGTAGCATACTAACCTTGACGTAGGCCACGGGTGGAATATCCGCCCGCATCCCGGTGAACATCGTGACCAGCGTCAGCATGCAGGTGACGAGCAGCGTTACCCGGCCCGGGATCGCATCCAGCCCGAGCCAGAAGCTGAACCACGACAGCATCACCACGAGCGAGGACGGCGCGAACGTCTGTATCAGATGGTGGCCAATCTGACGTTCGAACCGGAAGTACACCGCGAGCCGGGAGAAGTTTCCTATCAACGGAGAGAAAGAGAGGCAGAGAGAGAGAGAGAACCATAAAGGGTAAGCTCAAGAAAGCGTTCAACCGGGAGATCAACACCGGAGAACGCGCTAACGCCGGTTCCGTACCATACTTCTCCGGCATGTATCCGTCCGTCTCCTCGAGCTGCAAAGGCCGACCGAGGTTGTACTGCAGCAACTTCAGCTCCGGGTTGATCGTGACGCCGTTGTCGGCCCACTTGAGCCGTATCTTCTGGTTGTGGTACGAGAAGCTCTCAATGTAGATCGGACAGATCTGGATGTCCATCGGGTAGAGCTGGAACTCCATCTGGCAAGCGATGATGGCGTGCATCATACACGCGTACCGAACGGTCGAGTTTTTGTACAGCGTCACCGACGAGAACTTGTGCGTGAGCGTGGCGATTTCTAGTGATCGATCGGGAGGGATTCATTCGGCCAAGGACAAAGAAACAGAAACAGACAGGACACAGTGTTAGGAACGAGCTGACCAACGGAGTCGGTGTTCGTTTGGTGCGCTGGACACCTGTGTGGTCCCTGTGGTCTTGTACTCGATGGCGATTGACGGATGACTGGATGAGTCGAGAGATTGGAGAGTGTAAGACAAAAACTCACAAAAAATCAAAACGAACTTGGCAACCAATAAGAAACAAACATCGCCTGGCAGCTTGCGCTCGGTAACGGTCTGTCGAACGTGTTCCGCTCTATTTCTTCGCCGTTAGGTTTTGATTTTCGGCAGCAAAAAAAATCGATCTCACCCAAAATGGCAACACATCGGTGGGATCCGTCGTCTGGTGGTCAACCTACAAAAATCCATTTGGTTCCGGTTCGAATGTCGGACAAGAAATGCCCCAGTCGACTGGCTCAGACGATCCTTGTTCATTTTTAATAAGTACAATTCCAAAAAGAATATTCGGTAGTAAACCTTCAACGAAGATCTTGGGGCCCTTTCTAAGTTGTAAGCCGGGAATGGTAATATCCCAATTAATTGTAATTATTGCACCGGTCGGACCGAAAGCTCAACACAGCCTGGGGTTCTGCTATCAGACAACCAACGGTTGTGATTCGCACTTTAGCTTAAACTCTTAACAGACATGTTTCCCTATATCGAGCTCGATGGTTCAAATGACTCACACGTTATTTAGTTGAACGTTCTCTCCCTTTAACGCTAGTATTCGTTCTAGTGATCGTTCCATTGAAAGCGCAACTTATAAAAGCAACACATAACTGCTTAAAACAACGGAAAGCCATGAAGTTCTACGGGGTACAACGACACATATAAAGCGGAAAGCAACACAACGGACCGAGTTCCGACAACTTCACGATCCTCAGGATTGCGCCTTCAGCAGCACCAGCAGCAGCAGCAGCAACAACAGCAACAGCACAAGTGTCCTACGTAAAGCGTAAGTATCCCACAGCAGCACATTGCAAATAAGGCATGATCCTCTCCGATGAATGAGGGTGTCTGGGTGTTTTGGGGTTTTGGGTGGAAAACGGACGGATGGATGGATGACTGTGTAATCTGTGGTGTGTGTGATGGCGTGACGTTGAAGGATGCAGCTGTTGAAGTGCCTCCAGAGTGTGGATGCCGCCAAAGTTCCAGGGCTTGGGGCCGCCATTCTGACACTCACCTTGCAGTCGCATGGAAGTCATGCAACTTGTCTTGCCACACAACACCCTATTCATACCCTCATTTATAAAGGTTTGACCTGCGAACGATGATGGTACACGAGAGGTGGTGGGTGAGCTTTCGGGGTTTTTTGTTTTGGATGTTGGACACAACGTAACGGCACACACCATTACTTGCGCCGTTGCCAAGGTGCTCCAGAGGAGGAAGGAGAGTATTACCTGGTCTGAAGGATAGTGGCTTTTTGCTGGTGGCAACGTTGCTCAGGTCTTATAATGTGTGTTGGGGAAGGTGGATACAAACTTTCTAGTCCACTACTTTGCTGCTTTTGCTGCTGCTGTTGTGGCTGTGTGGGGCTGTGTGTGGTTGCATTCTCGGAACACGGATTGGGGAAGGACGCGAAGCGGAAGCCACCTGCAACCAGCCATACAATTATAGCTCGCCCAAGCCTGTACTGTGGTTGTCACGTCTGTTCCCGTGCTCATGGAAGGTGGCGTAGCGTGTTCTGTCCGCTTGTCGTAAAATCTATCCAAAAGCCTCACGGTATCGCTATTGCAGGACTTGTTATCCAGGACTTCCAACAAGGCCCAACGTTGGGAATGGCTTATCTCGGGTTAAGTACACCACCGACCGGAAGTTTGCCTGACGCCGACGCCGACATGAACAAAGAGCCCATTAAGGTTTGTCTGGGCTCTGGTGGGATCAGGATCGGTTATTAGTATCTATCGACGACAAGGTCAATGAAAATTAGCCCACCCCGTCTGAAGGTTTTCCGCGGTGAACCCTTGGCCCTGGCACGCGCCCTCCAGGGAAGGCCTAGCGGCGCACAATCAATAATGCGCCGGTGCAGCGTGCACCGAGCCCACCTTTATTTACTCACCGAAGCAAAGAAAGAACCTTTGATACAATCAATACCGAAGGATCACCGTCCGACCGGAAGAGGAAGGAAGCTCGAAATCAATTCCCCCCCCGAATCGCCAAGGTAAAGGTAAATTGCACGCAGACATGGCAGATAGGCTCTCGTGCAGCCTGCTCAGGTCACGGTCTAGCTGGCGTAATTTACTGAAACCGAACCGAAGGGCAACTGGCGCCACTGACGTGGTCCAGAAATAGCGGAAATCGTGGTCCGGAGGACGAACTTCTCTCTTGTGCGGGACAGCTTACAATTGTGTTTAGCTTGTTAACTAACGCAGCTGTACATCGATCGGCAATCGCCAAAAAGGAAGATTGTTGCGACCCAAACATGGTAATCTGGTTGTTATCGTTTTTTGGCAAGAATTGAAAGCATTCACCTACTCGATGGAATAGGAATGTGACCTTCGATTCTGGTTTTCACTATCCTATCCTCTGGTTCTGGTTCCAGGTTCCGGTTTCCACAATTTTCGATTTTTCAATGCCAACTTTTTAATTTTCAGCAACTGCGATCTGTACATAATACGGTATCGGTATCTTTGCTAATGGAAAATTGCCGCTAATAAAATTTGGGAATACTTTGGCCTATTGGTCAATTGGTTTGGTACATTGGCCTATTGGTCAATGTTACAGATTCCAGCCATGCCTGCAAATGAAATAGAACTCTATTCAGATTCGACTTCTTTAGTCAAATTTTTTTAAACTTTTAAGGTCCTTATTGTACACCAGAGCAACCCTTAGTAAACCAAGCTACCAACTACGCTTTAAGAACCAAAACGGTGAGGGATAGAAAACTTCTACCATCTACTAAGCGATTGACACGGAAACCCGGTGGATAAAGAGCAGTGACGTAGAAGCTCTGCAGTGTATGGTGTATGCTGGAAGTTGAAGCAAAGCTGACATAAAGCTGTTAAGCGTTACTCGGGCCAGGATCGAGACAGGAGTCCTGTAGTTGTCCAATGCAACTTCTGCGAAGGTCCCCTGCACAGGTTCAATCAATAGGACAAGCCGAACACAATCATGGCACCCAAAACCAGGGATCTATAGCGAAACGCGTAACTAAAGCTCGCGAACAGGCGGCTGCGTAGCGAATAAGGGACGTGGTAAGTCAGAATGTTGGCCAAGTAACAAGTCGGGGGAACCGTGTGCCGCTTACCTGAAATCTTCGAGTTGAGAAAGTACGGATCCGGTTGCCATAGGTTATCGAAAAACTCCGGCGGAAGTATTACGTGATCGTCGCCCTCCTCGAAAATGTCGTCGTGCAGATCCAGCCGCGACTCGACCCACTTCTGGTGCACGAACATGTCTACCCTGGGGGGGCCGCCGGGCAGGTATAGTGCAGGGCGCCGAAGGGGCAAGGCCACCCCACCGTCCGTGGTTCGTGATGCATTTTTTGTGCGGTGCAGGATTGTTGGTTGTTTCCATTTGTTTGGTTTATTTTTTTTCAATTTTCATTGTTGTTGTCGGGGTTCGTCACACAGGAAACGGGCCGCCAAATGCCCGGAAACGATTTGGCCACCGGCAGCAGGGTAGCAGGGAGGAAATGAGGCGGGAAAAGTTGCATTATTAATCGATTTTTTCTCGCTCGCTCGCTCGCTCGCTCGCGCTTGCTTTCGGGGCCATCGGGTGGTGAATGGGTCTAGGACTAGGCCGCCATAGCTTGTGGTATGTTGGTGATTCTTAATGTTGACAGCGTGGGCGATATGATTTTTCTAGGCTGTGGGGATGGTGGCAGGTGGGTTTAACCGCTGTGAGTTGATGAGGTGCATTCCGCGCATTCGGCAGCCTTCGACTTGCCGTCAGTGGTAAGCCAGCGGAATTCAAGCGGGGGTTTCACGATGACGTTCCTGTCGCACTATTCTCCGTTCAGTTCTTGGGCGTTTGCAGCCCACGATGCACTTCTGTGACACGATGCCACGACTACCGCCCCGAACGACTCTATTTGCAATTGATTTGGTGATTTTGCTTTTTATTTTTAGCACTTCGACGCGATTGGCCGGATGATTGGCGCGCCATGAGCCGACCGCATCCGAAATCACCCCTACCAGAGGGTGTTGCGAATAGCGGTGCTCCAATTTTTGTGGCCGGTGGCCTGCGCGGTGCTCACCTGAGCAGAGGGCCAACCTATAACAGGTTGTCGGCCAAGTAGCAAAACAAACATTTCAATCCTACCACAATCCATCGTTAGATTCAATTGCTTCATTTTGTAGAATGTTCCCTGATCGAGTGTGGAATAATTAATGTTAGATGGTTTTTTTTTTGATAATAGCTCGGGTGCCTCAAGAAAAAATAATGGAAGCGTTTTTAAAACATTTCAATTCCGAAACAAAACTTTTCAATTTGATTTTTTAACAATTTTAAACCCTTTTGAACTGAATGTTCCCAGCACCGGCATTCAAGCTACATGTGTCCCTATTACATTTTCGTTACTTTACAGGATGCTTGAATAGTGCTCGAGAGACTCCGTAGAGCGGTTCCAACGCTCTGGCAAAAAACATCTGGTCCGATCGTGTCAAGATGAACGAAACAGGAATCCCAATCCCGCGAGTTGATGATCAGGCACAGGACTTGACTTTAATTCCAGTTCCTGCTGCAAACAACTGGGGCTTGTTTGTTTTGCTTAAAACAACAGCGTCCTGAACGGATTCCTGAATGGCGTGACCCACTGCTACTGCTACTACGACTGCTGGTATATATTGATTTCTCTGGCTCGGCGACAGGAACACGGATTTGGGGCAGTGGGAGCTGGGTACATAATGCGCTACCGGGTGTGTAATGAGTGCATGTTGGTGAAAAATTCAGTGCACGCTAACGGAAGGGAAGTCCCGGCGGCGGAGTGCGATGAGTGAGTGGCCGGTGTTGGTGTTGGTAAGGGGGAAACGGGCCAGTAACAACTTTGTTGGAGCGTTTGTTTATTTGCTTAGCTGCGTTCTGATACCTAAAGTCCATATCCTCGACATTTATGGAATTGATATCTACCACGAATATACTGAACTCTACCACGACCGGGCTGCCCTTTCGCGACGGTGGCCGAACCTCTGGAACGAGATAGAAACAGAGAGAGGAGGATTATAGTAAAGACAAGTAATTAATGCGCCAACTAAGAGGATAACCCGCCTGCCCACACGGCGCCGACATGTGATCGGTCAGGCGGCCAGCTGGAGGTAGAGAGTCGATTGCGTTTGTGATTTCCTTCCCATCTAAACCCCCCGGGTTCCTGGAGGAGCTAAAAATAATCCAACCATACTGCGTGTGTGTGGACTTCCGGCTTTCCGGTTTGGCGGTTTATTTCCGGCGTCCTCGGAACGCGGTACGCAACTCGCAATTTACGGCACCTAATTTGCATCGCCACGTAACGCGCCCCGCCAAAAGTGCTTCTCGTCCTCGGGGTGTTCGAGGTTACCGAGACGTGTGTTCAGCGGGTCCTTGAAAACTTATCACTTTCTCACTGTGTTCAAACCATCACACCCGCATCGTAAATCTCTGCCAAACCCAGCGTGGCCAGTAGAGCCGGGCCGGTGCAAGCTGCACATTTCCGAAATCGTAAACCATTTCCGAGACCACGCCGTCGTGCAGAACGTGCGAAGTGCATTTTAATAGGCCCAATTAGAAGTGGACTTTCCAGTGAGTCAGTGCAGAGCCAGGAAACTGGGGCCAGTAGAATGGTCAAGCCTTGGATCAATGGAAATGAAATATTTTGCGATTTTCTGCAATTGGTGCCATTTTACCAAAAAATGCTGGCATTCGTATTTAACTTTTGAAATTAAAACCATTTCTTCAATACTTGTGCTTCACAGCGTTTTAGGTAGTCAGAGAATATTCAAGTAGGGACTTTAAAGTGAATGAAATAGATTAGAAGAATATTTTGAATCTTTTTAGCCATGACGAAATTGCCGGAATTTTTTGCTCTCGGTACTACCGCTCGCTTTAATTTCATTAGTTGTCGGAGGACCCGGAGGACGTTACACCCCGGCAGTTACCGCGCGACGGTTTAAACTTCCGATTTGATTGGTGCCAAAACCTAATTTGAAATGGCCAATTAATTTAGGAATTGGCAGTTACGACTGAGCCAAAAAAAGTTCCAAACGCACAATCTAACGCTCCGTATCCAGCGAGAATAAAAAATGATAGAAGTGAAACTTTCACAATTGTCAACATGCCAAAAACGGTAGCCCCTGGCATTACCGCTACGGAAAGTGTCAGACTCCGTGGTACTTCGTGGTAGTTCCTGCCATTCGGAGATCCAACCATAACGGCGCGAGTGTTGCGAGTTTCCATTTAATTTTCGCGTAAAGCAGTCCAATGCGCAGACCTACATAATTCTCCTAACTTTCGATTTCGGTTTTTTTTGTGTAGCCATCTTTTTTTGCTCTGCTGTTTGTTTGTTTGTTTGTTTAATGCTCAATTTTCCATCATTCACCGTATGTCATAAATCAAACGGACAGCAGACGAGCAGTCGGACGAACGAGCGCATGTCAATCATAATTTCGACGGACGGGTTTCAAGTGCACTCGGAGCAGTGAGCGGGTTTTAATAAATTTGCCGTGTTTTAGTTGGAGCATGGACGTCTCCAACGGGCTTTTGCTTCGCTGTTTCAAAAAAAAAAAAAAAAAAGCGCGCAAAGGCAAAGCCCTGGCGGCGGCGGATCGATCGGTGGCCTCTGATAAGCGTTGTCTTTTATTGGTTTGATTAGTGCCGGGCGTAATCATGGTCCATATTAATTACGGTGAACGGTTGCGGTGATGGAGTCGCTTACGATTAGCGAGCGTGCAACGGGTAAAATTGTTTTTTTTTTAAACAGTTATGTGGTGAGACTTTAAATGTGAAAATCAAAAACCTTTAAAATTAATAATACTTTTATGGTAAAAGTTGTTTAAAGTTTAAATTTGAGTAAATACTGATTCGTCGTTTGATACTTCTACTACATTCAATTATCAAGAATCGTGGCTCGTCCGTCGTAGATTATCTGTCTGCATCGATTTATCGGATCATCAGGCAGGGAAAGTATTACGCGGCCAGTACATACGATGCCGTCTGAAGCGATCGGGCGTGTTAAATGAGACTTTCGGCATGTATCCAACGAGAAGCGAGAAGGGAAGCCGATGAATGAAAATGAAATGAGGCGCGACGTCGCACGCCGGGAACAGCTAGTTAACTAATAAACAATGGCGTTGATGAATACTTGGTTGACTCAAGCTCAAGTTCTTTTCGAGTAGCTTAACTCAGTTTCTATTCGGTTTAAAAACATAAAACCGCGGTCCCATCTACTGTAACTTGAACTTGCGGTCTCACTCCGGTCGGTCTAAAAGGTTTGCTTTTCTTTTGTTGATATTTCACTTTCCATCTTGGAGTTCATCAATGTTACAGCTCGGTTGAGGTGTTTTTTGTTCCTTTCTTGCGTACTTTATTTTATAATATCGTACTGAACCCGAGATTTACCATCCAGCAGCTATTCATTTATTGGTAGTACGTTATTTAAGTTCCACTCCATGTGGGTGTTGGTTTACTCCTTTCCATTTAAAAGAAAGCCAACACTAATTTCATGTCTTGCATTATTTCGGAGCGCTTCTCGGAAACAGAGGTCACGCGGCAGACCCTCCGTGATCAACGTCATAACCTGCAGCTCAACAAATACCCAGCAGCTGCACAGCTATGGCCTTTCGTGGGGAAATCCCATGTCCGCGTGTTACAAAAAACCTTTTTCTATCACGCCACAGAGGTACAGCCCCTTCGGCTTCGAGGCTCGAGCCGTAATTTCGGTCAGCATTATTGGGCTCTTTGGTGGGGATTGGTTCACCGATTCGGCCCATTCCGGGTCGACTCCTAGCGGATTGGGGTTTTGGCCGCCAGCGAGTACCTTGACGCGTGGGGAAACTCCCGCCGGCTTTTCGCGGTTTGATTAATACATGATGCAATGCAGACGAATGGATTATGCTGTCAAGTGGCGCAAAAATTGGCTTGGCTCCGGGGTGTCCCCCGGTTGGTGGCCTGAACGAAGACACCTTCGCCCATTTTCGGTTTGCGGAACATTTCTTCGGTTTTGGGCTGCTCCTTGCCCGATGGGTCCTGCCGGAGGCACGGCGGAGAAGGATTTATTTGCACCTCACCCACAAAAACTGGAATAATCGTTTCGGAAGTAACAACTAGCGAAAGCATGGTGTCGGTGGCCGTGGGTTGGTTACCGTGTTTGGTTATTGCATTGTGTGCCTCAGGAGGTGCCTCAGAATAACCGTTAATCGCTTTTCTTTGGCGTTCACTCTCTTTACAAATAGGCGAACGGGATTATTGTGTTGGTGTGGGGTTATAACTTGTTTGTTGTGGCATTAACACTTTTCCACTTGGTCTTTCTATTATTCAGTTCGATTCGTTTTACTTCACTACTTTCACTTTGACCTTTTTTCACTTTACTTTCTTTACTTTTTACTTTTTACTTTCAGTTTATCTAAGCCGAAAGCACTGATTTTCTTTCGCAGCCGCCATTTACCATTCTGTTTAACTCATTTTGTCAATAAAATAGGCTTAGTGTTCATATTGGATCCTCAGGGCGGGTTTTCGTGATACTTCTTCGAAATTGGCCGCCAATTTTCATTCGCTGCCAGCACCGCCCGATGATCGATCGGGTCGGTCCGCACGGGGAGAGCAGAGCCCCATGCCAGAGCACCTCCGCGAAGAACGCACCCAGTGCCAGCGACAGACCGATCCCAATGATCGCCCAGCAGATGAGCAAATCGGACACGCTAAACGCCCGGGCACCATCGGGCGGCTGGTGGCCATCGCCATCTGGAATCCTGTCGGGTTCCGTGCCGGGCACCGCATTCCGGGCCGCGTTCTGCGTCAGCCAGTAGCGAAAGAGGTCGGCCTCGGTGAAGGTGGTCCAGTAGAAGTCGAGCAGCTCGTCGAACGGTGAGAACCGGAACAGGATGAACGTGTCTTGAAACGGAGCGATCCGTTCGGCCGCCAGGTGGACCCGGTGGCCACCGGTGTAGTGCACGTGTTCGGCGATATCGCACGGCAGGACGAGGTGGTAGCCGTGGGTAGCCGACTGCTGCAGCTGCCCCTGGTCAATCTCCCGCGCGAAGCGTACTTTGCTGACTTCGCGCAGGAATGGACTGACGAAGATGGGAAGCCCCGATCCGTTAACGGCGGCCACCGTGTCCAGCTTGGGGTAGCGGAGGGTGCGCGAGAGCCGCGACGTCAGGGCGGACTGGTAGACGGTGACCAGGATCAGGGCGACGTACATGTACGCCGTGAGGATGCAGTTGCCGGCCCGCGTATCCACCTGCGCTCTCGGTGGCCCGTTGATGAAGATCTGAAACAGCCAGAAGTAGATTGTGACCAGGGCCCGGTGACGATGGAACCCGAACCGGCGCAGGAGGTAACTGGTGAGGGCGGACATCACCACCAGCCCGAGCCAGACGAGCCAATTGAAGGGGTCGATCAGTAAGCGCATCAGCGGAAGTCGACCACCGCGCGGCGACAGGACGCAGTGGTAGCTGAACTGGCGCATCGGGACCCGCTTGACCGGGTGATTTCCGTGGATACCGTGCACGATGCCAAAGTCCATCCGGTGTGCGTGGTTCCAGTTGGGCATGCGGTCCACGTGTATCCGGTACCGGGCGCTCAGCCGCCTGCTCAGCACTTCGATGAAGTACACGTACCGACTGGCCGTCAGAGTCCGCTGGCTTATGTCTCCCCGAGTCAGGTACACGTTCAGCTCGTAGCCGTGCAGGTTCCGGTACTGGCGATAGAATAGGGCCTCCAGCGTGCCGAACGGAGGACCACCAGGATGCAGGACAATGGCTCGCTGTTGGAACGGTTCGAGCATGACACACTCGAACGCACCGGTCGGATGGTAGAGCAGCAGGACAACGTTGAACGCACGATTGTGCCACGCGAAACCGAACATCTGTGTCAGTGGGTCCAGCTGAGGGTCTCGCAGCAGGATGACCACCACAAAGCGGGCACTTCCGAAGCGAATCACTTTCCAGGCCATAAACTGCCGGAAAGACTCTAGTCCCTGGGAGTGGATTCCGTAGTAATGCGGTTTGTGAGCTTGCTACGGTGAAGTACGGTCCAAACTTACGGCGGGCAAGTTGTTGGTGAAGATCACGAAATACTTCTTCGCCGTCATGATCTGCTCGTGTCTGTCGTCCTGCAGCGTGATCTGGTGGGCACAGGGCGCATCGGCCAGCCCGGCCAGCACCGTGCCGAGGATATCGTTCGCTTGAGGATCTTCCACCTGGCTCATAAACTTGAGCTGGTACACTTGGTCATCGTGGCAGACCGGGCGTAACAGCGTCAGGAGATAGCGGGATACTGGCGCCTGGGACGCCAGGCGACCCCAGGGCGGATCGAATTGGTGCTCCTCAAGAGCACATGAAATGGCCACCAGAGCTAACTGCACTAATACCGTCCACGACATCGAGCTTGTAGCGACTGATGTACAGCGGAACAGCTCTCAGCGCCTGCCTGCTGCCGTCACGAGGAGCGTCATTATTTTAATTTCAAAGTTTCCGGCCAACATCCTGCCGGCGCCGGAAAACGGAGCCGCAATTTTGGTAAGGCAATCAAGTAAATGGAATCGTTGGGACTGGGGTTTGAACCATTACGCGGGCGCTTTAATTTTGATATCAGCGGACCTCCAGGAGGTGCTGCAAATCTAGCTCTATAAATCAAACACGGCTGACACTTTGGGACTCACCTTTGACATAGTCTTCCGGCAGGACTACCCGTGGTTTGAGTGTGTAGTTCTTCGCGGCCAACACCTGCCGCAGAACGCTGCAAAGAGATACCAAGAAGATTGGCGAAGAGAGAGAGAGAGAGAGAGAGTTAGAATACGAAACTCAAAATGGAGGGGTCCCACAAGAAAAACCCGCTGCGAATGGTGTTAATCTATCAACTAATGCTAGTAATCAATTAGCCCCCACTTTAAACGGAGCTCTCGGCAGTGGAAAGAGAGGACCCCTGCGGGGAGGACCCCCTGGTCTAGTCCAGTTGGGCAAGGGTGGCGACGGTTTTATGACCATTTCAACACCTTCCTAACGGAGGGCCTTAGAAGGTGGGCACACAGCACAGCCAGGGGACAAGGTTACCGAAAACATGATATTTATTTTTGGACTACAGTCGCACCCCTCCGCAGAGCGGGAAAAACAAATAGGGAGAGTTTAGTACACGTCC
>NC_071285.1:22237710-22355645 GCF_943735745.2 Anopheles bellator | reverse complement strand
AGAGAGAGAGAGAGAGAGAGAGAGAGAGAGAGAGAGAGAGAGAGAGAGAGAGAGAGAGAGAGAGAGAGAGAGAGAGAGAGAGAGAAAGGGAAATAGCGCGAGAAAAAGTTGAACTTTCACTTTCAAAGTTGAAAAACATGATTGTAAAATGGGACCGGATGCTGCTCGATTGACTTGGAGAACAGTCCTCATGTTGGTTTGGTTGGTTGCTTTGGCGATAGTTTGAAGCGCCCAACACAACCTAGCTTTGTGGGGTGTCTATTGACATCATAACATGAGAAATGGTCTACTTGATGAAATTCATTTTGAGTGATCTCCATACGATGATGATCTAATGGGTCTGTCACAAAGCAACTCTCATACATGCTCTTTTTCTCATGAATGAAATGTTTTCTACACGTTTCGATTTGAATGCCTGGATCTCTTCTATTCGTCATGTTTTGTCAACACCATAATCAACATTGACCTAAGTGATAAGAACAATGATGAACTGACGGACCGCCTCAAGTATATTACATTCCACCGCATTAAGAAACATCATGTAATCTGTGCGGTGTGTAAAGGTCACGCCTCTATCTAAACAGAACATCGGCCGATGATACTGCTGAGGGACAGCGCCTGCCAAAAGTATTTGAACCCTCGAGGGCAGTATTCATAGAACTCCCGTCTTGACCAAGTAACTTCAAACAGAAAGCCGATCTATTTAACGGTTCACGTTACATCTCACACATTTTTGCACGTATGTAAACGATTTAAACCAGATCTTTCTTCGATTTAATATAGACACGTTTCAAGTAGGAATGCACATTAAAGTGGTAACTGTTTCTTGACTGAAATCTTGTGACCCCAGAGGTGTTTGTTCATTCTATTCGAACTAGTTTCCACATGTGAATGCCCCATAATCTACTCTATCAACTCATCGTGGGCATTGAAAAGTGCCGCTGATTGAAGTTTATGGAAACTAAACATGTCGTTGCACTGTCGGCAAAATCTGTGAAAATGTTTCCCTAATCGTTCGTTTGTTCGAAAAGAAGAGTGAAAGCTACGAAGACGACGACGACGAGCGCAGGATAATTTAATCGTTGAACATATTCGAAGGCCCACGGGAGAAGGCCTATAAAGTAGTGTGCTTGCCGCCATTATAGTAGTGGCCATTAACAAGTGAATGCGAAATGTTTCAATGCATAATTCAGCAACGCAACGGATGGATCCATCAACCCAGCCCCGAGTTCCGGGATGTGTTTCCAGGTAATATTTATCTTCGTATGCCTGTTTTATTTATCACAAAAATGTAACAAGACATTGTGAATCGTTCCGAAGAGATGCGTGGTCTATCAAGACTGCGCTTAATATCAGGTTCATAATCAAATGTAGATGCGCGATCTGTGGTACAACGCTTGGTCGTGCTTGGTTATTTATGTTGAACGACGAAAAAGAAACCAATTGTCCATGACCACATTTTGTGAAAAACAGTTTGAATGCCATTCATTAAGCACACGAATGGTTCAGGCATACATTAAGCCGCGTTTTTATGTGATCTTTTGCCTATGAGAATGGCGAATGCAAAAGCGAGTGTACTGTTGTGAGATTTGTACACGGTTTACATATGCAAAACACGATCCGACGGCTAGACAATCAACGACACGGCTGAATAATGAGTTGAACCACAAAACATTATGAATAAAAGCCGGAAAACGTCGGACAGCTGCATTTTTTCGGTTCGTGGTCTCGCGGCTTTCTCGCTACCTTTTTCCCTTGGCTAAAAGGGCTTTCCTTTGCAGTTACTGACGGTTTTGGTATTTTTCCAAATAATAGATTTTATCTAGTTCATTTCACCAACAAAAAGTAACATGTAATTGGGCATGTGAATAGCATTAATCTCGGAAACTATATGTTCAACGTACCATTGTTGACCATTCTGTATTTCCTGTCGCAAACCACGAACCTTGGATTTGAATTTATTTTGAAACTTGGAAACATTGACCTCTGAAGATGAGTTTCAACGGAATAGTTTGTCAGGGCGTATAAAGTGCCTTATATAGCACATGAAAGTAAAATTCCTGTATGGCATTCGGTTCGGAAGGCTGTAATTCTATGTGTCTCACTTTGAGCAATCACCCCAAAAAGTATTGTCCTCTCTCTTACATCAGATCCCACTAGTAAAGTCTCCATTTTAATCCATGGGCCAGAAACCCTGTGCAGGGTGTAACCAGAACGAAAGGGAGCAGTATTTTCGAAACATAGGGGAAGAATCGTCCCGTCCTTAGTCACACTATTCCATACGGTGCGTTAAAGCGTTGCAGGAAACTGTAGATCAAATAGGGCGGCACGGCTCTAGACTCCTACGCACACATGATTTCCGAACCACAGAAGACCAACCATCGGCAGATGAGTCATCCGTCGGGAGAAGAGGGCCCGCGGTTCCAAATAAACGGAAGCAATTTGTTTGTGACGCTTGCGAGGCGGCATATACGGCTGCGGGATCAATGTTTGTTTCGTTGTTGGCTTTGGAAAAGAAATGGAAGACACCCGCCTTTTGCGGAGCGGACCACCGGACGATACATAATACCGCGGTGCGCACACCTCGCGACCTCAACCGACCACCGATGGCGGCCCGTAAAAGCAGTAAATGCATCAGCCATAACGAGCTTGAACGTGTTAAATGTGTGCAATCCAACGGCGTGTCTGATTGTTTTGGATGTTCACAGCCGCGCGCGACTCACGGTTTTTTTCTTTTCCGCCTTGATGCGGATGTGACTTAATTCTGGCAGTAAATAATAGAGGAAGGAACGGATGTGACCGTTATATTTACCATTCTGGGGTCGACAAGCAGTAACTTTGGTATGTAACTGCGCTACCTTTATCCTTTACACTAAATGATGTTTAAAAATGATGTCCATTTTGTGTGATATTTGCTGCATTTGTTGGTGTAAGGATTGCTAAATCAATAATGATATAACATAATAAAAGTAGAAATACCGTTTTGTTGACCCCGTGATGGCTGTGGGACTTCCGGTGTGCGAGACGTCTGAAACTATGCCCGCATATGTGTGCTTCGCTACGTCTGTAGGTGATCGTCAAGAGATCACTGCTGGCGTAACAAGAACTGCAACTCTGTTTGTGCACGTCATTTTTATGTTAGTATGTTATTTTCGGCCGACACTTTAAGAAAACTGGGCCAACTGGCAGACATCGTCACGAGACACATGCGTTCTTGTGTGATGTGTGCTCGTGAGTTTAGGAAGGCCTAAACAGGGTACCAAAATGTGTTTTTTGTGTGGAAATATATGTGCATAACTTTGCCAAAATTCTGAAATGGCACTAAAAAAATTAAATAAAACATTCAATAGGACATGATGAGTGATACATAAAGTAGTACCGAGAAGCGAATCAAACCCGTTTCAGCCTGTCATCGTCTTTTCTGAGTAAAAGTCGCTGGGGTCGTTCCGACGTATGGACACACATGGTTCTGTGTCTTAATTCAATTTACAAGTCATTAACGATCTCTTTCTTGCATGATCCTTCTTTCGCCAGACATTCGACAGCAGCTCAATGAACAGCTCAAGTTTCTCGATGTGCGCATGGAAGCGCAGATCGCGTTGGTGCAGGAGCTGCAAGATTTCTTCCGGCGGCGCGGCGAAGTGGAGCTCGATTACAGCAAAAGTTTGGACAAATTAACCAAAAGCCTGCAACTGCGCCACAAGGAGCAGCGACAAAAGTGAGTCCTACTGTTGCGCTTATCGTGTAACGGGCTGTTCAATATTCTATTTTCTCACTATCTTTCTTCGCAGACGGGAGCAATGGCCTATGTTCTCATCGTACTCCTGCTGGCAGCAGCTGATCAACCAGACCAAGTCCCTGTCGCGGGACCACGCGGCAATGTCGGAAATATATTCCACGCACCTTGTGGCCCGTCTGCAAACGGTGTGGGACGATGTTCAGCGAATTTACAGAAAGGTTAGTGGCTGCATTTTGTCGGAGGCAAACGACGTTTGACTTGATAATTAATTGTCGCGGTTTTCCTCACCGTTCCGCAGTGCCGTGAGATCGGGTTCGAAACGCATGTCGAGATATTAAGAATTCTGCAGGAGCTGCATACCAATATGAAAACATACCACACCCTGCAGACGGATGCGAAGGAAGCGGAGAAGAAACTGCGTGCGGCCGAAAACCAGCGCATGAAACTGCAGCAGACCGTCCCGAAGGAGAAGCTGGAGCGGAGCAAAAAGTATCGACTGATCGAGAAGGAGGTGCTGAAGCGCAAAAATAAGTACACCGACGCAAGACTGAAGGCACTGAAGGCGAAGAACGAGTATCAGCTGTGTCTCGAGGCCTCCAACACAACGATTCACAAATATTTTGTCGAGGACCTGAGCGATCTTATCGATGTAAGTTGCATCGCCCACTAATGACCGCGCACCGCACTGATTTGATCGTCTTTTTGTAGTGTATGGATCTGGGCTTTCACTCGGTAGTTTCGCGGGCACTACTCATCCACGTCTCGGCCGACCAGGGACGTTGCCGAGCCGTGTTGCACAACGCCGAAACCCTGTCCCACATTGTCAACTCCATGGACAGTCGGGCGGATAAACAGAAATTTCTGGAGCAGCACAGTGCCGCCTTCATGATACCGAAACGACTCGAGTTCCAGGGCCAGGAAGAGGATGTCGAGCCGGAGCTCCAGAAGGCGCTGCACCAGGAGATGGAATCTCGACTGCAGCAGCTGGAGCAGCGTGTCAACAACTTGCGCATGGAGTCGGAAGAAATCTGGAAAACGTTGGAAACGGCCGAAATCAATCTATTGGACATTCTCAACACCAAGGACTATGATTGTACTGGTGCTTTCGGTGACGGTGCGGTTGCATTCCAGAAGGCCGAAAATGTTTCCGTCAAGCTACGATCCGATAAGAACGAAATCGAGGAGTTTTACATTACGGTACACTACCGGACTCGTCGCCAGCAGTTGGTTCCATTTTATAATTGCATACATTTCGTTTCGTACAGAAAATCAGAGAATATATTCTGGCCACATCAAGAATAGCGAGACTGGACTCGAAGGCCGAATATCTGCGCAACGCGCTGGCGAAGGATTCTGCCATTAAAACGGACACACTCGTCAAATCGAACGTTCCAAAGCGGAAGCGTATTGGGCGTATGAACAAATCGGGCCGACCGAAACTGTTTGGCGGTTCACTCGAAGAGTATCTCGAAGTATCTGGCGAAGAAATACCGCTCATTCTACGAAGCTGCATAAGAGTCATCAATCTCTACGGTAAGGGCATATAAATTCATCCGGCCCCAAACTGGGGGCATATTCACAGTCACATTGAAAGTAACTTTTGTAACTTTACGTACGCGTCTTTGCAGGATTGCATCACCAAGGCATATTCAGGGTGTCAGGATCTCAAGTAGAAATAAGTAACTTTAAAGAAGCGTTCGAACGCGGCGACGATCCGCTGGCCGATATGACAGACGCGTCCGATATCAATTCTGTGGCCGGTGTGCTAAAGCTCTACTTGCGAGAGCTGCGAGAACCGCTGTTTCCATTAATATACTTTGACCATTTCGTACAGCTGGCACGTAAGTGTTACAAACAGTGTATTCCGTGGTTCGTTTAGACTTTCATATTGTGTACTTCATTTTTTTTTGTCAGAACTGGACTCCAAACACGACATAGTATCGGGAATACGAAAGTTCTTCCAAAGTCTACCAAAGTCCGTTGTCGTGGTTATTAGGTACCTGTTCGCGTTTTTGAACCAGTAAGTATAGGGGATCCAGTGTCCAATAGATAAGTACGTGGGTTTGATGTTGAACGAATTTTCTCGCGCTCTGATCTATCGCAGTCTCTCTGAATATTCCGACGAAAATATGATGGATGCGTACAATCTGGCGATTTGCTTCGGACCAACGCTAATGCCTGCACCCGAGGACAAGGATCAGGTGCAGTATCAGAATCAGGTGAATGAACTGATCAAAAACATAATCGTACACCACGCGGAGCTCTTTCCAAAGGACCTGGGCGGAATAAACTACGAAAAGTTTATCACATCGGAAGCGTTTGAAGATATGTGAGTACTATTTAAATTTAAAATAGGCATCTTGTTTCTAGATCTCTTCCTGACGGGTTTCTAAATTATCCTGCGTAATTTCTAGTGACGTTGGTGAATCGCCTACCGAGCAAGTTTCGGAGGATCTGGACTCGGAAGTTTACCCATCCGAGGATGAGTCGGACACTTTTGAAGCGATTGTCCAGTTCGATTTCAATGCCCGATCCGAACGCGAGTTGTCGTTACGTAAAGGAGATACTGTGATACTGTACAATCAGGTTCGTATCGAAAGTGGAAAACTAAGCTATGGTCACGTTTATTTTCATACATTATTGTACTTGTCAACAGGTTTCCAATGATTGGTGGCGAGGTGCTGTCAAGGGTAAAACTGGACTAATCCCCGATAAATACATATCGCTTAAAATCAAGTACGTAACACCCCCTTTTACTGTTGCAGTTATTCCTCTTTCCTGTGTGTAACTAATGCATTATTGATTTATGGAATTCATTAATTCGATTCTCTATCTTAACATTTCCAGAGATGAAGATCGCGATAAGAGTGAGCATTTGAAATCATCCAGCTCCGAAGAGTCCGTTCGAAAGCGTCGTCCTAGTGGAAACATTTCGCTCAATAGCCAACTATCGATCTGCACACAGAACTCCAACACACTTTCCAACATCACGAGCGGAAGCGATTACACGGCATCAACCATAAGTGCTACAATAGCTCCCGGAGGTGTGTCTGGCTCCGCCGGTGAAGGCGGTATCGGTCCATCTGGAAGCAATTGTGGTGGATCTGCGGGGGCACTACTGTTGAGTGGTCCACTGGCGTCACCGGGGCATCCTCAGCATCAGAGCGTGCAGCATCCCTCACAGGCAACCACGGTAAACCATCCACCGAAACAGATGCCACAAGTGAGCACAGCCGTCACCCATCAACCACCTTTACCGACGGCGACTCACCACACGTTACCGGTGATTGGTGACAAGCTGGGAACCGACCTGAAGGACGTCGATTATATCCACTACGATAGTGTTGATCATTTAAAAACGTCGGCATACAGCTACCACGATGAACCGCACTCTTTTGAAAACTCTTTCGAGTTCGTCGAGGACATGAATCATTTCACATACGAGGTATTGGAGACAACCGTTTAACATTCGTGTATTTTCGTGTATTGTCGATGCTTTTTATTTGTGACCGTTGTACGCTAGTTTTGTCCATCAATCATGCCTTACGTGTGTGCCGCGAATGCTATCATACCCTGTGTGCGAGTGTGAAAAAGAAAAGTGGCATCACTTTCGTATATTAAAACAGCTTTGGCGGAAGGACATGTGTTTATTTGTGCTAAGTGAGCCGCTTTCAGTCAATCAATTTTGTTTCGATTATGTTTTATTACTCTGTTCGCCAGTAGCAATTTTTTTCGCGTTTTGCTGTAGCCTCGTTGGTTTGTAGCAAAGCCTTGCTTGCATAGAACAAACATAATTTTAGGTTGGCTTTGTTCGCTTATAAGATGCATGTGAATGTTCTTTGTTTTTAGTTTTTTGTCTCTCTCGTTTGTGTGCACCATCGCCAGGGATGTGCCGTTAGTAGTGTGTAAGAAATTGAAACTTTAGTAGCTATGTCGCCCTTTTAAACTAAGGTGTAAAGTCCTTCCTACTTTTCCTGGTTCAATGTTTTTTCTGCAGCTTCTTCCTGATTCTCGACAGGATGAATTTCTTACATTAGATGTATAGTATAGAACATATAAGTTAAGAACAGTAATTGAGGAAGTTGGTCTTGTAGCATAGCCACCACCATGGCTACTTGGGTAGCATAGCAACGGTTGATCAGTTGTATGATAGTGTCAAAACGATGTAAGGGTATCGACTAGTGGTGTGTCATTTTCATCTGCAAAACGCGTGTAACATGAGACGTCAATCATCAGAAGCTCGACCATAATGTTTCTGTCGTTTATTATCACTATCATCATCGAGACGAAAGGTGTTCTTTCTTGCTAATGATTAGAAGCCACAAAAATGACAAAAATAAGAAAACAAATAATCAGGTCATATTAGATATGACACGAAACAAGTGAAGACAATTTTCGCATAGGATTGCTTCACAATTTATTAGGAATTACACTAATACCCTAAGAGAGTCGAGTATATAATGGACTACATTTAAGATCATAATTTTGCTCATAAAGTTACATGAACAAATATATTATCGTGCTTTTTCCCTTAACGTGCAGTTCATTCAAAGTAATATTGCCAAGCATTGAGCCCCAAAGGGATTTTCTAAACAGAAACTTAACAGATGGTTTGTTTGGTTCTTTGGTTGTTCAGTATTTGCTGCTTGCGTGTATGTTTTTTGGTTTCAATTTTATTTTCCTTTCGTTATCCGTATTGATGTTATTTGTGAATTCATAAAATTATGGTAGGTACGAGCAGTTGTAACCCGTTTGTTAGGTGAGTGCACGTCCGCGTAAGTTGTATATTCTTTTTCCCATGTTTTTTGTATTTTCATAGTTTATTAGATTATAGAGTACTAGTAATTTCTAGACACTTTTCTTCGATATATCTTTTATTTTCATAAATTTTGTTCAAATCTGATTTACTTATATTACATAGATTAATTATACCATCGGCGATGTTACATTTCTTCAAATTTATACTAACGGCAAATTGTATTTATGTTCCATGTCTACGTAACATTTGGTAGTGGACAATGTCTTGTATTTTTCGATACTAACGAATTTTGAGCGTGATTTTATGATTCCCGATCTCGTTCATACCTAAACCCAAAAACCCAAAAATATGTTCTAAAAAATTTTCACCATCATCCAGCATATTCAAACATTATCACAATTTTCCTGAGGTCGTTACCATTGAATGCTGTTATATAATTTTAACCTTAAACAACCGTTTTTGCATCGCACATCTTAGAAAATACTGATTATTGTCATTGATGGGTTTTGAATGAATTTCAGACACAGAAGCCAGCGGAACCGATATATGCCGAGCCCACGAAAATCACTATCAACCGTGAGAAAACGCCGGCGACCGACACGGACACTAGCAGCAACACTAACGACGATGACACCGACAGTGTGGAGTTGCGTCCGAGGCTTGGTGGCATGGGTGACCCTTCGGAACACAGCAAATCAACGCTGGGGTTGAACCGTCGGAGCGAAACGACCCTTTCCGCTTCGAAACCGACTGGCAGTAGCGATGCGGAACAATCGAAACCAAGCAGTTCCGAGGAGCATTCCGAACCACCGAAACCGGCACGAAAGTATCATTCGAAAAGCTTCAGCTTATCAGAGAACAAGCTCTCGTTGGCGATTGGTGGAGTAGGTATGAGCGGAACGACAGGGAACGTGTTTCAGCACAATCGAGATCTGTGGCAGAAACGTGCGACACAGAGCTCCTATCAGAACCTGACGACATCGCGCATCTTGAGCCGAAATCGTATTGCGCCCGATCTGGTGATGGACCTCCCACCGTCGGCCATCGGTAAAGAGGAGGCCATACGTGTGTCGCGCGAGTCGCTCGATGCGGAACTGGAGGATATGACATCGGCGGAACGCTTCGCGGCCCAAAACCAGTGCACGCTCAAGAAAAACGAGCGTTTTTCGAACGAATCACCCGTGTACGAAAACAACACCGTCAAGAAAGAGGTTAAACTGGACGCGAAAGAACCTTCGTCGGTTGTGGAGAAGCCAAAAGTGGAAGTGAAACCACAGGATATCAGTATTAAGAGCTCCGGTGAGACAAATGCTTCTGTTAGCGTCGTGAGCGTAGACAATTCGAAGCTTATCGAGCCGTGCCCGAGTAAGCCGTGCACTGGCGCGGGAGTAAATGTAATTACTTCCTCGATTGCACCTACTGTTACCCTGGAAGAGGCACCGGAAGAATCGGCGTCTTCGATCGTGCCATCAGCTAGCGGTACCGATCTGGTCGGTGCCGCTGTACCGGTGAAAGAACTGAGCAAAAGTCCCATTCCAGCCCGAAATACACAGAAGTTTGTTTCGCAGTTTGCCGATTTGCACCTTACCGGCGGTTGCCTGATGAAGGCCGGCGAGGGAACATCGGCCGCTGGAGTTGCGTCCCTTACGCAGGAGCAGCAGGCAAAGAATCTGAGTTCGTTCAAACCGCAGGTTAAGTTTAAACCACAAATTTTGAAGAAACCCCAAGTGTTGCCTCCTCAAACCCCGGAAATGCAGCGTCGCAATGCTGATTAGAAGTGGGTTTTGTTCTCTCGCTCGAACACGTTTAACATGTAAAAGCGTTTGGCAGTGACGAGAACAATAACAATAGGAGGTCCAGCGTAGCAATGGGGCCTACTAGGCGACGATGCAGAAGAACAGTACACGTTTTAAACAGGGACTTGGTGGGAAAGGGATCTCAATCAAGCATACAGCGAAAGCAGAGTGCACTCGAAGTGACATATACTTGAACGAAGTTTACAAAATTTATACAATAACATCAAATTGGAACAATTAGTCATACGATGATGGTGTCGGATCGATATGATCGCGGGAAGGCTTTAGTTCTCCGTAAGCCACAGTGGCGGTGCCTAGTAACGTCCATTCGAATATCTAATCGATTTGCGTATGCGGTGTTCGGTAAGGGGAAGACGAAGGAAAGCATGATTGGGATTTTAGTGTTACGATCAAAGACGTTCGATTAAAACACCAATATTGCGAGTACGCACATTCATACTTCCAAAACTACACAGTAATAAAATACCCCACAACTTAACGACTAAGCCTAGACGACGCAATACACATCGCCCGTGATCAGGCCAACCAAATGAACCCACACAAACACTAAAATCCGTATTCCGTAGTGTAGCGTAGTAAAGTAGAGAGAAAGGAAAAGAGAGCTGATGTTTGGTAGACTGTAGGTTGCGAAAACGTAGGTTGGAGTAAAACATTGCCACAGAAAGCCATAATCTCCCACGTACCACGTTTCTGGTGTCTGCGGCCACATCAGACTCCCAGTGTGTTATACGAAGCAACGAAACTGAAACCTTTGAAATTCTGATAGTTTGTTATAGTTCGTAAAACAAAACATCGGGGAAAGTTTTATTTTCTCGACCACTCGGACTGTGTTCTAACGGTGCCGAATTTCGTTCGCCAATCCAGTGTGTTCCGAAACCCGTTTTTTTTTCTCCAGGCATTGGGTTGGTTTCAGAACATAGCATAAAACGCGCAACGGTGCTAACAGTAAATCCTTTGACTGATATGCGCAAGAATTTATTGCACCAACGATGAGCAAAGCATTTGATAGGCAACAACGGTGGCGACTAGAGAATGCGAAATATTTACATTGCTGTACCCACAGTAACGAATGAGCAGCCGCTACAGTGACGCGAAGCGATAGTAGTAGTAAAACCAGTAGAAGAGAATAAAATCGCACCTGGCCTCTGAACATGGACTGAATGAATGGCGCCTTTAGCTCGGACTAGTACGGATTCAAACTGCGTGGTTCATTTGATATTTTGTTTTTAACCTACATCTGGTTGAGCTACGGATTTGCGTGTCTCGAGCTGCGACCTGTGTGCAGTTTTTAACGATTTTTTTTTATAAAAAATTATTTTAAAATTTAAGACGCTCATAAACACATGCCAAAAGCCCCATGTAAATCAAAACCTATATCATCAACACTATAAAAACCATCGTCTAGTTCTTATACCCACATGCACCACCATGCTTTTCATTCCGGAGATACAGAGAAAATTATAGGGCAAGGGCAGAGGAAATGCTAGATGATTTAAAATCATAAACCGCTAACAATACGCACTAATACTATCTTCCTCTCTTTAGGCAACCAAGGAACCGGAACTAATGTATAGTATTTCTAACCTGTTAGAACACCCTATTCATAATCTCCTCATCCATTCTACAACACTGCGGTGTTGCCGTGCAGCATAAAGGATAATAAGTAACTTACACTTGAAGCACAAAACACAAACTAATAAACGAGCAAAGTCGTGTTCCTCCTCTTCCATTTAATCGAATGGTACCCCGGGCTTAGCGTCCTGTACTATCTGCGTTACTATTGAAACACAGAGTATTCTGGTTTTTTGCGTTGAAAAAGGATTCGCCCAGAATGTGTGCAAGCAGAACATACAAAAAACTAACCGTATCCACCATATATGCCGTCGCATCAATATAAGACATGTTGTTTTTTTTTTCATTTTCGGTACCAGAGCGTTAGGAGGAATTTTCTTTTTGCGCAAAGCCAAAATATAAACTACTTGGCAAGTCATCAGTGAGTGATATAACCTGCAGCAACTGTCCTATCACTATCAGTACCGATTAGTCTTCAAGTGGTAATAATGAAACGAAAATGACTGGCCCTGACCAAGAAATTATGACTGGTAGCGTGCGATGCATAGAGTCACAGAACTTGCATCGTCTCTAGTATAGCTCGCTTGCCATTTGTTTGCGCACGTGAAGATTTTGAGTATGTTTGATTAAATGCATGATCATCTTTTGTTCTCACCGGCGTCAAATGGAATCAAAAGCATAGTTTCGTTTTAGTGTACTATTCAAATCCATCCACGGGGGTTAACGCTTTTGCCGTTCACAAACCAGTGTTCGTGTTACGTGTTTTGTTACATTAGCTACGATTTTAAGTACGCTTTCATGATTTGTAGCGTACGCCAACACTCAAACGGTGCATAAATCGTGTTTATCAAAACGAATGAAATGAAGTCGCACAATAATGAACGCAAAAAAGGTGAACGGCGCGGACGCGACGGTATACACGATACATTAACTACCGAAGCAAAATAACGTAAAGCAAAGTATATATACATATACATATATACAGATATATATTTGAACAATCGATAATTCAATGAGAATCTGATATACAAATAAATGTGAAAGTAATAATCTCAAGCGGGCGGGTTTCGTCTTCTTTGTTTGGTTTTTAGCCAATTTAAACCAAAAGCATTGAATTGAAAACACCGACCACCAACGGACAAGAGCGTACTAAAAAGAGTTTTCCTTTATTTAAACCAAATAATTATAAGGATGGGTACCGTCACACATCAGTTTTAACGTTAACGCATTGGGTTTTCCACTTCCAGACTATTATTTATACATTTGATTTGGTCACTCCAAATCGCATTATGTTCGTAATGTGCTTATAATGTGCAAATTAGTCCACTCATCAGAAAGACGATGTTCACCGCAATAGTTCCAAACCGAATTTGATATCGCGACTCGGCCGTAGGGGGGAATTTTGGGACGATTACAACACTCGGGGCACTGGTGAGCAGCCTCGGCCACCGTCCTTGTAGTTCGTTAGTCACCCCGAGATGTTTGTCGAAATTGACACATGGACGCTAATGTGGCGGTCAATATGGAACAACGCATGCACGGCTCAATATACCGCGGGCTCACTCGATGCTTAAAGTGCCATTTGTTTCAGTCCCTTTTTGGAAGGCAAGGCGAAGGCTGCATAGTGAATTTGTGAAGACCGAAGAAACCCTCAACATGGTGTATCCACGGTCAGCACTCGCCCTGTGGGGAGCTACGATCCTGCTAGTCGGTTTAGTGCTGGTCCCTGCCGCGGTTGCCGAGAAGGAGGCCAGTGAAGGATTTTTCGAACAGCTCTGGGATTCCCTCTTCGGACCGAAACAGCCGGAGTCAGTGAAGAATGAAACTTTGACAACGACAACGGTGACCACAGCAACATCCACTGGAAAAGACGCCACCGAATCGACGGTCTCCGCCCGGAACAATGGATCGCAAACCACCGAAGGTTCATGGATCTACCACGGTTTTACGACGGAGACCACAGCATCCGATCACAGTTCAGTTTCGGAGGGTAACGTTGCAACAGCAACGCACTCGGGAACATTGACTACCGGTTCGAAAGGCTCCCAGTCGGACGATCGGAACCCAGTCGGAACTACCGAGAAGAGCACCAACAACAGCACCGAGCGTGCAGACACTACACCGAACAAATCAGAGGAAACGACGCAATCTACTACGAAATCGAGTGCATGAGTGGCGGTCGAAAGGAGCATAAAAGGAGTGTCCTGCTTGTATTTCACACAAAAACGTGTTTTCGAAAAATAAAGGGTGGCCACAGAATTTGCCGGATAGTCAATCGATTTTTTTAACGTCCCTTTGTAGTTCAACAAAATGTAGATAGGTGGCGCTTTTTCAGTGGCGAATGGTGTCTCAGCTAAACGAATTGATATCAAGCTCAAGATTTAATTTTTCAATCCACATTGAAAGCGTTCACAGTTGACCTATGAGTATTATCAAAATGCGTAATGAGCACGACGAGGTACGTGGTATAAATAATGAGAATATATTTTGCCTTGTCTCCACCAACGCACACGCACGGTGTGCGCCGGGCGGGGTTACAATTGGGTGCCATTACAATTGTCTTTGGGTTTGGGGACCGCACGCAACGCACGCGTTTCGCTGTTCTGTTTGTTCCTGTGTGATGGTGCGAAAAAGCGCGGAACGGAAGCGGTCCTGGCAAACTCTCGCTCGCGGCCGGGTGTGTGTCACCCCTTTCGTACGGACTCCCTGTTTTTTGTTTTTGTTTTCCCTAGCTGTCTATCTAAGATTTTGAGGAGTATCTTGCCCAAAGCGGTTGTAAGTCGATGCAAGTCTCTACCAATCTCTGCTACCGTTCCGGGGTACGGACTAACTTTGCCGCAGCGCTCGTCATCGCCTGACCAGAGGAAAAACCGATCGGGACCGACTTCTGGCACACCGCGGGTCCGACTTTGGTTTCGTTCGATCAGCGAGGGCTCGTGGCAAGCAGTTTCTCTGATCGCGAGAAACTCTGCCGGAGATCTCCGATCCCGCGGGTTGAAGACGCTCGCAAGGACACGGTATCGGTGCCGGTCGGTGCCGGTAACTTCTTATCGGTCCCAGGGTCGTGGGGCGTTATCTTCGACAAGAGATCCAAGATCGTGCTCCTCTTTTTAGTCGGCTCCTACGAGGATCGTGGAGGATCTAGTGAGTTACACGATGGTTGAGCGCCTCGGTCGGCCCCCCGGCGGTTAATTTTCCTGCGAGTTTTTCCTGATCCGTTAATCACACACGCACACTCACACGCACCTATCCGTCTGCCTATCTGCGTATTGCGTAATATAAAATCGTTTGCCTAGCTACGAGAAGATTGTAATAAATAATAAAAAAAAGAAATGCGAGCCGACGGTCAGTCGGCTTCCGCTCTCCACCACGGGTCGCGGCGAGGCCGTGGCACTTCAGACGCACTCGCCCTCCATCTCGTCGTGGCATTCCTCCTGCTCGAACTCGTCGTCGGCCGTGGCCTCCTGGTACTGCTGGTACTCCGACACCAGATCGTTCATGTTGCTCTCGGCCTCGGTGAACTCCATCTCGTCCATGCCCTCGCCGGTGTACCAATGCAAGAAAGCCTTGCGGCGAAACATGGCCGAGAACTGTTCGGAGATGCGCTTGAACAGCTCCTGGATGGCGGTCGTATTGCCGATGAACGTGGACGACATCTTGAGGCCCTTGGGTGGAATATCACAGACGGCGGTCTTGACGTTGTTCGGGATCCACTCGACGAAGTAGCTGCTGTTCTTGTTCTGCACCGCCAGCATCTGCTCGTCGACCTCCTTCATCGACATGCGGCCGCGGAAGACGGCGGCTACCGTCAGGTAGCGTCCGTGGCGCGGATCGCACGCCGCCATCATGTTCTTGGCGTCGAACATCTGTTGCGTCAGTTCCGGCACCGTCAGCGCGCGGTACTGTTGCGAGCCGCGCGACGTGAGCGGCGCGAAGCCGGGCATGAAGAAGTGGAGACGCGGGAACGGCACCATGTTGACGGCCAGTTTGCGCAGATCGGCGTTCAGCTGACCCGGGAACCGCAGGCAGGTGGTTACGCCGGACATGGTCAGCGACACGAGGTGGTTCAGGTCGCCGTAGCTCGGATTCGGCACCTTGAGCGTGCGGAAGCAGATATCGTACAGAGCCTCGTTGTCGATGCAGTACGTTTCGTCGGTGTTCTCGACCAGCTGGTGGATCGAGAGGGTCGCGTTGTACGGCTCGACCACCGTGTCCGACACCTTCGGGGACGGGACGACCGAGTACGTGTTCATAATCCGGTCCGGGTACTCCTCGCGGATCTTGGAGATCAGCAGTGTGCCCATGCCGGACCCGGTGCCACCGCCGAGCGAGTGCGTCAGTTGAAATCCCTACAAGTCGGACGAAGATTGCATTAGATCGAGCGCCTATCGGATCGTCCGGATGTCCTGTGGAGAGTCCACCTACCTGCAGACAGTCGCAGTTTTCGCACTCCTTGCGCACTACATCAAGCACGGCGTCCACCAGTTCGGCGCCCTCGGTGTAGTGGCCCTTGGCCCAGTTGTTGCCGGCCCCGGACTGCCCGAACACGAAGTTGTCCGGACGGAACAGCTTGCCGTAGGCACCGGAGCGGACGGCCTCCATCGTGCCCGGTTCCAGATCGAGCAGGATGGCGCGCGGCACATACTTCCCGCCGGACGAACGCGAAACGGCTGGAGAAGAGAGAACGGAGCGTGACGGAAATTCAATTACGGTTGCCACCGGTGTCACCGGTGTTGAATCAGATCGGCAAATGACTCATCCCGCCATTCCGCATTCTGCACACGTCCTGCGGACGGACTACCTCGTCGGAGAGAGGTTCGGCACCTTCTGGCGCATTCTAATGAGCGGGCTGCTAGGGCCGCTACCGGAAGTGGCTAATGGACGAAGCGAAGGCCACCAACGGGGCACCGGTGACCGAGTTACAAGGCCCGAGAGTATCGGCCTGCACACTACTAACCTGAGGCTTCGTTGTAGTAGACGCTGACGCGTTCCAGCTGTAGGTCCGACTCGCCATTGTAGATACCGCTGTTATCGATGCCGTGCTCCTCGGAGATGATCTCCCAGAACTGTCGAAGGAAAGAGCGAGGAAAGAGTTCCGTTACGTCGCTGTACGCAGGTTGTGGTTGCCCGAGATCTTCATTCCTCACTTCGAATCCCCATTCTTACGATCGATCCAATCTTAGCTCGCTTAGCTCACGAGCTCTGCTCCATTACCTCCATAATCTAAGTTAAGAGCTGGGCGACACTTTTCGTTCAGCGCCATTAAAAAATGTAATTTACGGCGAAGCTATAAAAGTAAAGCAATTAAAAGGCGCCGCTCCGGCCGACACATTTTTCATCTGACCAGGCCCGACCCCGTTTTACGGTTCCCCGTTTGATATCTGTATCGAATTGACAGTTCGGGTTAGTCGCAAACCATTAACGATCTGTGTAACCAGCTCGCCTCTGCAAGCGACCGCTTTAGGATCGTTTAGCTAAGCTCGGATCATAATCGCCCAGAGCCGATGCATGGGAGGTTATTCGAAAAGGTGGAGCCCAAGAGCACTTCAAACGGGGGACTATCACAACACCACGGGATTCTAGACTAACGCGGCGGCCCCGGTGTCCCAGTCCTCCTAGTGGGAGTTGTTGTCGGAAGCGCTTGTTAACATTTTCACAGCCATAAAGATTAGGTTTTACGGTTATGTCGTTCTTGTGGCCGATCATGTGCGTTCTGTGTGGTGCTCCCAGCGAGCTGGAGGACCGTCGAACCGTGGGTTTAAAAATAAAATCAACACTTCTGTGGTCGCTTCCTCGGTCCGCGTCCGGATATGCAACCGGACGAAGTCGAGAAGCTCCCTAAGCCCTCGAAGTGGAGCTATAAATATAAATCGAGAACCCTTCGGGGAGGAACTGCTTTTTGTCATCTGCCAAACGGTGACAGCGTGCGCCTGGCCGTCAATTAGAAAGAGTGGGGCCCGCCCGAAACGGGAACTGGAAATCCGATCGTGGTCCATCCGGTTCTGCTGGTTACCGAAAGGGTTACCTTCCAGTCATGATGACGTGTGCCCATTCTTCGCCGGCACTTCTGATAAGATTGCTTCATCTTCGGAAGATCAAGATGTTTGTCAAGCGGATGTCTTCGGTATTTGGATATTGTGAGTGACACTAGGGGCACCCTTTTTGAGGATCGAGTACTTGTTTGCAACAAAATAGCTTTTTCCGGTTCTTGAGTCCGTCTGTTTAGCAGACATTCTCGGAAATGAGTGCATCTGGGAATGTTTCTGGGAGATAGAGTCACTAAGGAGACGAAAGATATGGGTCAGGCTGTAGACTAAAGCCTAGAGACATTAGACAGATCGGTGTCGGGCCGGGTGTCAATACAGATTTCGGTGCCATCTTTCACTCCGTTCTCCGATCGTGCGCAGGTCATAAAACCAATTCCGCGATGCCACCATACATATTCAGGGGCCGTGGACCAAGTAGCCCAAACCCGAAACGAATCGAAGCGTAGCGTACAAATAATTTACAGTTCCACTGTACGACGAGACTGTTTAGGCGAACAATATGTGGCCATAACCCGTCCCGTAAGCATCGTTTCCAAAAAAATACCGTTCCATTGGATGCGCCCGCCCCCAGGGGAAATTGGGAAATGGGGCCGCCATAAAGGGATAAAATGAAGCTTTAAGAAACCAGCGATCCATGGACTACGTGCTGGTGGTTCTATTGGATTCGTGGTTCTATTGTAGATACAGTTTTTGGGGGTCCCTTCCACGTTGCGATCGATCCAGGCGGCGTGGCGCAGTTCTAATCACCCTGTCACTTTGTCACTTCCGGTGACGGTTCGTAAGACGGTCACTACTTGGTATTCAGAGGTCGTGGAGACACAAAACAAATGGGTCAATGGGAGCTATTTACACCGAAAAGCCTACCCGGTATTGACGGTAATACATTAGCTACGGTCAAGGTACACGTGACTGTATTTAATCAGGTTTATAGTGACACCCGTGCCATTCCGTTGATTCGGACGGAGTACTATTGTCCCAACATACGGGTCTCTAATTCATGGAGTGAGACCACCACCGAGATGCTTGCTGCTTTTTCGTTAATTGTATGCAGATCGAAGACCGAACAGAGTTGCATTTTTATTTATTAGAACAGGAGCAATAGTTCTTAGGTCCGAGTGCCCAAAAATGGGGTTTCATAACCGTCATCGTAGGCGATGTGGCCATCCCACGAGTTCTAGTAGGTGAGGGTGCATTCACCTTGTTCGCGGGGCCAGGTCAATGTCCAACGACTCCTTAGCCAGGGAAATGCCGCGGGAGACAACATATAATTTATCTTCCACACGGCAGGCACGGCATCTCTCCAACGTCGCCACGTGACAGGACTTATTTTCGGCACCAGCTCTCGAAAAACGCACCGCGCTTCGGCCGTCGACAGTTGGGCTCTGTCACGCCGCACGAATGGGCCAGCATGCGCTACACAGCATAATGCCGCGTTATGCTTTTTGGGGAGCATGCAGCATGCAAAAGATGTGCAAAGGCACACCAAGGCATGGGTGTTTGGAGTTGAGCGTCCGTCCGCGGCATCTTATTGGTATTTTTAGACGCCACAGACATAATTTATGGCCGTCGGCGTATGGAATCGTCGAGTGACGATGGCGGGTGGCGGTTTACAAACGCGGAAATATGAAGCACGCGAGCATTAATTGCTGCAACCGCGAAATAGACGTGAATCGGTAACGCAAATGTGGGAATGATTCACTTGAGAATTGCGGTTAGAATACAATTGTAGTGGCAGAACAAAGGAAGGAAATTTGTTGAAATAGTTTTAAATAAATGGTAGAACATCGGCAGTGCGATCAATAAGTTCTCAGAGTTGGCGTTGAGTGATGTAAGCAGTGCGGCAAGTATATTTTGATACTGCAGCGGTGTAGCTACGCAACGCATAGTGACATCCATTTGAATTTTGAACGTTATTTAATGCTGGGAACGTGGCCCAGAAATTTAAATTTGTTACTAAATCGCCAAGCGCTAGAAATATACGAGAAAAGGTGCTTAGAAAAGGGTGAGAAAAAGGTGCAATGGTTAAAACTTATTGGCCCCATTCTGTTTAAATATTAAAATGCATAAAAGCGAAACCTAGTTTACAAAAATCCATCTTCCTAACACTTAACCATTTATCGGTTTCATCCATTTCCAAAGAACCGTCGCATTCTGGCAAACCATAAACAATTCCGCTCTCTAGTGTGGCCCCCCCTGCGCCCGCAGAACTGTTTATGTGTCTGTGTCCGGTCGAAGTGCTGAAGCAACTCTTTTCGTTTGCAGTTCTGCAATCCGATGGCCACTCCGAAGGCTCCGAATAGCGTCTACACGAGAGGGCACCGTCTTGAAATGGGAGCCTTTCCGTGTCCGGCTAGCGAAGCAGAAGGCAAACAACGGAGAAATTATGATCGAAGCGAACCGGCCACGATCGGGCGATTCAAGCCGCCGCCCAACATTACATTGTAGAGGTCAATCGCACCCCCGGCTAGTAGTCGCGGCGAGGGTGAACTCATAACTCGGGCACAACATTGTAGCGACCTCCACACAGCTCTGAGGGCATCGTTGCTCTTCGCTTTTTTGCTTTCTCTAATGTGCCCCAGACCAGGCGTCGAGGCGATTAATCCGTCATCATCAGGGACGAGGTGGAACGACTTTGCGACTTCTTGCGATCGCGCAAAAACCCTTCTTTTTTTCGGGGTCGGTGCCGTATCGCATTTCAATGTTACAGTCTCCCCCGCGGTCGCTTGCCATATTTTTATGTTCCGGTCGTGGTGGCGAACCACTCCAACCCAAAACAAGGAACCGAACGGCGAGATGATGGAAGGATGCTGGGCTGGAAACCTGATACAGTCGTCGTCGTCGTCACCGGCGCGACCATCGAGCTAAATACGCGCATTTTATTGCCAAGAATGTGTGACCGATTCTCGCGCCAGACCGTCGGGATCTGCGCAGACTCGGCACGGTCCAAGTGTCTCGGCGCAGAAATGAATGGAGTAATTCTCCAATTCCAAGCCCATCCCGGCATCGTGCAGACGGTGACGCGTGAAATGAGAGACGATACGGAGACGGAGACCCCGGACGGACTGCAATCTTCGCGGACAATGGCGAACGCCACCAATTTCCTTTGTCACGCGGAAGGCAATTTCGAACAGTTATTGCCGAGTCGGCGGTGACGACGTCGGTGCTGACAATTAGCCGACGGGCAAGCGCCGGAGTGGAGAGTAGAGGACGGTATGATTAATACGAATGTCCCAGCATCTGTCCCCCTGTCTGAGTCATCGCCGGGCGCGTCGACAGAGACGGCGCCAGTGGGCTTCAATTTAAAAATATCGGTCCTACAATTGGTAATAATAAGCCAAAATGAGTGTGCCGCGGATCTGGGCACTAGAAGTCGGCGAATTACTTCGGCGAACTTCTGAGAACTTTCTCCGCAGCCAGTGAGCGCCAAATGTTTGCATGAATTTTGAAGACAGATCTTCAGACAGACAGAACTAATTTAATTTGAACGATTTAAGAACACACCAACAGGAATGTTTGCTGAGAAGGACAATTATATGTAAAGAAAAGCAAATGAAAACTGCACTATGTTTTAAGTGGTAGTAGTTTTACTTAATTGAAAGGAAATTTAATAGAGTTCCAAACATGGTAATTAAATCATTGTAATCGGTAGAGCATTTTCTACTTCTCATTGTTGTTGGCCCTTGTGATGGCAATTTGTTGTATTATTTGTTGTATTTGTCATTACCTGTTTTCAATTTTATTTTAATTTATATGTTTTTTCCATTATTCTACTTAACACTATGTATATACTAGTCAACTAGCTGATTGCGGAAATCATGTTCCTCTGGATTTATGGGATGTTATTTTAGGTTTCAAAAAATCCAACAAACAAATTGAAAATCCAAATCCAACCAAATTTGCATCCAGCGTTTAGTTATATTTTACTAATTACTTACGCTTACTAAAGGCTACCTACAAATAATGGAATCTACTCGGATCAACTCTACAAAAAATGAAGTTTTGGTTTCGATTACCAAAATGAGGTCATCTTGAAACATATGAAAGCCACCAAGTTGTGAAAAAGACGACACACAGTGAACGTTCTGACTTGGTTGGTTTTTATGTGGCCATTAAAAGATCTCCAGTTCCTACTGCATCGAACGTTCCATTTTGCGTAGCTACTCAAAGACCACCAGAGCCCATAACAGCCGCAAAGACCATATTCATCCGCAAGTCAGGCGACCATAAACTACCGTGCATAATTCGCCACCGGAGGGTATGTCACAGTTGCACAAAAGCGCTTAAATTATGAACCAAAGCAGAACGGCCGAATCGACACGGTGGCTCAATTACCTCATCAGCAGAGGATCGTGATGAGGATCATTTGCGACCCCCGAAACGGGTGTAAAACGAGACATAATCGCACCGCTTTCGCATGCTTCAAATGACACTCTCTCTCTCGAGTGACACGAATCTAGAGACGGTGGACGAAGCACATTATCATAAACCAACATCAAATGGCGACTCGAGCGAGGAAAGAGGACTACAACCCTGACTTAATCGCATGCCCTCACACGTGGCGCTCGCATGTTGCTGTAGCGAAAGAAGGTGTTGTGCGCTGGTGTCCCTTTTTCCGGGGTTTTCTTTGAATGAAAACCGAGCCGAAGTTGCGGCCGACGAGCAATTTAAATCAAATTAAAGTACAAGTCGACGTCGACGTAGAGGGGCTTGCTGATGAACGTATGATGGGTTCTCCGGAGAGGACCTCGCGTTGGAACAGATGCTCCCTTAGGCAGCGAAGCCGCGCAACCCGGTCTGTCTAATTTGTCCCCCAGCCTCAAAAGTTGTTGGAGATAAATTTTAGTTTTCCTTCGTTTCCCGATTTCTCGACACGAGAAACTTCGCCGATCTCCGTGCGCCTTGTGACCTCCGCTTCCCGAAATGATGACATAACATCTAGAGAAAATCGTCCATAAATTGGGGACACTTTTCTCTGCTCGCGTCTTGTGGCAGTCTAATGAGCGATGAAGCCCCCCACCGGAGGGGTACGAGCTGTGAGCTCCAGCAGCTTGCTCTCCAGCTAACGGTATGCGCCAGAGGGGGCCAAAATTAATTGCATCCTCTACATTTGTTTTTCCAGGCCGCCCGAAAAGACCACAAACTGGATCAACTAGAGGTATGGAAATCTGAGACAGCGAGCCACAGAGAGAGCGAGAAAGAGAGACCCAGTCAAGTGCTTGTTGGGGACTCAATCGTATATCTGAATGTCGGTGGTTTGTGACGGGATTTTATGGGCCGGCTTCCGGGCCGGTGCCATACTTTCCATCGGTTGTCATCCGCGGGGTTGCGCGGGGGCAAAGTTTTCTCCGGCCGTGCCGTGGTGCCGGTGAAACTGTCCATTCATCACCGTCAACCGTTCGGGGAGGAAATCCCTGACTGGGGCTGTCCGGACTTTCGCATGGTGGCGCACTTCAATCGAGAACTGTAATCCCAAAGGTCAGCCTTGATCAGAACCGCCCCAATAAACCCTGACGGAGTTCACAGCAGGTTCACAGCAGATCCCGTCAGATTTTGAGTCCGTGTTTTGAGGTGCGCTTCTCCTGCTTCGTAAGCCCAGAATCAATTACCATGTGAGCGGGGCGGTCCAAAAAGGTGAAGTTAGGCGTTGATCTAATCAATGGCTGCCGCCCGCAGGTGCACAGCCATTTCGATCGGCTAGGATCGCGCAGCCAGAGGTTTCCCATAAAACCTAACCTCCAAACCTGCGCCGGGCGGGTGGGGGGCTGTCACAGATGGCCAGACATGTACTCTGCTCAGAAAGCGTTGCGCTCTGCCCATTCATTGCACCGGCACCGTTGTGGGCAATCGGGCGCGCACGATTCGATCGATCAAAATTCCACTCCCCGTTGGCCGGAGCGGTAGCAGCAGCAGCGGTCAGGGCGGCAGGTGCGATCGCTACAACAAACCGTTAACCGGCGTAACCCAAATTCGGTGCGCTGATTACAAGCCAAGCCGCACAGCTTCACACTCTCCGGCACGGCAATTAGCCGAGTAATTAATGGATTTTCATCGGCCACCGGCGCCCGAGGCTGGCTCCCTGAGGCTCTCCCCCCCCCAAGAGATCCTCTAATCATGTGGGTTTTCCTTCGCATTCGATACGCTCTCGTCCGTGTGCTGTACCGTGTGCTGCTCCGTCTACCGTGGCCGCGAGACCAGCACGCTGTCACTCCTTACTGCCAAGGTGCATCCACCCAGCTCTTTCGGAGTTAGAGATCCCGGGCGCGGATCCACCGGGATTGATAGCAATTCCTTCCGAGTTGTGGACCGGTTCCAGCTCGTTGGCTTTCTTGGGGCATGCGGTGGTCACCTTTGTGCCTCTTTCTAAATCCACCGCCAAACACCGAATGGACGGTGAGCTAATCTTCGCCGAGGCTCTTCACGATATCCAACTCCCGAAAGTCGTGTTCGGAGCGTGCTAATTGCGATGCAAATTCCCGAGTTACCGACATTAACAATTATGACCCACTTTTTTCGACGGAGGTTCGCCACCTATCGACGCGATCTACTTTCGGACTGAAGGCAGCAGCAGCAGCGAGGTATCGACAGCCGTGTCGGATCGGCAAACGACGAGATTCTGGAGTTCCGACAACGCCCAGGATCTCAGGAGATCGTTTTTTGCCATTTCAAGTTCTGTGACTTAAGAAACTGTACGATCTCTGGAGTCCCAAAAGCCATTTTGGTCTGTAACTCTTGACCGAGTTCTTGACGCCAGTTTTACAGCATAACTTCACAGACAGACCTTCTTTGTTTAACTTAGGATAGGGGTGCGAGCCGGATCTCTTGATATACAGGGTGTTTCATCACAATTCAACTATTTTAATGTTATTATTTGTTATTCGATTTAGATAAATTAGCCAGGTTCTGAAATTGCAGTCAATGCCGTTTTAGGATCAATTTACAATAAAACAGCCGGCTGAAATTGTAGTGCTTTACATTGAAAATAAGCGTTCAACTGTGAAAACTGTGCATGTTTATTGTGGCCGATTTTTTTCTGACTTCTTTCTGTGGGGCTATGGGAGTAAGTATATGCCAGCCAACTGAAGACCATTGAAGAAATGAAAGCTAACATCATAGCGGAAATTGCTGCTATTACGTTGTCTATTACCGAAATGTTGTTAAATACAATGAAAAATTGCCAAAAAAGGCCGCTTTTTGTTGTGTCTAATGGAGGCAGTCATTTGATTGATATTGTATTTTGGGTAAACGGCATTCTATATCCTAAATAAATCTTGTTTATTTGTTAAAATCGACTGCCAAATAGCGGAGTTGTTTAACATTTAAATAGTTGAATTGGGATGGAACGCTATGTAGAGTTATCATAACTTTTGAATATCTGAGGACTTGCTGTAGGTCCCTTGATTCTTGAGAGCCCTCAAAATTGGATAAAAATAGGAAAAAGGACCCCTCAACAATTCTAACGCCTTGGATGGCATCAATAACTAAAATGTAAGACGTCACTTCAAGAGATACTGTCAAAATGCACATTTGCACCGTGTCCAGCCTTTGCTTCACCGAACTGTCCCAATGAGCCAAAGCCACCAGCCACCCTATTAAAAGTGAAACAAGCGTCCAATCATCCGTCTCATTAGACAACGGGCCAGCGATCGTCTAATTAACGGGGGTAAGCGCTTGTGGGTTTAGCGAAAACGTACATTTAGCCAGCTCTAGCCCGGCGAACTGGGCTAATCTCCGCCGATCGCGGATCGGAGCCTTCGCCTAGTCGGCCGGGGCCACCAAGGCCAATCAACAAAACCAACTTTCAAATGCTTTCTCTCGCTCGCTCTCGCCTGCCTGCTCCCTTAAGCCCCCGGAACGGAAGTCTTGCCTTGTCACAACTACAATCGTTCATTTCGCCAACTCTCGCCAGGCAGGTTCGCACCGGAGGCTGACGGATCGATCCGGTCGGCCCGGTCCTCCAAACCTCACGACACAACAATTAACTTCTTCTTGTGTGCCCGACCGACCGATCGACGAATCGTGACTTTCCAAAAGGACGGCTGTGCGCTGCTTCCGGAAAATCGGTTCACCGACCGCGGCCCGTTCATCGATTTGCAAAAATTGAAAACCGCGGCCGCCGGAAAAGAGGCTGCGTGTGCCGAGCGGAGCCGAGTTTTCTATTTGCCGTGGCCCCAAAAATCGCTGGACTCAGTCGGTGGTCTCTTCTTAGGCGGCACAATTGGCTGGTTACGCTCGCGACGGACTCGTTACCCGGAACTCGATCTCGATGGATCGCTTGGGAATCGCACTCTTTCTCCGACTCTAAGCATGGCGATTTGGGCGATTTGTGGCCGGCCGGCGAGCTTCGAGTTCCAATTTTCGCTGCGCTGCGAGGATAAAACATATGGGCTAATAATGCCCGACTACCGTTAGTGTCTTCAGCGGCCGGGCGAGAAAGCGAACAAGACCAGAGCCGGCGCGTCGTGTGCCTAATAAAAGCCAACATGGTGGAGTGAAAACGATTCGCAAAGTAAACAGAGCCCGATCGGCGCAGCGTGAGAAACGGCTTCGCCAAATTCAACTGGTGGCTCCACCCGGCACCCGGAATCCATTGGGGAGAGGCTTCCCGGCTTTCGCTTTTAATCCGATTCGATTCCTGGAGGGCGAGGTCCTAGTAGGTCTCGACGAGTCGCTGACAGATCGCAGAACCAGGTATCGTGTGTCAACTCAACGATCAAAAACGGATGATGAACGATTTTAAATGATCTGACAGGCTCCAAAGGGAGAGACAGAGATCTAAGGCGGACCAAGCTATGAAACCGGCGCGCGGGAAGATGAAAGCAAAATGGCGAGCCAGGGGGCCAGGGGGCCACGTCAGAGCGCCCGGTCGATGGGGAGCTCTTAATCAGTCATGCCTAACCTTAGGAGGTCTAGGGGCCGTGCTGTGGTGCCGTGATGGAAAGGAAACGGTTATGGTACGGATGGTGTTTTTCATCACCACACCGAGCCAGGCGAAGTAAGTGTCATCCGCGAGTAGTGCCGAAGACGTAGCACCACTCGCAAGTTAAGCTGGCTTACCGCCAGGGGTATTAACACTCTAAGCCTCATCGCGAAAGATTAACTGCTTCGTCCCAGAGAGATGGAGAGAGAGAGCGATCGAGGGAAGTTGAGTTATGTTACGGTTGGTTGTCTTAAACGCTGAAGGCTGCACCAGAACCAGATGCGTTCCGTGTGCGATCCGGTAAAAAGGAAGCTATAGCAGAGCTGTGGGCCAACTACTGTTTAGGGTACAGTTTAACATGAAAACGTTGAGGGGGGGTCTTTGCAGAATCGTTGGCCTATTTACGTTGCACAATACGGTAAAACAGTGTTCGACTTCAACTGAGGTCGGTCGCTTATGTTCGCCAAAACTCAGTGCGTGATCAAGAATCGCCAGTTGGCTCAACCAGCATTACAAAAGTAAATACAGCTTGATGTGTATACTTAAAGAGTTTTTCATAATAGAATCTCCACGTGTATGTTATTTTCTAAACATATAACCAACATACATATGTAGAAAGTAGGGTACTTTAGTGGATTAATCAAAATAAGAAAACAGTTAAATCGACAATTGAAAGAACTTAAAAATCTTATAAAACCATTCTCATTTCTTCGTTCTCTTAGTTGCATCTTGCATCTTAGTTTCACCAGTAATCATGTTTTGATTGAATTATTCTTTAATCATCTGATTAAGATTAAGCTGTGACCTCTACATTTGTTAAAAGTCTCAAATAAAATAGTTGTAAAGCCATTTGGTAAGTATAAACACATTTTTTCCGTAAACTGTCCAAAAAAGGTGATTTTCTCATATGACCATGACACAATCAGCGTGAAATGCAACATTATTTTCGACAGGACCCTTGTTAAGACGAAGTGACCTTGACTGGTGCACACTGAAAATTGACTTCATGGTTTTAGTAATTTGACAAAAGCTTACCTGTAAAGAAAGACAACGAAAGGTCAGCATAAGTTATCGTGCATTTTGCGTGACTTTTGAAGTGCCAGTTTGCTGATGGCTCAGACCTGGTTAATCTTCCATCTTTGCTCTGAAAGCGTCATCCTTATCGTTTCATATTCAACAGTACCCCTAAACAGGTGCCGAGGTCCATCAACAAGGGTCCATAACATACAAGCAAAAAACCAGTCCGAAGAGCCGAATTAATTTAAATCATCACCCAACAATCATTAGACTGTTCGGCCGAAACCTCCGACGACCCCGATAAGCTTTGCGCAGTGCATTCAATCGGATTGAGCGCACTCTCCCCGACCGATAACGCCGGGGTCCCTGCGCCGCCGCCGCCGCCGCCGCCGCCGCCGCCGCCGCCGCCGCCGCCGCCAGAAAATTGGGATGTGAAAGTTTAATTAATTGTAGTAAATTAAATTAAAGGCCCCTTGCTCTTTCTTCGGGCGCACCGAAGAAGTCTTCCCCAATTAGCTCCACTTTAGTCGTCGGCACACGGCACGCGGGTCCAGGATAGAACGCCGCCGCTATTTTTAGTCTTCAGCGTATCGCCAAATCTGTCAACTGCCTTCGGATGCTGGGTGTGGGGTCTGTCCCTTTTCTAATGCCTCTGAATGCAGGACTACTGCAACCCGGCGGCGCTCTTGGGGAACGTGTTCTCGGTGCGAAACGATCGCTCGCTGGCCGTCGCCCCGACGTCCTGTCGCATTGTCCGCGTCGACTTTGCAACGCACCACGCACCGCCAGGCTCGGTGTTCGGTGGTGTGTTCGCTATATTTAGAGTGCATCTCGGATCTGGGAAAAGCACAGCCACGAGAGGCTGGCTCCCGAAAAGGAGATCCGCGTTGGTCCGTTGATAAGTTGTCGGGTCGTTAAAGTGCGGCAACGAGGCAATCGCATACCGCCACCGTTGGGACCTCTCTCGACGGACGAAGAGAGCAACGGACGAATGTGTGCCATCTTGGGGTGCAATTTATTTATAACACATCACGCATTCCCCGCGACATTTGGCGTGTCGCAGCAGTGCCTGTACAGTCTGTAGCCTGGTATTCCTGGAAGGTATTTTCGGGGAAAACGTCTTGAGTAGAGCTCCTCAAGTGCTCCTACTCCGAGTTCCCAGTAAGTTCCAACCGAATGAGTCATCTACTACCCTCACTCCTACTGCATCCCTCGGTTTGGGTTGGGATGTTCTCCCAGGTTGCAGAATTCGGAACAAAAGACCTGAAGCGAAGCGAATCGGTTCCGCAATCAGCCCCAGTTATCTCTAGCCTCCCAAAGTGTCGTGGCTTCAGGTCTAGAACTAGCGTCATCTAACTTCGTCACGCTGCGGTCTGGAGGTCGAGAATTCAAATCCCAGGCCATGTCTTACATCCGCCAGCTCTCGTAGCGTGAATAATTATCCTCGGTGCTCCACTGCTGCCATTGTCCAACGAAGTCACCCGAAGGAGCCGCGAGCTGATTGCGACGTCAGATTTTTGTCTCATAAACCATTCCCTTCGGCTCGCGTTTCGGGGACTTTATCGAGTGACAGCAATAAAAAACGGCTTAATTTGCGTTTGTTTAGCCCGGGCCTCGGGGTGTCCAAATCCGAAACCGGTGGCTCCTCCAGTTCCAGATTCTGGGCTCAGCGTTCCGTTGTCAAGGCCAAACGCAAACCACATCGAATGGTGATCAGTTTTCGCGCGATCACTAGCTTCGCTGTCATGGTTTTCGGTGACATGGGTGCTTCCTGGAAGCCCTGGAGTCCTGGAGGAAGCCTGTCACCCGCGTGAGATATCACGTTTCCCTCACACGCCACACGGCCGTCAAGTCCGAGTCGGTCAGCCCCGATGGTCAACGACCTGCGGTTGCTGCCAAAAACGTGTCGAATCGTTTAAGCCTTGCCGCGTCTAGGGGAGATGCAACGGACCTGCTGCTGCAAGGCTAATTACGCGACAGACGCCACATAAGACAGGGAACCTGTACACACGATCACGACGCCGTGCACGCTGCGTGCTACGGTTTCCGGGTAGCTGCCGCCGCACGGGAGTCCAAAAATACACCTCCGAAATTTCCTGAGAATCTCGCGCAAGAGGCTGGACCACCACCACGCGCGCCGGTTGCGCCAGAGTGAAGATAATTATCGATGTTAATTACTTGCGCCGAGAGAGCCCAGAGAAGTCTTCGTCTGCCGTCCGAAGACCGGGGACCGGGTCTAGGAAGGAAAGACGTCGTATCGAGAACACACGCAAAGTCACGCCAGGTTCTAGGGCTCCCGGTTCTAGGCGGTCGGCCTCCGCCATGGAACCGTAAACAAACAGTGGAGACGATAATTAGTGTTCCGTGGCGCGGAGGTCGTGGAGTTTTAATCAGAAATTTGAGGCTAGGTCCACTGCCGCCTTTTTTATTTGTTGGCCTGACGACCGTTATGGGAACGTTCGATGGGACGCCAAATCAATTTGTAACGAGTAAACACTGCCCTGGCGGAGGTCTACACACAGAAACAAAATTCAAGCTATCCATTATGGAGAGCTGTGCCATGTAAAAAAAATTGAACGGGATACGGGAGCTCTTGTAGCGATCATGTTGGAGTCATCAACTTCACGGGTACGACATTACGTCGACGTTTGAAGCGTCGTCATCGGTTGTGATAAGTGTAACTCGATAAGACGACACGTTAGACCCCAACTAGCGGTATTCGTAAAGACCTCATCGCTCAATGTGTCGCTGACAGGTGGCTGCGGTCTAAAAAACTACCACAGATATGATTCTAATGGATCACCTAAACGCCGATCGCTTCACGGCATCGCTCCAAGTACAACGAACTCCAACTCGCTTCAGACGGCCCGAGTTGCTGCCCGACCAATTATCGTCCACCGTCTGACGCCTCTGGACGCGTACATTGGAGAGCTTCTAAAAAGGTGGTGCAACTCCTCCAGAGAACTAGAGTCTAAATCATTACGCCATGAGGTTGCGGAGGTTTCGATCGACGAGCGGCGATCTGTTCTACTCCCGCCTGCGATTTAGTCTAACCCTGATGGTGAAAGAAATTGCACCGGTCCAGTGCGCCTCGACTTCATCCTCGGGCCCTCCCCATGGACCATTATATTACCAATAACTCATAACCGATTGGCTTCGCCGCTGTTCGCTGAACCGTGCGGTCCGCGGACCGGACCGGACCGGCAGACTGATGGGTTTGATTTAATTTTCCTCCAATTTTTGGACCAGACGACTCCGAGAAGGGCGTCGGCTACCAACAACCGGAGTCCAGACCGGCTTCGTGCCGGAGAGTGCTTCGCGAATCGCGCAAAATAGTTGATTGGAACCAAAGTTTAATGACTTCTAAATGTCTGGCCGTACGGCGAGAGGATGTGGTGAGGACGAAGAAGAACTGGATGGTGTATGGCGGGCTACCATAAATTACCCTCCGGATCCGTGACCCGTTCGTGACGCTTGGACTTGGACGGACCCTCCCCAAGAGTTTTCCAAGAGTTCCGTAAATCCCGTGACCGTTTTTGTGAGGATCACCTGTAACAATCGCTGCGATCCGGCACGATCCACCAACGGGCTGGCCCTTGTAGAGACAGTAAATCGTAGACTCGCACTCGACTCAGCAACCTCGACCTCCAACTCGACAGCAGGTGCGTTTGCGGGCGCCATATTTGGGATTCGTTTTGCGAAATTCGCTGTCTATCCGCAAAAAAAAATAAAATGAACTGGTTACTGGTCGGCCAGCAACTCCGCACTGGCATGACAGAGAGGGTACCCAAGCCAATGCCGCCCAAGAGTGCCACCTGAGGCTACTATTTATGTAATCAGAACATTCCATTTCAGCTTCAACTTCTCCTAATACAGCGAGCCTGAGGGCCTTCGGTCTTTGGCTGCGTTTTTGTGCGGTGTGCGTACGTCACACGAGAAGATTCCAACGCCAGATGAAGTAGTCAAACCACCGAAGCCGAGCCGAGCCGGACGCTTGATCAACTCGATTACAATGTCTAATGGGGAGATGGCGTAAACTCCCTTAAATGGGACTGTAATTGGATTGGAGGATGGTGGGGCCCGTTACGACCTTCCGTTACGAGCCTTTGAACGTCTTCTCGGGTGAGCTTCTCCAGTGAAAGTGAGTGCTGCCCCGGTGTTAAGCAGGTCACTGAGGCAGCTTAATTAATGTGCTAGGTTCACCTGTCGCGGGACACTTCGGGGCGTGCCATTTAGATCACGCCACCTCACAGTCCTTTTGGTGGGTGAAATTGGTGAAAGGGCTTTTGCGTGACGGAGACCTCCTATAAACGCTCCCTTCACACGACAGACTTTAGTGCACTTTTTTTTAGCCGATCTTCCGCAGATGACTTACCGAGGCTCTCACGGACGGGGTAAAAGTAAAACAAAACGTCAGCCGCCAACAAAGGGTCAAGGTTACCGAGCGAGCGAACCGCGGGAACCTCCACCGATTTTGCGGTCGTTGCGCCGTGGCGCGAGGAGTTTTTGCCCTGTTTTGTCGATTTATTGTTTTCACTCCGCAGTTTTGCAAACCTTCCAAACCCGTGAGCCCGTGCGTGCCCTGCTGCCACATCCATATGTGTGTCTGATAGGGGTGAGCCAAGGGGAGCCATTTTTTGCGTCCAATCGCCAACGCTCGCTTTTTGGAAATCCGCGCGATCCGCGGTGAGCGAAAAAAAATAGAGGCGAAAACAGCGAGTTCTCACGCATGGCGTGGCAGTAGACAAAAACGAACCATCCAATTCCATCCAATCTTTCTCTCCCTGGCAGGCAGCTTTTATCCGGTGCTCCAAGGTGCTCCGTGCTTCTTCCCTTTAGGCATATTAGTTTAATATTTTTATGTTTTGCCAAGACAACTGATCCGAGGGAACGTAACAAAAAGGGGTACTGTGAATGAACGTGCTCGACTTCAGATTAAAGCTCACTTCCGTTCCGGTTTATGAATGACATTCCAGCGATAAAGACGACGATGACGATGGATTACTGCTGACGTTGTTGCACTAATTACTCGAAGATAATAATGTTTAGCCCAGCTCGCACCCCCGGGGTTTTGTGATTCACTTCTGTGGTGATTTCATTCGCGTACTTACAACACTTTTCGAGTTCCCGGTACCTTGTGCCCTTATCGGAAGGATTCACGGAATTCGGGCATGCACAATGCAACATTAAAATGGTTCGTTGTGTAATACTTGGGGGGGCTGTCTGGTTATTTCTCATACAGGGTCATCCATTACTTGGTTTCGAAATCACAGAGGATGATGTCATTTTAGAAATGGAATCGTTCAGCAACAGAACAAAGTGTTAAAATTATTAAAACCGAACACACAAAAGTAGGGATGCCAAAACGCTAATTTTTCCCAACCAAAATTTGCTATAGCAAAATGTTTCATAGAAATTTAATTTTTTATTTGGTTATTACAAATTTTCTTGAAACAATGAAGTGGATGACGTTGTATAAGTAAGTCAGATTTGAGTGGTTAAATCGCAATCTTTACTGTAATCGCGAAAGATTCGATTCAAATTCGAGCACTTTCGAGTAGCTTTCCAACTGTTGGTGGTGCGAATCTGACCAACCCTATATTTCTATAAATTATTCTTATTTATTGATTCGATTTCAAGGTTAATGGTAGACCAATAATGCTTGAGTTCGGTAGTTTCGGATCCAATTAACAAATAGGTCAACCGTTACCGGGGCTGAAGCGTGTTTTCACTCGGCAAGCTGATTTCTCCGTTTGATGCTTTCAGTTCGAAACTGATCGTCCCGAACGGGCCAAACACAACCACAACATGGCAAATAGGCAAATTCCAATTCAAATCTACTTAAATTATAGTCACGAAAAATCCAACCGGGGCCAAGTAACCCAAACCCCAATCAAATCAATTAGTCATCTAAACCAAAAAAAATCAACCCGTCGCAACCGTTAAGCGAAGGATCACGATCAGATGTTGGGTAGCTCAAACACAACACCCTTGCGAAAACAGAATCACTTCGCTCCGGGAGAATCTTCTTCCGAAATTCCGCGAAGCCAAGAAAACCAGACCATAAAAATCGCAACGCTGCGCGCACCCCAAGATAAGGACCACGTCGCCCCAACAGCCACGGGCGCTACAGCTGAGTCTGAGTCAGCTGAGAGGTCGTTACACCGGCTCCGCTGCACCCGCGGAACCCGCCGCGGTCGACGAGAGCAGAGCCGCTTCGCTGATTCGCACACTCCAAATCTGCGCACTGACCAACCCCCGGGGAGGCCGGTGGACCAGCAAACCACCTGGGGACCAGTCATGCCGAACAACTGCCGTTAATTAGAATGGGTACGCCAATCTGCGGCCGCTAGACGGAGCGAACCCAACACACCACCACTTTGCGGTGGCCAAATGGAATGACGGCAATTTCCAGCTGCGCGGTCCAACGCGCGCCAGCCACAGAACAAAGATTGCTTCCCGCAGGCGCACACACCGGATGTGCACATGGTGGCGGCCACCACTCGAGAGAGTCGCCTTCGGGGGGACCTCCAGCGAAAAGGAAGCAATGGCCACGAAGGCCACAGCACTGTAGCGCAGAACCCTTATCGGAGTGTCCGGGCACCACGGACAGAGCGAGGTCCGATCGATTGTATCTCGATGCGGGGGCACCACGGACGAACGGTTCACGGAACTGATAGCAACTCCCGGGCGAGTGGCCACCGGATGTCAGATATGGCTGGTGGGTTTTCCGGCCCGGCCATCAGCAACGCGCGTTGGGTCCTCCGTACCACGCACGATAATCACTGTGGATTGGATTAGCTCTAGGCCCTCCCCGAGGTCCCCGACTTCTTATCACACAGGGGGTTAGGGCTTTAATCCACTTACCTTAGCACCGATCTGGTTACCGCACTGACCGGCCTGCAGATGCACGATTTCTCTCATGATGTCGAGCTGAGGGTTTTGTAACGGAATGGGCTCACACTCACGGTCTGCTGCTGACACAGGCTCTGGACACCCCTTTTGGTCTGCTTCGGAAGATCAACGATCACGAACCACGCGACAGACGGACGCACGCACAAGAGTGTGACACGAAAACACGGCACCGGGTAGCTGGAAGGGCTTGGATCTTCGCAGAAGCTCAGGAACGATCCGATCACGAATGGGGTGCGCAAGTGACTGATCCAACGGAACACCGGCCGCAGTCAGAAGGCCACGCACACGCGCCCGTGAGCGATGCCAGTGAGTGCCACCGAAAGCCGAGAGAGAGAGAGAGAGAGAGAGTTACTGGACTGGAAATTCCGGAAGTGCACGATCGCGTGGCCGCCAGTTGGAGGGATTTTCCAGCACCGCCTGGAGGAGAGACACCGCGCGATGTGACGGGCAAACTTCGACTGGGAGGAAAACCTTGGTTCGGCCGAAACTTTATCAGCAGGTGCGCCGGTTGAGATTTTTGGAAAATTGCGTGAGTGCTGCACCGCACCCGTCGGTGGGCCGATGAGTTCCACCCGCCACGTGACGCGGAAAGAAAAGCGTTCGAGAGAGAGAGCGCTGCGTGTGGTGGTAACTATACACAACGGGAGCATTTCCGATCGCAACGAATGCGTTCTCGGGGCCGATGACTCATGCAGCGCTTCGCTTGATAAGATAGCAAATCGGGTCAGGGCAATCAGCATCCACCGTCTCGCGCATATTCGCACAAAGAGCGCAACGATAAGTGCTCGCGTTGCAGCAGCTGAGATAATATTTTAACGTAGATTTGTTCGCCTATTGGGTCTTTTTGGAGGAAGAATATGAACCATCTGCTGTGTTTTTTTTTTGAACGGTTTTTTTTGAAAAAATCACATCGCTTCAAAATTCTATTTAATTTAAAGTACGCTATAGTAAAGCTATACATTTCTGCTTTTCTTCCAGAGAGATGGTAATTTGTGGATGCCACGCCAAGAGAATTGTTCCTCTTTGGAAGCAAACTAATTAGTCATCTAATTTTCGGATCGTATGGATCGGATAATACCATTTTCCAATCTGCTTGATCTTTCTCAGTGCTTTCAAACGTAGGGATTTAGCATATTGGGACAGCTGATCCCTGAGTTATTGCTGCTTTTCGATGTCATTATCGTCCAAAAGTTCTAGTGGTTCGCATTTCGTTCTTTTCAGGCATAAAAGTCGACATGGTCTAAACCTCTTCAAAAATAAGTTGCAAACTAAATTCATATTTTTTTCAACATGAAATCATTTATCTGATTTTAAAGCAAGGCAGTGTTGCCCAAAAAAAGCATAATGCGGAGGATCAAACCGACAGCTAGATCCAACTGTTCACACAAGGCTGAGGCACCTGCTGAGTGCTTCATTGCCCGGGTCTGAATCGGATAAGTTTTCGCAACCCCGCAACTCAACCCGAAATCGGCAAAGACCAAGATCACGGGGCGGACGAACCACGTGCTCTAACACCGTGGCGTGCCGTGCCGGTACATCACGCACTCGCGCAGAGCGCAACGGTACACCGCGCCCCACAGACCGTTCGCCGGCCTCCCGAAAGTCCCGAACTCTCGTGTGTCGAGCGAAAACTACCGTTCGGCCGTTTTTACCTCCTCTTTTGCGCGGATGAAAGTTTTCCTCGGCCGCCTCATCGCGCCCGGACGGGGGGCCAAAGGCGAGAGAAAAGGTATCTCTCCAATTTTGATTTGATGGTACTGTAAGGTTTTCAACGGTTGACTCAATCGTCCAATGGTTTGAAAAATGTCAGTTTCCGGGTTCCCGGGACCATTTTTGGGGGTTCTACTAAAAAACTGATCGGTGTCAGGTCTGGACTGGACCTGGTCTGTTGAACGCATTAGAAAATATCGTTTGAGTTTCTGAAATTTTTGGCTAGTTCTAATGAATGCGGATAAACGGACGATGTGCTATTGATAGACAGTTTCTCTTTTGGTCATAGTCGAATTTAAGAAGGGTTGGAGTCGCACTCATAAGATGCGAAACACAGATTTCCAGCCTGTCACATACTGAAAAAGTAGTCAAACTATACATGGGCTGAAAAGCCCCAAGCCTAACATCCATGTGTTATATGACAAATCTTGGATGTTGTTACCGTAACACCGTTTTTCACCAGAACCATTCCGGAAATCATAGATGAGAAAATATCCGATCCAAAATTTTACTTCTTGGAAGGTCCGGAAGCATCATTAGGCGAGCCGAACTCGCTTGGGCTCGCCTGTGAAATGCGAAATGATCTTGGCTTAGCTTGTCCAGCTGCCCCAAAAAACTTTAAAATTCAATGCGAACATTGATTGGGAAATTATTCGATACGAACAAAACATTGTAATATGATGAAAAAAAAGTTCTCACTAAATAGCCAACCATACCTTACCGTAACCGACCGTAACAATTCGATTAATCGATCACGAAGAACCTCTTCACTCTGCTAGGTGTAGAAAATAATATAAACGTACTCTTCTTATCCCAAAGCTTTCCCGGTAAAAGATCACACCCTCGGCTGCACATCTCCACTGTTTATCGAGCCAATAAAACGTTACACAATCAAAACCGGCCGTTAAAAGAAGGTAATGATTAATTTTGAAAGCTTCGTCCGGAAGCAGATGATACATTTGCTCCGCACAGCGCCACCAGCGACGGGTCCACTCGGTCCTGTCAAGCGAACCAATCATAGTCGAGCATCTTAAAAACCCCAAGTTTTTTTTTGTTTTTAAAATTTTCATTTCAAATCAATAACCGTCGTTGCCCGATCGCTAACGAGTAGATAAGCCACCAAAGTTAAAACGTTACTTTCACACCCGGCTTCACCGTGCGCATCCGTTTGTCACGCCAGTTTGGGAAAATCGTCAGTTCTCCCCCCAAACCGGACCAGCGAACCGTAACCTCCGGACCGGGAGCTGACAGGCGGATTTCCAGCGGGAAAAGAGGAACCCAAAGGAAGCACACCCAGGACTAACGACTGGAAGCCCCGTTGTGCGGTATGAATTTTGATCGCTATTTTGCCATTTGGGCCGCTTTATTTGCCGCTAACTAACCCAATAGCCGTGGTTCTGTTTTCTCATGCCCAAGTGTCACCAATGAATTTATTCCCCCACACACTCTCGCACGCTAATGTGAGTTCCCGTAGTGAGGAAAAATCGCAACCAACCGGAAAACTCTCCCAAAAAACTTGCTGCGAAATGTGCGATCGCGTAGCCAAAAATCTTACGCAGGAGACGTGCCACCTGACGGGAACACTGGGTTGTTCAATAAGTTTTGCTGTTCGACAAAAATGGGCCCTAATACGGCTCTGCCCGCTCTAATAATAATAAATAACAACAAAGATGGACGCTGCTAAATTTACTTTGTTATGTAGGTACACCATTTACCAGAAAAATCCGAAGTTTGATTAGTTATTAAACTTTTATTTTTTGGAAGAATTAAAAGCAAAGGAAATTTATGGACGAATGCTGAAAGTATATAAGGACTCTTAACTGAGACTTGGGTCTATCACCATGATCCTTCCGTCTGTTTCCAGACTTCCAGAAAAAATCATGAGGGGAAAACGTTTTTCATCAAATGCCAAGGCCATAACCGATGTGGAAGCGTATTTTGCCGCCATTCCAGATCCTTCCACTTCAGAAATGGAATTCATGAATTGGAATCTCGTTGGAACAAGTGTTTTGATGTTCCGGGAGACTATATCGAATTATAAAATTGTGTTTTTCTTATCGAACCGCAAAGCAGCATAGTGCGAAGCAGTGTTGTCTGGCGGTGAGCTTTACGGAAAACTTTACTACGACCTCACAATTGGTCTCTTGGCGAGGCTACGTACGAAGTGTCTAAGTGCGCGGCAATTGAGGCGTGCAAGAGTCGAATGAAATGGCGGTGAAATTCGCCAAAAGCTAATCACGGTTTCGCAATTCCAATTTTGCCATCCTATTCCATTCACCCGAACGCTTCTTCGGCGTGTTCTTTGGCGAGTCTGGCCCGCGCCGTTAACGGTGAAACTCATGCATCGATTTCCCACTTCCTTCCACACGTTCGCGCAGCCACCCCGTTCACTGTTGGCTTCTTTCTATTTTTACGTTTATCAATTAGATTAATTATGGGGGGTGTCTCGGTGGCTGGCTCACGGAAAAATCCACCTCAAAAACGTGGCCGGGCCCGAAATGAAAAACTCGGTCCCGCAGCATTGCCGCGATCGCAATTCTGAACGCCTTCCGGAAAGATTTGCGGGCATGCACGCGAAGCCTCTAATGGGCCGTGCAAACAAACACACGGAAGGTGATCCGTTCTACTGACGATTTCTATTGCGTCGAGCACACACAGGCGTGCCCGAGTATGTTGTTCGGTATGCTTTCTCTCCGATTCTGAACGGTGCCGCGGTGTCTATTGAAGCGATCGCGATCGGTCAGCCATCAGTGATGCGGCCAACGCTTGGTGGCTTTCCTTTCGTCTTCTGTAACGTAATTGATCGAAAGCAAGTGCTCTATCGATTCCGTTCGCTGGCATCAATTAAGTAGCAAAAGTGCAAATGGAAACGAGTTTATGTACCAAAAGACAGCTACTTTTAATTTTTTGCAGCTTTACAATAATTAAGAAGTTTGTTCAAAAGAAATTAGATCATTTCATAACGATTTCAATTCCTATTTCGTTTACCGATGCTAGAAATACTAAAATTTTGTATAAACGATTGAAAGACTTTTTATTGACACTTCTAAGCACCAACAGCAAACTCAGTTGCCTTGTAGCGTCGGCGCTGGATTGCAGCAGGGTCTAGATAACATTTATTCCCTCAATATTTACTGTCGCAGTTTTACAAAGACAAAAAGAACATTGAAACACCCTGGAATCAATTAGTAACATTCAGGACTCCAGTATTCATGAGTCGAAACTTGGGTAATAATAAATGTAATAAAATGCAAAACAGATATTTGAAACCTCACTTACCACGCAGCAGCAAGTTCTTTCTGTGTGTCTTATGTGTGAAATACAAACAGTCTGCAAATAATTCAGAACACGTTTTTTAAAATTAATCTCAAGTTTACCTCCTTGGCACAATAAAGCAGAAAACCACGAAGTAAGTGAAAAGGAACTATTATACCTAACTTAATGTTGAGATTTAAAGAGAAATCTTGGGTGAACACGTTCCTCTATCTGGTCAACTGTAAAGAGTTAAGGTTTGATTTAGGATTACTATAATATGTTCAATAAACTTAGTAACAAAACAACTTAGACAAAAGGGTACCGATTTTAAGAAAGCTTTGCTTGCTTTAATTTATCTAATAGCAAGTAGTGCAAATATGTTAATGTCAATTACAAATTGGAAATATTATTATTATATCATGGAGGAGAAGCTGTGCCCATCAAAATAATTGTTAAACTGCTCAGAAAGAGCGATGTTACTAACAGGTAAAATACTACCATTACTAACACCCGGGGTTCTCATTAAAGAAATTCATAATTTGTGATTATGAGCTATTGTTTTAGTATCGTTATAACTAATTAAGGTGAACGTACCGGCCAGCTCTAGTGTTTCAACGTTGTTTCAACGCTTGTAGATGGTTGTATGTGGCTTGGATTGCTTGGATTGCCACAAATGTTACTTGGATTGCTTGGATGAACCTTCTGAAATCAAGAGAATGTCATCCGAATCGTCCTCTGGATGGACTTTTGAACACCTTTTCGAGGTATTTCCACATTGTTTTTTGGTTGATTTATAAGTGCCTCGAATGCCGCTTCCCTAGTTGCGGGATTCACCGATGGGCGGTATACATTCTACGTCAAACTGAAATACTGCAAAACGTGAAAGGAACATAGATTTATCCATCCTCAAAACTGTCAGGTTCCTGAGCTATATTGAATTGTTGGACTTAACCCTGCAGTACATCTTCGTTCCGAGGATTTCTTCTCAAACGTGCATCTCCATTGCAAAAGCGCAGCTTCCGAATGTTTATGCCTCACCATGTGAGTTTGGGAAACCACAAAGACGTTTTTCTCATGACAGAAGCAACTGATTGATCTACGATCGCGCGGCGTTCTGATTCAAGTGAAATACTTCCGCTTGAGGTCGTCAAGTGTTTCCATTAAAGCTAACTATTTACAGGCTAATAATAGTACTAATTGTTCCCATTTTACTTTCTGTGACAGTTTATTTTGCTATACGCTCCTATTGATTTCCATCAAAAATTTACACATAAACAAAAATGAGCAATATTTCCAATGTGAACAACTTTAGAAGTTTAGGACAAGATTGATTTTAAGACATAAGACACCAAGCCCTTGGTCGATCCTCTTAATGTTCAAAGAGAATTCCCGGGCAGCCTCGGCAACGAAGAAAGTGTATAAACATCGTTTCCCCAACTAAGCATCGTTTCAGATAATGACTCAAGCAATAAGGGTGCGAAACTTGCGACTCAATGATATTTATTGAATAATGTTATGTTTCCAGTGCACTCCGGTAATCAATTATTTGATCGTGTTTTCCATTCAATGGAAGCAAAGTGGCTTCATAAACAGCAGTGAGATCGTCTGTTGCAAATCATAAAAAGGCACATACATTTGCATAAAGCGATTGCGGTCTGCCATTAGCGATAAGCTAAGGGTAAGGATATCATTTCTCACTCACCTTAAATCAATCTTCTCAATTCCGTTACCTCGCTCGATGGCTCGATGCACCTTCCGCGCGCGCTCGCGCACGTGTTTACATTCGAACCAAATCCATTCCACCTTTTTCCCACTAATTTTAGAAGAGCACTTTTCCCTCGCATCCCAACCGATGTCACCCGAAAAAAAGAGGCGAAAGACAGAAAATCCCCAAACATGACATGAAACAGACGTGGCCGGCAGCAGACTCGGGCGGACCGCAGAGAGGCTTCTTTCTCATTAGGGCTTTCAACGGGCCGCCGCAGAAATAACCCCCCCATTTCAACAGTCTAATGCATCACCGGTGTTTCCTAATTCCCATCACCCAGCGCCCAGCCCTCGACCAACTCGTGGGTTCCGCTCTTCCGATGCACCGATTTTTCTCTCCCTTCTTCCGGCGATCGCCGGTGGACCCCGACACGAAGAAGCCGATTTCTCCGCGTGCGCGCGCCACGTGTTTCGACGTGTGCAGTCGGTGCAGTGGCTTGGACTGCCGCTCGAAAGTATTCGGGCAGCATTTATCCATTTTATGGAGCTCAAGTTACTTAAACCATTGTCACCAGCCGCTATTTCGGCAGTAAAACGTATAGAAAGTATTATTATTGTAACTGTTTAATATTAATGGACATTGTGGACTTACGAGCACTCGATTTGTATGTTTTTAATCTGCAAAGTGTCGCGTGAAATGGATAAAGCACATCGTGAGCAATAATTAAACAACAACAAATAAGATCAGTTGGTTGAGCTTCGTAAGCTTCAAGCAATCAACAGCTTCCAAAAGAATAATCTCAAATTTTTCGTGTTTCTATAATCATCACTTTGTTGTGGTTCATTCGTTTGCTTTCGTTTCAGGAATTTAGATAAAAATTAAAATTTGCTCATAAAATCAATAACAGGACGTGGTCGCTCCACCACGGCCGAAATAATTTGACAGCCGGTGTAGCCGGTGCAGTTTTACGATGACCGAAACCGTGGTCCGTGGTCGGCGCCGGTCGTGAAGAAGTAAACCTTGCTGGCCAGCAACCATCAACAGCAGATCCGGGGGCGCTCAAAGTGTCAATTAAGCAAAATACGCGCATCGGTCCGGCCGGATCGTCTTGAGGCGTGTTGCCATTTGCCATGCTCGGAGCAGGAACACGCGAGAAGAGGTCCACCAGCGCGGCGCAGCCGGAAATGCACTCTAAGCCACAAGCGTCGGAAACGAAGCGGAGAAATGACCTTTCGGGGGAGCGAAAGATGCATTATAGCATAAAGCAATTGGCGCTGATTTCAGCATAAAAAGCGCTTCCCTTCGAGAGGTTGGTTTGTTTATTTTTACGAAACGGACGCCACACTTTTGACAGAATTTCTGGATTCACCAGGCCCGGTGGCATTGTTTGGAGGTTTTACTGTAAGTAATTCGAACGAAAACTCATGAAGGTTTTCCAATGAAAAACTATGTAGCTACTAAACTAGTGCCTAATATTAAACATCAGAACAAATAGCCAACGAATAGAGCTGCCTGACAAGTGTCCACCATTGGTTCATTCATCAACGGCTGGGCGATTCTGGCAGATTCCATCACATTATACACACCATTTAGCTAGTCGGCTTTGGTCAAGTGGCATTCAGCTGTTAGGAAATACGCACATCGATTGCAGCTGCATCGTCACGGCGGATAAATTATCTCCATCCAGTGAAACATAATACATCTGTAAAAAGTCTGGAGTGCTGAATATATAAATATTATTGTTCAACGCAGTATGGGGTCCATTTGCACAGTAAACAGACAATCTCCGTTCGTACCGAATATGCACCGTGAAATACACATTTTTTGAACAGTTCGTGGTCAGATACCGTCAGATGGTCAGATGCCGTCAGAACAAATCAAATTTTATCGCAAAGTGCTCATGTTATTCTTCCTACCCATCAAGCCAGCAGTTTATCAGCTATGTTACTACTATTTTTTCTTCACACTGTTTTTCATATATTAGAAAAAGAGTCTTTAATAATTTGATCAGTTTGTTGGACCAGTTTAATATCAGAGATACAGGAAAGATTGAAAATCCAATAATTTATCATTGAAAAAAAATCAAGAATAATGTAGTTAAATTTTGAAAACTTTAGTAGTTTTAACGGAATTGTTCCTTATTTATTTTCAGATGTAAATTTAAACTAATTAGATCATCTTATACGAAATTCACCACTAGATCACGCTGCAGTCATTTGGTGGAAATGGTGTATGTCTCCCGCTGACAAGGATCACAACTTCGCTGTGGTATCTCATTGCAGCATTATAGGCGCATGACTGTTGCTATAATCGTGAATAAGTTTACAACATTTTGGCTCATTTGCAAATATTCTTGTTTTTTGTGTATTTTGTAGTTTGGCTTTTCGCACTCGCTGGAAACAATGTCGAGCAACTGAAAGCTTGCTTGTTGGAGAAAAATTAGGAATTTACTTTTTGGGGATAAACTGTTAATAGAGGCATCCAAATTGCTCAATTTGAAATAACAATTGGGAAAGAAAAGCATAAGAAATGTATTAGGCAATAAACACCCGATATTCACACTGAACTTTACATAATACGATTTAACCCCTTATTCTAATGAGCTCGCACTTAATTCGCGACTTGAAATTCAACAAAACGGTGCCAAATCGGTGGGTAACGCTTTTTGGAGTGCGTCTGCCCTCGGGCGGTACTTGGGGCACTACCTGCCAGAGTGTCGAGGTCCCAGTTTCACCAGAGAATGAGATCACCGCGAAACGACTACGACGCTCGGTTGAATAATTAATGTGAAGTTTTGTTTTCCTCTCACCTGAGCGTGACGATGAAGAGGAAGCGTCCCAGAGGGAGTAATTTCTTCCCAGCCCACAGAGTTCCGTGCTGTTCCGTGACAAATATATCCTTCGACGACACACGAACATTAGAGACCAGGGACCAATTGGAGCGGAACGGGGAACGGGGTCGCCTAATCTATTATTCGGGAGAGCACTTTCTGGGCGCGGAAGTAGCTACAGGTGGTCATCGATTGAGGCCACCGATACCGATGGGGTCCTTTGAACCCGGTGATTGACAGGGGGTGGGTGGCGTTGTAGGTCACCGACAAAATGGACTCCGTCATCGGTCTAATTGACCACTGCAATGTGTGGGATAGGGAGAAGGTTTGGGGGCCGCTCAAGAAAAGACACAACAAGACAGAGGTCGCGCATGCCTGGCATTTGCATAAATTACGACACTATAAGATTATGCCTCATCTGGGCCGACGCTATCTTATACAATTGGGCATCCCAAAAGAATGCGAATGTCGGAAAATGTTTATCACAAAAACAACCGCCATGGGGCCTAGATCGGGCAGTCGGACAAGGATGAGACCGGCACGGAAGCCCCCGGACCAGAACCAGAATAACCAGTATCGATAAACAGCATCGTAAACGCGGATGATGATTCTTTCTTTGGGGCTGAAGACTGCGAGCCGATGAACCACTTTTTCTGCCACCAGCCCAAGATGGAGACATTTAATGGAACCTTTTCGTTCAATTCTGGCCCGGAGCCAGAACCATTCTTCTATGGCGTTAGCGAACATATGAAACTTTTTTGACGCAGCGCGGCAAAAAAGAGAGTGTCACTGAACGGCTCTGGGGCCACACCAGACACAAATCAATCTTGGGAAACAAATGGCCGGGACATTGAGTTCCGTCCACAGAAAAAGTACATCCGTCACATCGGGAGTGAGTCTGACTTCTCTGTCGGCGGTGGCCGTGAAGCTACGAAGCCTACGCCATCAGTGCCGGAGCCGGCGGCTATGACACCTCCGGTCCGGTATGGAAAGTGACGTAATCCTAGGTGACACCGTCACCGGTGAACAACTTGGGCACTGCAACGAGCATGGAACTGAAGGGGACATGGACCGGAAGGCGCGGCGGCGCCCTCCATGACGAGACCCGTCCGTAGGTGTCCCACGGTGATCGCCACGAACAGTCGAGAGTCGTGAGCAGCGACAAATAAACAACAACAACTCCGGTTTTCCAAATTCGGTCGGTCGACGCTGTATTTGGCCAAAAAGCCACGGCATCACGGCTTGGATGTGTCATGGAGCATTAGAGGTTTACAGTTTCGAGCAGCGCCACACCAGCGCGGCGTCGTGCTAAATGAATCTGGCGGCCAGGCTGATGGCCAACATCTTCTTCACCGCTGCGGGCGGGTTCGATACTTTGATTTATCTGACGGACCCCGAGGACCCGCGTAACGCAGACACACTCCGATTAGTCGGCGGATGCTTGCTCAGCGTGTGTCGGCGTCTCACTCGCGGTTTGCCACTGGTGTTGTAAGGGATCTCGGTCACTATCTGGTTAATGTTGGTCGCAGCCGTCAATCGGCGGGTTTGAGCAGGGCGCAAGACCAAGACCAAACAGAAAACTCCGGCAATATCGGTCTGTGATGGGTGACCGAGGAAAGGCTAACAAATGTGCGTGGTTTTCATCTTGTTGCCCCGGATTTCAGGAGATTTATTCTTCATTTTCCTTCCGTCCGATAGATTTCAACTAAAAAATGTATGTTTTGAACAAGTTTATTTGCCCTTATTTGTTTATTTTATTTAATGGAATAATATAACTATCAATGGAAGGCAAAGGGTAAAATCAGTTATTAGAGTTAAGTTTTTAAACTTATGAATGGAAAATATAGCCAAATAAAGAAGCACAAACAAAAGAAGAAGAAAATAGACAAACGAACGTAATGAAAGACGAAAAGAGAAAGAATAAATAATCGTTCAATAGAAAGACGAAAGGATCGAATAGGCAAACTGAAGAATGTGAACAATGTGTAGGTAATAAGTATAAGTAACGTCGCAAAGAAGGAAAATTTAGAAAAGATAAAAAGGAACAAATAACTGAAGGGCCATTCTGCAACGTACATCAGTGAACTAAGCGGTGAATATAATCCCAACTTCAGCGGACCGCATTTCACAGCATTCGCAAACGTTCGAGCTCTCAGAAAGTCAGTCCAATGATGATCGCCCTGTCTGCGTCCGCGAGATGTGCATCTTACGTCATAAATCATTCGCCAACGGCAAATAGGAGCCGACTGGTTTCAAGGAGAACGCACTTCGGGGCACACGGAGATAACGTGCGAAATGAAGTGGTGTTCCGTCCGCCATTCTATTTCTTGCTCGCCAATCTTTGGCCACTGGAGGCGGCTCATCACCGCGACACAATGTAGCCCCACTCATTCCATCGCCAGATGTGTGCGGGAATCGCATTTTGCATCCATATCGGGAACACCCTCACGCGGCTCGCGGCCAGAAAGGTCGTTTTCGCCTTGGGCATTTGCGCGGTTTGACAGACGTTCGCCCCGCACATAAACCAGTCGCGGAGTCGCGGAGCGATCGAGCAGAACAGCCTTCGGACAGTCGCAGCCAGCCGCACAGTAGCTCCTGCGGAATTCGACATGCAAATCGGAACCCCCGGGTGCATCGCCTCTCCCTCGAGCAGTGGCGTAACGGTAATGGCGCCGCCGGTGATGGGCTGAAATCTCAACCCCACGGTGCACTTCAGCGATGCCCGTGGAGAGACACTCGAAACGATTATGTGTCCGCGGCTTAAAACAGTCCTTCTATCTCGCCTCGCCGGTTTCGGTGTTCAGATCGATCGGCATTTCGCCGCACATTGCGACGATGAAACCAGCACCAGCAACCAGCAGACAGACAAACGGTAAACAGTGAGGGATTCGAAGTTTTCGCCATGCAGATCGGCAGCTTTTCGTAGCCCTTTGAAAAATAGCCTTGCTCCGGCACCGCACATCTCTTTGCGATTTTGTTGATCTTATCCTCGATCCTTGAGTTCGTACGGAACTTAGAATCGATTTAAAGTCATTTTATTTTCGATTTAAAAACGATTTAAAATCGATTTAAAAACGATTTGAAATCGATTTAAAATCGATTTAAAAACGATTTGAAATCGATTTAAAATCGATTTGAAAACGATTTGAAAACGATTTAAAATCGATTTGAAATCGATGTGAACGAATTTAACGATGTGACTGGCCACTTGCACACTGAACACTCGTCGTCGTCGTCGTCGTCGGCGATCGTAAATCGCAATTTATTTTCGGTCGCCAGCCCCACAAGACCCGCCACTGGATGACGGAATGAAGTCACCCGGGATGTGTGGGGACCACACTTTCTGGCACCTTTTTGGGGGGGGGAGTCCACGCTGGGAGCCCAGAAATTGGAGGAAAATCTTAATTGATTTTTACGACCTTTCTTGCCGTCCGCGGACCTACCCACGGCGGGGACGCCGAGATGGCCGTGGAATGCATAAATTTATGACACTTTGTTAAGCAAAGTCGCCCGCTCGATCGCTGCTGGCAAGTGCCGGGGTCCCGCCGGTGTGTAGGTCGTTCAATCAAGGTTGGCAGTATCTTGTTGTTTTGCTACGGCCAATCAATACGGCCTTTGCGGAGCGCTCGATTCGAAGTGTTTACGGTTACCATACTCTCCGGTACCAACCACTTGCTAGTGGCCATATTGGGAAAGGACTTCGTTGGCAAATTTAATAAATAGGAAGGATAATTTAAGCTTCTCTCATAACAGTTCATCATCATTTATCAACATAATCTCTCCGGGGACCTCTAACTGTTAGTAGCTTGTCCATTGAAGCTCTCCGATGTGCAGAACTTAAAGAATGCTTACATAAAATGGTGACAAAGTACCTTCCGTCTGTTTAATTAACAGCAAGTAGTAGCAATTAGCAAAATTCCTTCCAATAACTCATAGTGCATTTAGTATGCAAGAGCCCTTCAAATTTGTGAAGTGTCGATTGTGAAGTTGGACACAAGAACATAAATTGCAAAAAGTTGTTTATTGAAAATGGCAAACACATTTATTTGTCAGTTTCTCCAAACTAAGGAGTATGAGAGGAATTTACAAAATTTGAGGTAATTTGAGAGTCTATTCATAATATGATAGTATGTCCTACCTCCTCTTGCTTCGTCTGAAAGATAAGGATAACGTAAGATAAGAACTTTACTAGGAAGATTGTTCCAATCGACCCTAGTTCAAAGTTTTAACGGAATCAATGGGCTTAGTTGTGTTCATCAAATAGATGTGCTCACAGAGAGCTACTTTTTGAGGTAACGAATGGAGTTTATTTATTATTATTAGAACGGATACCGAGCCATATTTTTGATCTACGGAAAAGCTACGGCAAATGAATTCACAAATTCGCGAAAAGCTGAAGCTTTAGCTGAAGAATAATGTAATACTCTTGCAATGGATGTCCCCGCCGTTCTTAGGATCCGTTCCCCAGAAATCCCATCTGGCAAACACCGTCATGTTCTCCATAGTCCCACATCCGAAAAGCCACGACGAACCATACCAAGCCATTCGACGAGCGAGACCTTATTGCCTAACCAATATAGGGTCACCAATAACGAGCTACACGAGATCGTATCGACCGAAAGACCTGCCGGCAAGCTGTCGATTTGAGCAAGGTCCCCACCGGAGATTCAATTGGCGACCGGGACGGGGCGAGCAGATCGGACGAACAAACAAACGACTGACTCTCTGCACTGATGGACTGACTGACACTCTCGCCCGGCTCTGAAGGCACCTTGAGGGGCGTCCTTTTACGGAAGCTTGGCCGACGGACGAAACTTTCGCTTTCGGCCGATCGGCCGGGCCCCAAAAGGCGCCCGATGACGCTCGATGGGGCTGGATTGGAATTTGGCTCCGGCGGTGGCTCGGTGGTCGGTTGCGGCCTCATTTTTGCCAGCTACGAAATGGGAATTTTGCGGATTGGGCTTTTGGGCGGGTGTCGGGTGTCAAAATGTCGCCGGAATGCCGCGCCACTGAATTCCCTCGAGTGGTGTGGTGGTTTCCTTTTATTTGACTTCGGTGGGATGGAGGCTTTCGGCCATCTCGGTGGAGTTGGGAGCCAGTGCAATGGCGTCATTTCTTTTCGGCTCCCTTGGGGTAACGCCATTCCCATATGAATTTTACTGCATAAATTACATAAGCTCTTTTTGTCCAATTATAGAACAGGCTCCTTTCAAATAGGGCCCAGTCTAGTCCCATAACCTAGATAAGTGTAATTAGAGACTACTTTCGAAGCACGCAAACCCGGGCGTGACCTATCCACGCCGCGTTTTCATTGTCCGGGTGTTTTATGTGAAGCTTTTCGGGCCTTCCACTCGGATCAGGGACCGTTTAGGGAAATTAAAAACCATACGAGGCTCACGAACAAGGATGGTACGCGAAGACCGAAGGTAGACCTGAGTTCGTTACGCGCATGCCACAGTCTGAGGCATGACTCATCGGCAGCTTGCCGCAGCACGTTTCCGTGGCTCTCTTTGTCTGTGCCTCGGCTCCGAGGCCCATCGTGCTATCGGGGACATTAAAAATTCGTCGGCCATAGTTAGGGCCGACTCGCCAGGATCCCTTGCTCATGGTTAGCCACTCAGACAAATCGGTCCCCCTTTATGCTGAGCGTTTTTTTCTACTGCAGAACCTAGCGACACAGGTGAACAGGGAAAATCGGGACACCATCGAGACATGAAAGGGAACCTATTTTCTGCCTAAGGCAAACACTCACAGACTGCCGGGCCTGTCCGTGTGCCATGCCTTGTGGCAGTAATTTGCTCTTCACAGACAGGTCCTGAACGGAATGGGGTCCCTTCCGCAGACTTAGACGAGTGGTTCCGCATTGCAAAAATTTCTAGCCCGGCAGGCCGGAAGTAATGCACTTCTGGAGCGAAGAGTCGCTGCATTGCACACACTCCACCCTCCGACTTTGGTGCCACGTGGACTTCCTCGCTTCGGAGTGCGTTATCCTGCATCGTAGGCGCGTGTGTGAGCTCTGAAGGGGCGCAGGGTTTTATCCCCGCCGCCCGAGGGCTCGTTTGAAAACATGACACACCCTGGCACACAGCGTTGTAAAAAGGCGCCGCTAATGGAGTTGCTAACTGTGCTTATTGATTGTTTTATGGGCTTCACTTTAAGGGGGTGCCCGGAATATCCTTCTGGAAAGCCGGCCGGAGGGTTTGTAAGTATTGTACGAAAGAGAAGCGATAAACCACATTACGAGTGATAGCTTTTGTGCGAACATTATTACGACATAAAGATACAATCAAAAGCGTTCCAAAAACCATTAAAAATAATGAAAGTATTTTTAGGATAAGTGTAGCAGCAAGACAGTGGCAAACTGTCAACGAACAGGCTCACATTGAATAACTTTTAAGTGAAAGTGTAAAAGGTGATAGTTTAAGAAATAAACTTTTACATTTTTTAAACGTAGTTTATGGAATATGGAATATCTAACCAAAATTACATAAATAAAACATATAAGAAACGTATGAAATAAATCTAACGAAGATATGAAAATCGTAAAAACAATTGAAAACCTATTCGATGCGATAAAATACGAACTTTAAAATAGTGCGAAAATAGTTAAAAATAAGATCAATCCAAGATTGAGATAAACCGACCAAAACTATAAGAAGGAAAGTAGCAAACCAAGAGTTTTAAAAGAGTTCTCTTGAATCCGAGAGAACTTAACACTCCAGAGTTCTTATGAGAGTAGGAAAACTGCAAGCCAATTGTTTAGAAACTAAACAGGAAGAAAGTGAAGCAATATTTAAAACAATAAAACTAAAAGCACAGTTAAATGAATCAAAAATGGAAGTTTCAAATTATTTATTTTAGAAATGAAGCTTTTACGACATAATCTTTCAAAGTCCGGTTTTAATAATGAAGATGGTAATAGCACGATAAATGGTGATAGGAGAGTGGCAAAAAGAATTGATTGTGTCTTAACTGTGTGAAGCGAACTACAAAAGTAATGTCATGAATGCGCCCAAGTACCCCAAGCCCTCAAATCGTAAAATATAAAGGACTCTTCAAACTTCAGATCTCTTCATTAAACATAAGAAAACAAATAAGAACTGGCAAGAATTTAACTAAACGCAACTCAATAAAGCAATTGGGACAAGAACCGTAAAGAGTCTTGTGAGAAGACATTCTCCTGACGGCGATAGTTAAGTTACCTTTAACCAAGAGATGTAAAAGCACCATTCAAGTAATGTGTATTCAACATACAATCTTCTTTCTATGACCAACAACTTGCAGATATTGCATAACCTTTCCAGGACAGTACCTGGCAGCACACTTCGTTGTAGCAAGTAAGTTCTCAACCGGACCCCCAGGCGACAGCGGAAGCTTTCATTAGTTGCCATGACCAGAAAAGTCATGTGGAGACAACGCCCACCGATGGTCAAAGCCCCCGGTTGGCCCCGTCTTGGACGACGGGACACGTCATTTCGATGGGAAATCGAGATTCTAGTCACGTTGTACTGCGCGCTCTGGAGTCAAGCCAATCCGCAAATCGATCGTTGCCGCACATCAACCGGGGCGCGAATGGCGGGGTGATTGGCGCCCCCCGACCTCAGGCTAACACCCTTCAGGCCTCTGCAATTATACCCTGCCACCAGACGAGTCGCAGTAGTACTTTGCTTCGCGTCTCGACCACCACCAACGGCCAGTCGTCGGCCGTCTGCTGATTGCGGAGATGGCGATGCCGGTGTCATAATATGATCACGCGCATGGCCATTTTGGAACTCGGCAGCGTTCGGGTCGGTCGGAAAAGAAGCGCAACAGTGCGCTCGACCCGACATCCGTGGTCTCGTTGATGGAAAGTGCTAGAGAGAGAAAGAGAGACAGAGATAGAGATGCCTGCGAAAATCCCCACTCGAGACACACAAGCTGCAGCAGACTCCACGACGAGGTGTGTATCGATCGAAGGGTTCGATAAATCTCCCTGATTCCTTTTTGTTCTACTCGCCCCATCCGAACCTGGCCGAAACAGAAAGAGAGATGGAGAGAGTGAAGAGGGCTCAAGAAAACCTGCAATGACATCACAGACCGGAAAGAGGCCATCCAGAGGTCCCGGCTTAGAACGCCATATCCCCCCGGGAGGAAGAAAATTGGTCAGCCCCATTGGCCCGGGTCTCCCCACGAAAAACGAATGGCTCGACCAGCTGCCAACATTATTCCACACCACAACCACCGATAGACCACCCGCGGAAGGAATCGAACCCCCAACGGCCCCGACACACGAGCCGGGACGGGATATCATCTTACGGGCAAATCGTTTTATGCGGCGACGACCTTATTTACGGCGGCTCCGACCGTTGCGGACCACCGTTGTGTAGTATTATATAATTTTATTGATCCCTTTTTGGGGATGGCACGGCTTTAGGTCTTTTTTTCTTATGTAAAATGCGGGTCAGATTTGCGGGAAATCGGACGCGGAATCGGAAGCAATGTGGGCAATCTACGGATTGTTTATTTTGGCGCCGGGATTGCATAAAGAAATGTAAAACTTCATCAGGTCGAGCAATAAATTACATTTAATGTAGAAGCTCCAACTCTAGCCGAAGTTTGAATGGACACTACGCAAAGGGCTCTAGTTTTTAGTTCTACCCAAAAACAGCTTTTTCAGGCCTTCGGTTCGTACAACGTGCCACTGAAATCATATGGGATATTTTAAGGTTCCTTGTTCCGCTCCATTAGGCTTATCATGTCGCATCATGTACTGCTGGAGTTCCGTCGATAGAACCTTATGCCCTAACCAAGTGATTATCCAACGAAATGCGCCGTTTAAACCCCATTACTAAGAGGTCCTTTTTTACACCCTTTTACAAAGCATAAAGGGACATCATTTGCGACCCTATCGACACGCCGTCCTATCAACCGCAATCCCTCGAACGGCATCCCTTCTCCAGCCGATCCGATCCGGACAACTTCTTGGTCCCCATTAGACCCCAACACAGGAACCCTCTCTGGTCCTAGAAGTTTAAGGGACTTTAATGGAAAGGCCTGGAAGGGCTGGTTTCTGTTTGTGCACATAATCAAGACATTAATCCCGGCTTGCACCGGGGAAGGGCTCCAGGGCTTAGTCCACTTGCGGCCGTGGGTGTTGCTCGCGTAGGCTTGCCGACCTGGCGCCGGTTTGGTCGGTCCTCAAAGTCCAGTCGATCGAATTGGGGCTTTGTGGGGTTCCTCGCGGTGGCTTGGGTAGCTTGGTGTGGGCCACGCGTTGTGTAGGCCGTAGAGGAACGCACGCAGGACTTGATCACCCACCACGGTGCCGCTCAATTACTAGCTGATATTAATCATATCTCGACCCCGTTGGGTTTCCAACCACGCGTCCACATCCGTGGGCATCGATCTGCAGCTAGCCCTTTGCAGTAGCGATCCAGAGTCGTGGTCCATTCCAGCCCGACTCAATATTTGTGGGGAAGAAATTTCCCGAAAAACTCGATCGATAAACATCGAACCGTTTACGGACAACCGTTTATGGTTCGCTTCACACGACCCTTTTTTTGGGACCAGCGTGCCAGAACCGGAGCGGATCGGATTAGCCTGGAGGAAGGGGGAATCTTCCAAAATTTATGACCAAAAACAGTGCAGCTCGGCCCACAATCAAGGCGGATAATTCGATACCGCGTTTAACGAGCCGTTGCAACATCCCCAGCGCCCGACCCACGTTGGCCGCTGGCCGTTCTGAAGCGCGGTAAAGCGATTTGTAGATTCCCTTTCTGTAGCGCCAACGCCAACGCCCAACTGGCGCGGTTGACGGGGCGCGGGACTGGCACAATGATCGATAAAGATTTTGAAATTGTTGCACCAACACCGATGTTGATCGCCGCGAGAATGGAGCAGCTCTAGACTTTGGGCGGTGCGCGTATTGCCTTTTTTGGGCGAAGCCAATATTCTGTAGCTCTGCGCCAAGGGATTTACAAGGGGAAGACGACACTCCGGTGACACACTGTTCTGGCCTTCTGACAGTCAGAGCGAAACGGGGCTCACAGTGCCAGTGATCGTGGATTGGGATCGTGCCTGAGTGGGACGATGCTCGAGTCGAGCTTGGAGCCGGTTCTGGAAACTACCGAATTTGTACATCCGACGCACGGGTGCGTGGGACGGAACGGAACGACGTAAAAATGCCGACATTTGAGGGTCTGTACGGAAAAGCCTATCGTTTTCCGATCGACACTGATCAAACGGCACCGAAACCTGGCCAACACTCGGGACGATTGTCCCCCGAAATGTTTGACCTTTTCGTGCCACAAACCGAAACTAAACTTTGGGACAAGCCCCACTATCGTCATCGTCCACATTGGAATCGCTCCATCAAAGGAGCGTGCTTACGAAACAAACGCCCAGCTCAAGGACTCCGTCGGCTCCGAATTGACCAAATATGGGCCCCACGCTGTTTGCTAATAAAGTGGTCTCTCCCCAAAAACTTTTGCCCAAAACTAGCGACTTCGGCCGAATTTGGGAAGGCCCCTCTCGTTTGTCTGAAACAACAAATCACAATCCAAATAAACGCAATACGCGCATGAGGCGGTTCTTCTGGGGGAACCTCTTCGGCACTTTGGCCGGTTTCCTACGCTTCCCTACGCTACCCACGGTAATCGATCAAATAACAAAACGCAATGCCTGTGGCCGATCTGATATGGAGTCTTCCAACCCTACCAACGGGAAACGGCCATCAATCAAATTGGCGAACGAGACACCACATTGGCCATCACGGATCCACTGAGGGACCGGCTCGGACGAGAGATGGGGGGCCCGCTAATGGAAGGTGACAGCAGGTGCTTACGGGTTCGGGTTCCATAAAGTTCCGGACGTGGATAGTTATTTCACATGCAACCTGAGTCAGAGCCCGGGTGCACTGGAAGTGGGAACTCCGTTCTCAGTCGGGAGTGGAGTTCCGGGCCCATTAAGGTCCAAATTAAAGTCATTCTTTGGGAAATTCTTCAGAATATTACAATCATTACGATGTCACAACGTTTGACAACAAACTTTTACGGGGTAATTACAAATCACGACGGACCGTCGGCTTCCTCTGCCGTTGACCTTCGGAAGGTTCACAAAACACTAACCTAGGGCAGCGCCGGGGTGCGTAGAACCGCGGAATATGAGGATTACTGGGCGAGGATTGCCCTGGAGGCACGCCATAATGTAATGAAATTTTAAATGGATTTATCGCTCGAAAGCTTACCGCAGACACGTGCCAAGGGCGCTGTCCCACTTGGGGATTTACCAGCCGGCAATGCCTCTGCCGGGCGGACACCGGCAACAACAGCAAGCTAATGCAACTGGAATCGATTTTCTCGACCCGCAGAATCGGCCGGACGGCCACCGGAGAGTGTTCTAAGCTGCGAGCTAAGCAGTGAGATTTATGAGCGCGCCCTCCAAACACCTCCAGGATGACGCAGTACTTCTCACCAACATCAACGCCAACAAGTACGGTTGAGGAGGGATTTTGTCTGTTTCATAAGTAAATACTCTCGACGCCACCCACCGGAACCCCCTTGGGGGGAGTCCTGGAACCTGTGCGGCTGCGACGTCGTCCGGAGGGACTGAAAAAGAGAATTGGATCTCATCGGACGGCACACATAAATCATGTAACGAGTTTACCATAAACAGCGAAACCGGCCGTCCCGTAGGTGGACCGACCGCCTAAGAGGTAAGCCTTTTACACAAACCAACCCCAGTCCCAGTGCGCCAACGTCTCTTGATGTTGTCTCAGTCGGCACCGGGCAGAGGCGAATCTGGTGCAGAGGCGACCTGGCGCCAGTCCGTGTGCGGATCCCTTTCAACCAAATGCTCGTTACTCTTGCAGTGCACAACACTCCCACAGGGCCCACGGGGAGGGGGGTGAGCAGGATGTGGCGGCCTCCGGAACCAGATCGATCGATTACAGAACCAACTCGTGTACTTGATGGGCGCCATATCGAGCATGTTGTAACGACGCGAGTGGGACTACAAACATCACGGCGAGGCGACATCACACGCTGTAGACATCGTAGAATAGATGAATTACTTTCCGAATCACGAAGAAGATTATTCACCTTTCGAGCCGAACCTGTCCGGTGTGCTATCTTCCCAAGCGTGGTGAAGGGTTCAACAGGTGAAACGAAACAGCAATTAGTTTTAGCCACAAATCTCGTCGATCGTGCCACGGGTAAGTCATCGAATTCGTAACGGATTGAACTGGAGCCATTTACGGTCGTCATGCGCAGGTTGATCGCCCATCGACCCCCGGGATGAATTTATCACCGTCCCGAGCCGGTCAGCGGGCTTTTGTGTTGCATTACCGGGAGGGTCCCCTTTCGCAATCAAGCATCTTGGAGAAACCGTCAGAACTGCATTCGACAGGCAGCGAATCAGGGCCTGCTGCAACCTATCAGCCTACGGTTCGATCCTCAGCGAGCAAACCAGTTATCCTTGACCATCGCCGTGCGTTCGTGTGTTGCTCCAAGTGGGGCTCCTCCGTCCGGTGGAGGCTGCGCGTGGTTGCACCGGGCCACTCGGCCGGTTGATTGGTTTACATGTCATAAAAGCGGCGTTGGCGCAAACCTTGGCATTTCTCCAAACTGTGCGCGGTTGATCGGGTTTTTTTTGCTACGAGGCCGACGAACAGACAAATCGGGATACAATCGGATAACCGATTCCACTTATTTCCATAGTTGTAAAAACGGACCAAAAGTTTCAGGTTATGAATACTGCGAACGATAATAAAACGAAAGAAAACCATCAACTGAAAAAGTCATACACAGAAAAAGCAATAACACTTTGTTTTCTTTTCTACTTTTGCTCATACAGCTTCAAGAGTTTTGCCACATTTTATTTAACTTTATTTACCCATGTTTTGATTTGTTCTGTATTGGTTTCAGTTTTTCTAAGCGAAGCGCACTGATTGCACAGATCGTGGGTATCTCTACTTGAGAATTGGGCTGGCAGTTCTCCGCCATGCTCGCCATATTCATGCTCGAAAGCGATGTTAGTGTATCGCGCGCACCCCGACAGGAAGCCACACCACAACAGGTGTCTCGGTATGGTGGTGTGTGCAATAGACCGATTTTCCAATGACTCACAAACGGCCAAAACCTACAGAATCAGGTGAAAAGGTGAAGAAAACCGAAACCGAAATACGAGGAAAGCTACTTAACGTCGAAGGGAACTCGGAGCGCGGATTCAAAATGTCCAATTATGCTCCAGCAAAGCTCGTGCGCGCGCGTGTGAAAAGAAAGTGAAGGGGTCCTCCTCACGCTAGCGGAACAGGAAGTTACATATGGCCACCGACAGAGAGCGGATTTGGATTTTCTTTCTCTTCGCGCGCAAATCTTCTCATCAGCGAACCACCTATTTCTTTTACCTATTGACGCTCTGCGGTTTGAGGGATTACTCTTGGTGGCTTGTTTCACTTGCCTCACTGCGCTGTTTTCTTCGTGATATACCCGGATTCGGGATCATAAGAATTGGGATTCTTGAACAACACGCATCACGCAACACAGTAAGTTAAGTTGGACGACCGAATTCTTTTAGAGGGTGGTGATGGTTCTGGCAGTGGTGACTTTCAAATGATCCGTTCTTTCCGTCTGCTGGTTTTCTCTGTAGCCACGTTTCACAAGCAGGAGAGACATAGAGAGAACCAATAAGAGATCCTCGAAGGTGTCTTGAATCAGCATCGATCAGCCGTCGGACACCCAATGATCACCATCCTAAAAGAAGTTTTCTTTCATTAAATCATCGACCGATCGGGGAATAAAAACTATCATCACGCGATATTCGGTAGTACATAAATAATAGCGGTTTTCATTTTCGTTTCGCTTCGAGATGGTTGCTAACATCCTCTCCTCTCTCTCTCTCTCTCTCGCCAAGAACTTCTCGTCCTGATCTTAACACTCTCTTATTCTCTCAACTTTCTTGTCCTATATATTACCTTGCGTCAAGCAAAAGAAGCCTCCTCTTGTTGCGCGAAAAGCGACAAACGGCGCGAGCGCGGTGGACACGGAACACACAAACCACAACTGCTTCTAATGCGCCGTGTCTCTCTTTGAAAGAGTTCTCGAAAGGCGCGCCCAAGGACCTTTTTCGAATGCAAATTTTAAGCAATGGAAGGGACGACACACTATACTCAGCGGTGCTCTGGCACCTTACGATTCGGATGGGACACATACACGCGGAAAACTTGGTTTTCTTTGCCATCCACACCCTTTTCCCGTTCCCGTTCCCGTTCCCATTCTCTCTCAATCTCTCTCTCTGTCTTCGGATACACATCCAGCGTAGGAAAAAAAACAAACAAACATAAGAATAAGTTTCAGTTTTTCGTTTTCTTGTCGATTGTTGTTGTTGTTGGTTGTGTGAATTGGTAATAAAGAGCGCGGGGTAGGTATTATTATTTTCCACATTTTGCGTTCCCATATCTTATAATACGTTCTTGGCGCACAGGTAAGGGCGTTTTGTGACACGTAACATCCTACCGCCTGACTGCACAAAACACATCCACGGGACGACGGTATAAAGTAACACACACTACTAACAGGGGAGCTGAGCGTTAAAAAAACGTTACTCTCTTCTTGTACAGGTATAAACACTTTGAACGGAAGATACAGCAGAAAGATAAAACAGAATACGAGTGTCCCTGGAATGAACATTGAGAATTCGTGCCACGTACGCGCGCAGGAGCTGTGTATCTGTGTGTGTATGTGTGTATGTGTGTACATGACACAACGAAGCCTGGAGACCGCGAAGCGGAGGATACATCCTGGTAGATCCCGGAGAGAGTGAAAGAGAAAGGGCGCTTAATTCGGAACGTGAGTCGTGAAACACAAACTCTCAGCTTCCCACTTCAATGACTTAGTTTTCCTCTGCTGAATCGTAGAGCACACACCTCCTCAGTTGTTTGATGATCATTGGACTGATCCTGTCTTTCTGTAGATCTCCCCCCCGTGGCTCTCTCCGGCTGATCGTGTGTTTTGTGTGTGTGTGAGTGTAGGTGTTTTTGTGTTGTTAAACGCGACAGATGATGATGTGAATCATCGTGTTACAAAACACAGTCCGCGCGCGCAGCGCACCGGAAGTGATAGGGAGGAGTGGCGGTGCGCTTGCGTTTAGGAAAAGGCTTCGCTGTTGTCTCTCTCTCTTTTGTTCTGTTTCTCTACCCCAGCTTTCGCCCTATGCGCAGCGCAACGGACGAACGAAAGGATGACACACGTGGGATGACGATGACGACGAACGAGTGATGTGTGGTGTGTTGGCTGGCGGTGGCGGCGGCGGCCTGCCGAGGGTGGCGGATATCTCGCAGGTGGTGTTTTAATGCGTGTGGAGCGCAGGGGACGCGGACCGCGAGAAGACAGAGAGAGATAGGCGGGGGGAAAGCACTTTCGAAGGGGTGAAGGAATGAAGAAGGGGGACACAGAAGGGGTGGTCGATTGATGAGAGGAGGTAACGGGGGAGATGCAGAAGAAACGAGGATTTAGTTCTCGTCAACCTCGGCTTCCTGCTCTTCGTCGAACTCGGCGTCCTCGTCGGCCGTGGCCTCCTGGTACTGCTGGTATTCCGACACCAGATCGTTCATGTTGCTCTCGGCCTCGGTGAACTCCATCTCGTCCATGCCCTCGCCGGTGTACCAATGCAAGAAAGCCTTGCGACGGAACATAGCGGTGAACTGTTCGGAGATGCGCTTGAACAGCTCCTGGATGGCGGTCGAGTTGCCGATGAAGGTGGCCGACATCTTCAGGCCTCGCGGCGGAATATCACAGACGGCGGTCTTGACGTTGTTCGGGATCCACTCGACGAAGTAGCTGCTGTTCTTGTTCTGGATGTTCAGCATCTGCTCGTCGACCTCCTTCATCGACATGCGGCCGCGGAAGACGGCGGCTACCGTCAGGTAGCGCCCGTGGCGCGGATCGCACGCCGCCATCATGTTCTTGGCGTCGAACATCTGTTGCGTGAGTTCCGGCACCGTCAGCGCGCGGTACTGTTGCGAGCCGCGCGACGTGAGCGGCGCGAAGCCGGGCATGAAGAAGTGGAGACGCGGGAACGGCACCATGTTGACGGCCAGTTTGCGCAGATCGGCGTTCAGCTGACCCGGGAACCGCAGGCAGGTGGTTACGCCGGACATGGTCAGCGACACGAGGTGGTTCAGGTCGCCGTATGTCGGTGTCGTCAGCTTCAGCGTGCGGAAGCAGATGTCATAGAGAGCTTCATTGTCGATACAGTACGTCTCGTCGGTGTTCTCGACCAGCTGGTGCACGGACAGGGTGGCGTTGTACGGTTCGACGACGGTATCTGATACCTTTGGCGAGGGGACGACGGAGTATGTGTTCATGATCCGGTCCGGGTACTCCTCGCGGATCTTGGAGATCAGCAGTGTGCCCATGCCGGAGCCGGTGCCACCGCCGAGCGAGTGGGTGAGCTGGAATCCCTGCAGACAGTCGCACGATTCGGCCTCCTTGCGGACAACGTCCAGCACGGAGTCGACGAGCTCGGCGCCCTCGGTGTAGTGGCCCTTGGCCCAGTTGTTACCGGCACCGGACTGTCCGAAGACGAAGTTGTCCGGCCGGAAGATCTGTCCGAATGGGCCCGAGCGGACCGAGTCCATGGTGCCCGGTTCCAGATCGACCAGGACGGCGCGTGGCACGTACTTGCCACCGGACGCCTCATTGTAGTACACGTTGATGCGCTCCAGCTGCAGATCTGAGTCACCATGGTATCCTCCGGTCGCGTCAATACCATGCTCGTCGGAGATGATTTCCCAGAACTATTTGGAGGTGATAGAAAGAGATAAAAAGAAATCCATTAGTAAATTCGGTCGGTCCCAGGGGGGAGGAAGGATAGCGGTGTATGTTATTAGATTCTAATGCTTAGCCCGCCCTTCATATGAATGCCTCATAGAAAACCGGTTACATTCTGTCTCCACAAAATACACACTCATTCTTTTGCTGTGTGTGACTCATCTCTCACAACCTCGGCAGGATTCTCTCCTGTTGCAAAACCGCGGTGACTCATCGGGATACACAGGGCGACTCCCGGGAAAGGCACTTGCTATCCCGGACACGTAATATATTTTGCTGTGCCCTTCCGTAGAGAAAGAGAGAGAGAATACGTAATTTCGGCATAATGCGGACCCGCCATGCCGCCATGCCGCCATGCCGCCGCCGCTGCCGCCGCCACTGTCTAGTGCATATTTTATCACCCATGCCCCCCGCCGCCGTCCACCTAGTTGCCGTGGCCCCGAGAAGGACAAAGAAATGGGGCCTACCCGTACAAACAACGCCCCCAGTAGTAATCAGATTCGCCAGTGAAGGCTGGGAGAAGAACACGAACGCCGGGGATCACACAAGAGCTCCCTTCTCTCCCCCGGCTCGTCGGCGAAGGATAATTTATCGGTTGGATCGATATCCTTCTCTTTTGCAACTCACACAACACGTGAGACCCAAGAACTGCGCATGCCCAACAAAGCAGGAGGACGAGAGCACGCTCTGTGTGCCCTGGTTTCAGGGCTGTCGCGTCGCATAGGGTGACCCAGCCAGTCGCCACCACAGCGCCGTTGGTCTCCCCCCGCGACCATGAGGTGGAAAAATTCAGGACGATGAACTTTTATCGCTCCCCCATACACAGCCGCCAAGAGACCCCGGCCATTAAGGGTGAGTCATCAGTCGCTGGGCTCCTTGTGGATCGTTTCTCATGTCGGGTCACATGGACCTCCTCCGCCAGGGAAGGGTGTTTCGCGTTCGGAAACGTGTGTTACACAATTCTTGGGGGGTGCGTAATCGAGGTTAAAGGGAAACAACCCCTGCAAGGGGGTCTCTCCCATTCGTGGTCTCACCGCTGTTACCAAGGGTCCTCTCTCTCTCTATCGAATCGGACCCCTGTGCAAGCGGCAGGTCTACAACTTGAAAAAACAACGCTTAGCGAACAATTTATGGGTCCCGCCCGGACGACGATTATCGCTTTCCGATAGCCTCGATTCAATAATAATGACGAGATTTTGAGGGACCACACCAAATGGCCCGCGCGCCCCAGCGATAAGAGTACACTCTCTTTCCCTTTCTCTCTCCGATTGGCGTGAAGAAACTACCGTGGATTTTTGTGTTCCACACGCAGGGGTCCTCCGCTTCTCCGTCGCCAGGGTGTCGGCACACCTTAGAGAGTTGGACCCCCGTGTCCGGAGAGAGGGTGGTGGCCAAACACTGTGCCCATGGGAACCACACTCTTCTATGGACGCAGGTCGGGGTGGTGATGGTGGTTGCCACCTTCTCCTGCATGCATAAAATAGCCTCGACAGAGTGTTGGTCGGTTCTCGACTCTCGAGGGCACACCACCCAGCCGGAAGGAAGAGAAACGATTTTTCGAAAAGCCACGTCATCACCCGGGGGGCGGTGGGGACGTTGCAGCGAGAGTTGGAAGACAACAAAAAAAAATCAACAAAAACCCACGATTTTCGGCCGACCCGACAGAATAGTTTAAAGAGGGAGGGAGAACCAACCCCGACCAAACCGTGGAACTCATCCTCATGTCGCCTGCCTGTGTGTCCCAAAAACTTTCCAGCACTGCCCCCACTAGTGTTTCCAAAAAGAGAGACGTGCCTACGCGCCTTGTCTCTAAGCATACAGCGCGCGCAACGACGATGTCCATAAATGGAGAAAAATTATCCACCATATCGCGCGCGCGGGGCGTGGCGGTGGTGCAACCTTCGCCCCCCGCTGGTGCTGGTCAGCAAAAAATCTGCCGCAGCGCGCACCTTATTTAAATACGCGGTGTGATGGTGGTGGGCGCCCTGCGCCATCACAAAACACAGGCCCGCGCAAAGCAATAGGGATATAAAAAGCCCTGGCGTCTCGGAACCTCATTTTTTGTAGACTTGGGAATGGGAGTTTTTAAATTCTGTGCTTTGGGGTCTTTTGATCCAGGAAAAAAGGATTATTTTAGCTTATCCAAAAAACATTTTTTTTCCTTTAAGTTCCAACCACCCTTTTTGGGGTTTTCAGTAAACTCGGCAAAAGTTGCACAACAGACGGACAACAAGTCGAATGAAAAGCGTACACGAGATAGGGGTGGTCTCGATGATGATTGCGCGATGATGTCACCTCCACGAGGCGTGCAAGTAAAAGTCAGTGTGTCCCGGTGTTTTTATGGTCCACACAATATGTGCGCGTGTGTGCTAAAATGGATTGTCCGTCCGTACGACGTTCGTTATCATATAAAAAGTGACTCGTCTTCGTCGTTAATCAAAACCGCACACACAATCTACACGCTTTCGGGGAAACTGTTACCAACACACAAGAGTGAGATGGCCAAAAGAAGCGCAACACATAAATGTAAGCAAAACAGATAGCCGCGCGCGATTGAGCCGAAAATTTATGCAAAACTATTATGTATATCTACCGCACTGGAACCGCACACACAACAAACGCGTCAAGCGAGGCGTAATGTTAGTAATGGCCATAAAAAAGAGGCACAATAAAAATTAGCAACTCGTGTGCATGCGTGTGATGGTGGTGCCAGGTCCCACCATTCACAGAAAGGAGCTTCATCATCGCCGAGAAGATCGCGATCGCGAGATGACGACAATGTTGTAGAGCACGTTACACACCTCTCTGAGGGCGAGCAGCAACAGCAGGCAATTGCAAGTGATGGCTCATTTTTCTCGCGTTCTCCAATAAAGTGGGAGGCTGATGTCATTCGGTGCGAGAAGTAGAACATACTGTGCTCGTTATGCAACTGTGGCCAGTATCAAGTCGCTAGGTAATGCTGTTAACAAAACTTCACCCCATTAGGGAGAGATGTTTAACTCTTGCGGGGTTTATGAGGAGGTCTCCCGTGTCGCGCTGCAGAGACTATAAAATTTAGAAAGAAGAAGATTCCAAACTCTGCTGTTGAACGCCTTTGATTACACGCTATATAGCCACCACCGCCTTGTTGTGTGTCTTCAAATTGAACGAGTTCTGATTGGTGTTAATTAGTTGTTAGCGACTGGTGTTGGGGTCCACAAATTTTCACAATCCCTAATTGAAACAAATTACGACAGCGTGTGCTGGCCGCCCCACACGAGTTGTTTCGCCCTCCCATTGGGTTCGCTCGCTTATCGGAGGAGGGTATGGAATTTGTTGGATATGATTGATCGCCGAATTACTCACATTTAAGGATGGCTATTATATACTAGAGTGCGTGTTATCTTCTAAAACTGTATAATTATATTTAAAAACTCTTATCGATCGGGGGGTAATTGACTCAAAGACCCGAAAAGTGAATCTAATTGCCTCTCGATCATTCCTCTTGCCCTTTCATACACCATACTCTACCCCTTTGGGGTGATGGGTGATCATTTAAAGAAAGCGACTCGAACGAGCAACACACACGGGGTATGCAATAGGCAAGTGGTCCGTCTGCAAGAGGCATCACACCAGTCTGTTGGTGAGCACTTTTCCTTCCTTACATTACGCCCCGTTTCCCTATCACAGGGCCACCATTCATTGATGGACGCGACCATCTACTGTCTCCTCGATTCCGAGGAGGATGCAGCAGCGCCTCCACCGAAATAATTCGTTGGACATTTCTCACGCCCTTTTGGATGGTGGCACACCGGTGCTGGTGGCGGTGATTGGATGGGGTGCGTGGTTTCGTCGTGTTGAGAGAGGAGAAAGGTGATTTTACTGCTGCGGGACCGGCCGGCTACCAATTTTCTCCTTTTCTGAAGAAATTTATCTGCGCCTATTTATCTCCGGAGAAAGTCATTACTTTCCTGGACTGTCTCGTCGTTCGGCCGGAATTGCATTCACGGCACCACGCCACGTCGCCTTTTCTTACTTCGTACGGTGTTGTGTTTTGGGAGTTGCATTTTGGATAGTTTTGGAAACACTTTCTCAGTAGCGCCCTTAGGGGCGTTGAGTAGGGAAAAAGCCCTGACCCTTCTCCATCGATTGCTTCTTGCAACTGCATTTCTCTTCTTTACTTGCTCGTTCTGTGTTTCTGAAAATACTTAAATAAATTTAACGGAAATGGAAAATGCCTGCCTCCTGCGGACCTAAAACAGAAAAAGGCATTGCATGTTTGGGTGCCGGTGGATTGTGAAGGGCGCGCCTCCAGTAAACGGTGCAGCACGAGACCTTCAACCATACCAAACCCTACCAACAAATACAAACCAATTAACTAATAATCTTCTTTTCCTGCACACGCGGTGCGCGACTTTCAAATTTTCTTCATGCTACACCAACACAGCCCACAACTCTGCTGCCACCTCCTCCTGGAGAGCCAGTTCTGCTCCTTTCCTGTACGAGATTAATCAATCAACCTTCTCTCCTGCCCTACGTTAGGCGGAGGAGTTGGTGCTGGTGGTGCTGTTTCTTTCTTCTGGTTGCATTTCCTTCCACGCTTTTCTCGACGCTACGCTGCCCTGAAGTTGTTGGATTTCTTTTCAATTTAAACTCTATGATTAGAAGGCAAGGTTGTGATCAGCCGGAGATAGCGGGGTGTTCGGGGATAAATCACGCTACCAACCAATCAGTGTGTGAGAGGAACTACTAACGATACGGTATAAACTCTGCTGGTCACTCGTGCGCGCAGCAACACACTAGAGAAAAACTCTTGAATTGATTAACGGTTATTCGCTCCTTGAGATTGAGTTTTTGTAATTAAAAAAAGCCACAATACAAGTAGCAGTAAAACGTATCATTCGAGAAAACAGAGTTCCAATTGTTAATTTACAACAGAGCGAGCGAGAAGAGGAAATGAAGCGTAACAGAATCCTACTTTAAACACACAAATTCGTCATTATTTGTGCGGGCCGCTCAGCTTCGTCGAGGTCTACCTGGTGTTTTCCCCCAATATACTTTGGGGCGTGTAATAATAATAATAATACATCGTCGTCACGCTCTTTGAACATTAATTATGGGTTGTGTTCTAACGCGATACGGGATCTTGAACCACCCGCGTACAGAGGCTTTGCAACGCAACATGCCTTGCCTTTAAAACGTCGGCAGGGACCATTAGAGATTATGTGTGCTACAACACGCTAGGTGATCGACGAGGTGGAAAAGATCCCGGCGCGCCTTAATAAGTCCAAAAATCTTAGTGTGTAGTTCCAATGCCAAGAGACCCCACCGATATCTTCGTCGACTGAAGGATGACGATGCCGACGCTTTGCTCAACATTCTCCTTTACGGCACCCCGTCACGACACGGCGGCATGCAGTAAATAGCCATGATAGGAGGAACTGTTACAGTTTCAAGGAACAAAAATATTGGGCTCAATTCCGTTTCGGACCGATCGTTTATGATGCCCATATTAAAAGGAAAGAAGCCAGGCGCGGTCCTACACATCCGATAAATGCATTCCTCTCCAATACATGTTCTCTTTTATTATGGTCGGGTCTGATGGGGGGAAGCGATTTTCAACATCGAGCGACCGTCCATCTTCCTTATTGGTGCGTGGTACAGAAACCGAAAATTGATGATAACCACCACCACCACCCGCCACACAACTGGCTAACAGTGTGGTGGTTTATCGATGATTAAGATTATTGGAGAGTTGAGGGCGCGCGTGCGTTCCTCCGTCTTCCTTCAATCGATCATAGCTCAATGATCTCCGCTGTGTGGTAAGGGAGGTTTCGAAACGCATGAATGGTCGCGGAATGATCATTACGACATAGACATCTATGCCCTCAACAAGCAGGCATACATTCTAGTGGAACCTTTCAAGGAAAAAACGAAGGAGATGCGGTCGAGGAACGTTGTTTAGTGAACCATATAGCGTCAATGGCTCCAGTTGCCCAAAGGCAAGCGGTTCGCGATCTGTTTCATTCTGTAGGGGGCGGATCCAATGGTGGAACAGCACACACATAGCAATAAAAAAGTGTATCTTCATGCGCCGCACACCCTGGGGCTGGGGGATGTTTCGATAGTGTACCACAATCAATCAGACGGCGGGGGTAGTAGACATATTAGATTAAATAGTTTCCACTCCAACGATTATGTTTTGTTAATGTGGTAGCATAAATTTAAATTACAAACACAGCACGGTGGGTACACACAAAACTTATGAAGATCTATTGCTTCACGCTAAGGTTTCTTTATCTCTCCCCCACACAACTGCTGCACATTTGTGCACAACAGACAAGAAGAAGTAAAGCACCACCTCTTTCTGCTCCGGCCTCTTCGGGCTTCGGTGCATCATTTTGCTTGAACAAACGTGTACACCGCCTCGCCATTCGCTCGCTGTTCCGCCAAAGTAGCTGCATACGGAGGAGGAGGTTCGCGAAAGGAATTCAACGCTTCGCCGGATGAGATAATCGGTTTATTTAAAAAGCAATACTCATCATCCCGGCCGGCCTCACAATTATGTGCAATCTTCGATTTCTTCGCCTTTCCCCGATTTTCTTGGCAGTGCGCGCTCCTGTGCTAGCCAGCACAGCTCCACACCATAAGGTCTATTTCTTCGTTCTCCACTGGCCATATTTGCTCTCTTTTTTAGGGGAAAAAGCACGCTAAAGAAGAAGTATTGCACAGTAAAAAGCATGTCTAACACATCAAGAAGGCGATGATCCACACGGTGATGAGCCGCAATATTATTTTTGCTTATTCTGCATCACCATCCAGAGACTCTACTCTCGAGGAGCACCACCGTGCTTCTATCAGCCAGACGCGGAAAAAAATGAGGTGAATGACTAGAAAATATTTCCCGTCTCGTCGACGTTTTGCTTGGCGTGAAAAATGTGCAACATGACGGCGCGCGCGAATGCCGTGCGAATCTCGTTCCGTTCCGTCCTACAGCCAAAGCCAGGACTTGTAAAAACAAAATTTCTGAAGCTGAGAAAAGCTGAACCGTGCGTGCAGCTGTTTGACTATACCCGACTATGGTACAGTGCGAAAAGAGAGTCCTGATGGTGATCTCGGTGCCTGATGCACCTTGGGGACCCCTAAAATAGTGTTGCAGAATAAACTAGGGGCCGAGCGACTAATATGTGTTGCTTGCAATCGCTTTCTTCTTGTTCCGTGTCTAGTGCCGGCGAGTATGCAGTAGGTACACGCCACCACCTCGAAGGAGTGGCACAGCACCTCAAAGTGGCTTATTAGTTTTATTGCAACAAGAGAAAACGGATTATTACAACTCACTTATCACTCTTCACGTTCCTCTCCCAAGTAGTATGCGCTCGAAGAGGTCGGGGTCAATGAATAATTTATTTTAAGGCACAAACTGTGAAAATAAAGACCATGATTCGGTGTGATGGAGGTGAAAGCCAAAAAATGGCAAACAATCAGTGCCACCGGGAGAAGAAGTTAGAGAGACCCCACATTCATTGATCTCCTTCTCATCCGGGGGGTACCGTTACACACCAAACCGAAAAGCCGTGCCGCGCGCTACTTTTCCAAATCTTTTAGACAGCGCAACATAATGCCCAGCAGCAGCACACCATTCCACATTCCGGCTAATGGCGTGGTCGGCCTGTCGTTCTCATTCCCACGGACCGCGGTGAGCGCGACCGCGTGACCGACACTGAGAGGAGCTGCACATAGCTAAAGGTGCACACGGTATAATAAGTAACAAATGTCATATTCATGTCGTTAGCTTTGATAAATTCAGGGCGAAACTCTGCTGCTAGTTCCGCCAACCCCCGCGTTCAATGGCGAGAACGAATTAAAGACCTATAAAAAGTGGACATGCTAAGAAGGGGAGGCACACAGATGATGAACGTAATCTTCTTGATTGGACACAGACGACAGGCGAGTGATCAAGATTATGCATCAAGACACGTAGATGATGGGCAAGATACACCACAAAAAACGGATAATATCTCTAAGCCCTCGAGAGGAAAATGATCGTTTCGTCCCACACGCTTTTCTAGGTGCCATTCTTTGCTGTTCGTGGAGCTGGTGCTTTCCTGCGTTCCTTTTCTACCGTCTTCGAGAGTCAACTGTGGAAAGACCCTTAATACAGTTGAGATAGAAAAGTAGCTCCACACCTCCATGCATCAGCACTGTTGCACTAAAACTGTGCAGTGCAGCCTCCTTTCACCAAAAGGTCATTCAACAAACGATCTATGGTCTGTGTGTGTCCATCATCCCACGTCCGCTCTCTCTCTCTCGGCAGCATAAAATATGCCGTGCGCGCCTATGTTGGTCTTTTCCCTATCGACCTATTATTTCTCTGCCACCGTAGTTAAGCACCGTAGTTTGGAAGAATTCAGAAGCGTAGATGGAAAAGAAGAGAGCAAAGATGCTGGCGTGCCTTTCAGTGGACTCCGTCGTTGAGAAATGATGAACAAGCCACGTAGGGGTCCAAAGAAATAACTTTTCCCTGTGACGTGGTGAGTGAGCGATTGTCGCCATTTTTTTCCACTGTGCTCTACATTACTCTTAACGTGACCAAAGAGAGCCAGAGACCTGAAACGTGTCATTTTTTCCCAACCAACGAAATATGTGCATTCATTTCGATCAGAGCAAACCGATGACGGGAGTAGTGTGCGCGCACACGCCTGCGTGGCCAAACCCAGAGCGGAAAGGCAGCGGGAACGGAATGAGTGAAGCGCGACGAACCGAAGTTGGCTCAGGAGGCTTCCAACCGGCCTCGGTGTGCAGGTTCGGGAGAAAGTACAGTTATCTTAAGACCCGCTGCCGTAAAGTGGTTTCGTCGTTCCCTTCTCGTGCGCCCCTTTTCTTGCGTCCAATGAATCGCAACTAGACTAGGGGCTCCTCTGGGGCTCACCAACACATCGAATAAAGTCAAAGGAATTCGCTTCGTTGTTCTTCGAGCTCTCGTGATCTCGAACTGAGCCAGGGGGAGGGCGGCTACGGTTTTCGCCACACCAGAGATCCTATACCAGCACAGACACCGGGAAGTGTGATCATCATCTAACCGTTTTCCACCCATCTTGGCGCGGCTGGCTACCAACGGGATTTTCGTACAAACGAGGGACACCCCAACAACGCGGTCACGCGAGGGCCAGCAGCTCCTCTACCCCGCCGCGGCGCCGTGTGCCTTTTCCGTGGTGGCGGCCTCCAAAACGGCATTCTATCGCCACCCGGTGGGGCACAGGCAAACAAAAAAAAAACTGCTACACACTCTCCGTGTGACGAGAAATGCTGTTTTTTAGGCTTAAGACGCATTCCCCAGCATGGTGCGCGGGGATTGAGTAGCGTTTTCTTTTCCATGTCTTCGGTGGCCCGAGGACAAGAGGCGCTGTCCCACGCGACGAGTTCGTGGAGACGCGCCTCTCCCCAGAGTTTTACTTTGCTTCGTTTCAGCGTTAGCGAGGTGTGGTCGGTTCCCTCGCCGTGTGACTTTATTTCGATCTCTTTATTTGTAAATGTTGTACTCAACCTACAAAAAGAAAACAGCCGTTAGAGCCGGGGTTAATGCATGTTTCAGATGGACAGAGAGAAAGGGGATGGGAGAGAGAGTGTTAGGTGGTTGTGGACATACACCAAACGAATCGCCGAGCAATCACTTCCGTTTCGCGCTGGTTGCTCCATTTTTAACCCCCAAACCGAAAGGGTGATTTGGAGGGGGGGCGCGCCTGGAATGCGTGATTTGTGCTCTCCCGGAACCACTGTTCCTCGCGGTCCATTGGCCTTTCTCTCGCTTTCCTAAAAGTACCGGTGACTGATGGAAGATTAATGCTGCGCGCGGCACACCAAATCCCAGGCCTAACTGTTCACTCAGCCGGGAAGATCTCCGATGATCAACCAGATCAGTCGACGATGACACGCAAGCAACGTTTCTTCTCGTATCGCACCACACGGAACCCCTTTTTCTAACGCCGGAAAATCAATTTTTCTATTTTAAATCGTCATGAAAGCGGCCCCCGAGACGAGTTCAATTCAATTCAAGGTAAGCCAAAGAGAGTGTAGAGCCTGGGGGGCTTGTACGAATCGCGCCCACAAACCGATTAGCGATTTTTATTGCAGTGCGTGAACCGCCACCTAATTTCCGACAAATTCGCTTCGCACCACCCGGAATTTGCGCCCTTGAGCGGCGTGGTGAAAAAATAATAAAAGTGCACACACGTGGTGGCGGTGCGCATTGGGAAAAGAAATGCACGCCAGGCTGCGGTAACGAACTTTCAACGTGACCGCGCGGCGGCACCAGGGTTGCCGCGCCCCGCACACGCCTTTTCTTCACGCCAAACGTGATGTGAGCACCAGAAAGCGCTAAACAGAGGTCGGAGCACTAAAACCTGGGTGCAGCACGTCGTCCCTTGTGGGCTCGCGCACCGACAAGCGCAGCGCCTCGAAACGGACTCTAAAATACGGATTAGTTTTCCTTTCTAAATTTAACATCGTGCACCCCACGAGGCCTCACGCTTATGGTGGGCCAGCATCATGCTGTCCTCGGTGGGGGGAGAGATAGATTTAGTGCATCGATCGTGGCCGGAGTACGGTTTGTGTTCCGTGGAAGCGAAGAGGGTTTCACACTTCGCTTTACATCGGGTGGTGGTTCTAATCATAAACTACCGACATCATCGGAACTCTTGTCGGCGAGGCAGCATGACTTCCCGTTTAGTGCCGTATTCTGTTCTATGCAGTGGCGGCGGGACACAGCATACGTCGCGTTGCGTTCGTCTCGCGTAGAAGCATCTCTAAAAAAGGTAAAAGGAACTCCCTGCATTCAATGGAACACAGACAGGGGGGTTAAGGCTAAGAGGTGAAGGGATTCACAATTTAGGATGGGCGAACATTATCGTGTTCTTGACGGTGCTGAGAAGAAGGCACGACACGACATGTCACGATCCTGCGCCATCACCAGCGTTGGGTCGAGAGATGATACTTGACAAATTGACACCATTTGGGAAACATACAACGGAGTCGAGGAGAACCACCAATCTTCTTCTCCCGTACACCTCTTGGGGTGCTAAATTTAGTACACACAGGAAAGGCAATCGATTTTCCAATAGTGAAAACGCACGGCACGGCACGCCCTTAGTCAGCAGCCGGAGTAAAAATACCGATCTCGCTGGAGGCGCTTGTAACGCTGCCACCGCCGATTTTAAGGCTGAAACAGTTGCGGGTCAAGGATGACGGGAACGGTTGAATGATGCGCGTAACGCAAGTAACGCTAATTCGAAAAAGTAACGATCAAACTGTCGAATTAAACAAACATCTGTCGCGGCGTTCTGGTGGAGTGCTTGTCGTTCGCGCATTGCAGATGGCGTGGTTTCCTCTTTCTCTCTTTCTTTCTCTTTTGCTCCAGTGTAAGCGGGAGGATCATCCTTACACGCACACACATACACAGGCCGCGGTCTGCTTAATTGTAGCGGACAAGTAGGGTGAGTGCTTTTCAAACCGTAGCGACTTGACCGTTAAAAAACCGGTAACAGCATCATCATCGTTTGCATACAGAGCATCAATGCGGACGGCGTCGGCACCGAAGCCGAATGGAAATTGATTAGATTCGCAGAGCCAGCCATTCGTGATTCTGACGAGGACGATGGATGGCGAGAGAACAACGCCTCGCCCTGTTCCCGCGCGCGCCGATCTTCCGTGGCCGCGTCGACGAAAACCAACATGGCTGCGTTCGCCTCTCTCGTTGGCAAATAAAACCCACGTAGCCGAGCGGACAGAGAAATAGGTGTTTGAGGCCAGTAGGGAGCAGTGCGCTGCAAAGCTTTTATATTATTCATTGGAGCGAAGCAAATATGCAAAACAACTCGACCGGAGAGCCACCACCGCCCGACCAGACGACGGTTTTTGTGCCCCGCGTCGTTCCCTGCTTGGGGGGATCTTTCTCTCTCGTTCTGGCTTGAAGCTAGGAAATGGATACCGATCATCATGCCCTCCCCCACCACCCCTAATCCACGAGATACGATATAATTTATTTTTATCGATTCCAACATTACACTTTTGGAAGTTTAGAAGTTTATTCAAACTCTCACTTCAATACATTTTTGAAAGAGTTCAAATTCTAACGGATATTTTCTTACTGGCACTACTACAGCATGAGAGGTCGACGTCGCTGCTGATGTGTGCGTGATTAATCCAGCTTCAAGAAATCATCCGATCACGGCCCACGGGGGGCGTTGTTTCGCGGCGGTGTAGTTGGTTCCAAAATTGAATCGACAAGTACGGAGAGCTTTACCCGAAATTGTGAATTTCTTCTTCGTGGGTAGAAAAGCGATTCCAACAAACTTGGAAAACGAAAAAATAATTGCCACATCGGCGGCCATCTGCGCGCGGCGCTTGTTTCCAGAACCGGGAGCAGCAAGGGAACTCACATTCCCCTTTTCATTCCTATTTCGTCCGGTGCGGTTGAACTCACCAACATATCTAAAATTCTTATGACGATGGTGCGCGCGTCCGTTAACCGAAAAATGGCTTCGGAGGAATTTTCACCGACGAATGCCGGGGAATTCCATAGCAATAATCCTGTGAGTCATATTTAACACAAGGATCACCTCTAGGGGACCCCGATACACAATTATCGGCTTTTACTCTCCACTTCAGTGCCTCATTTTGGAGCCATCGAGTAGCGCGCGATGGGGGGATATGAATCGTAGTAGCAGCTGAGCCCCTGTGAGATTCTCTCTACTTGCCGAATCACTACGAATTTCGCAAAATGGCGGCTGACGTTCGGAAAAGAAAGGTTCGCCAACGTGCGGCCTCAACAACGGCACACCAGCAGCAGCAGCAAGAGAAGCCATTGATCTCCGGGGCATCCGGTCGACACCGAAGCATAATGAACGTCCGGTGAAGAACAAACGCGAAAATTACATGCTTTTGCGCGTACAAACACAACCATCCTCTCTCAATGTGTGTACGCGTGGCTAGTCGCTTGTGTTAGCGCCTTCTCTCTTTTTTCCATTTTTGCACACCAAAAAGAATGCGCTCCCCGTTGGCGGCCAGACTTCTTTTGCCCGCGTCCACCAGACACACACAGGCGGATATCCAAAGAGTGGAACCACCGCCGCCGACGAACCGGAAGCAGTTGATTGAAACAACGAACGAAAAAAGGCCACACGGTGCGTGGAGGAGCAGAGATCGAGGCAATTTGGCACACACTTCACACACAGGCAGCGCGAGAGCTGCTCCATTTTTTCTTGGCTATTTGCCGCCTTCATCAACCGGGAGAATTGCATGTTCCTGATGTTGCTCTCTGCCCCCGCTAAGCACCATTTTAACTGAGAACGCTAAAATCGAATTGCGGTTTCCTGTCTAATACTAGGCTGGAGGGCACTATCAAGGAAGCGGCGTTTTTCACGGGACTCTGCACTTACCTTAGCTCCAATCTGGTTTCCGCACTGACCGGCCTGAATGTGCACGATTTCTCTCATGTTGGCGGCTGTTTAAGTTATTGAACTTTCGGGTACGAAAAATGCACGTTATTACACTCGCTTTGTGTAGAGCGGCGTCGTCGTTGGTGTTCTCCTCGATTCGGCGAACACACTCGTTTCTAAAGAAATTCTCACTTCGCAACCGACTGGCCGGGTTTTGTCGCACTGTTCTACACACTCTCTCGCACACACGCGATTCGCAAAAAGACTCGTCTGAACGCCTCGACGGAAAAACGGAGTTTGCGGCTACGCAGCAGTTTGCGTTAAATAATAGCGTTGCGCTGCCAAATACATAGCTTCTTTCGTCTCTTTCCTGCTTCTTGTACAGCGTATGAGACAGGAGATTTCGTAACAGAGACTAGGAACGCAAAGAGAGAGAGAGAAAAGCTTCTCTCTCTCTTTCGTTTCGTGTTCGGGATTTTCGTAGGTGAATAGGGACAATCTCTTGGTTGTTTTTTTGTTATTTTTTGTAGATGACGGCAAAAGTTGAAAAATTATTGAAATTTCTGGCTCTGAATTTCTAGGCTTTGTATATGAATCCCTGAATAATAACTTCCCGACGCTGGTATTTCGGTTTTTGCTATTGACAACGCCCAGCTTGCTTAAAACCGACGGCTCCCCGAACCACTCGCTTTCCAATACGCACACATGCGCACGCCCAGCCGCAACGGGTGAGTGCCGCTCTGCAGATACGTGAGAGCCGGTTCGGGCCGTTTCTGGCGAACGCAGTTCCACAAACACACTCACACTCGCGTACGGAGCATCCGGGGGCTCACTGGTCTTACGTGTAACGATTATTCATCCATTTTTCACTCGAATGCTGGCCGGTTGCCTGACAGCGAGACGAGTGATTGATTATTTTCATCACGTCACTATCGACTGTCACCGGTAGCTCCGGCGAACAGTGAGTTTTGTGTGCGAAAACTAACAAATTCGATTCATTCGGACCGACCGAGCGTCGGCAGCGGCCGTTTCGGTGTGTGAGTGGACCCGTGTGCCGTCCGGCACTCACACTACCGCACTATGGATCGCAGTTGCCGGCATCTCGAGCAACAGAAACTATCGATCGATACATGTTTTACTTCGATCGTCCGGCACGTACGTCAATTAGGTCACCAGCAATCTACGTAGCACACCGTAGTCGATGTAGTAGCTGCAGTAATGTTATTTTTTTTGGTTCTATCTTTCATGGTTCGCAATTCCCAGGCTGCCGCATTCAACGCTAGCGACGGGCCAAACCCACACAACAACAAACCGCCACCTCTCACACACTTTCGGGGCACTCATCCAGCGGCATTCAGCACTCAGCACCCAACACGGCAGCAGAGTTGCCAAACAGCAAAAACAAATTCCACCGGTCAGACGCACAGTGGGAAAATTGTACCACATAGGTCGACATATTTGGATCTCGGACAAATCTACGTTTTTGTATTCTGATTATGTGTTTTGATTAAATGCAACCTTTTGTATGTAATACACGCGTCCAAGTAACAGTAAATAACCTATTATTATTATTAATATTTCTCGTTTCAGATGACGATGATTTGGTGGCGTGACAAAATCTAACACCTTAATACGTGAATGTTTGATCGTTTGTGGGAATTTTGAAACAAGTAATCGGTGTTGTTTTTGTTGTTGTTGCTTTCCTAAAAATTGAAAAATGGAAAAAATATATTTTCCACATCCTCCCACATCTACAGGGCGATGCCAGATATGACCTTATATGGAAACCAGGTCAAAGGGGAAACACATCCGCACAGGATACGGTTGCACCGGCCACACACAGACACACCCTGACCACTGGCTCGCGCGGGATGGCTCTCTCGCCATGAGGTCATAGCCGCAATGTCTCGTCGTCGCCATCGTAGGTGTGCCCGCCCGCGGGGGAGTAGAACCAAGGAACAGCACACCCCCCCCGGGGCATGGGCCAGAAGCCGCCCCCGTGCGGCGACCGGTTTGCGGTTTCGAATGTGTGTGACCCGCGAGGCCTCCGGGATGCTGTGTAGGCACCAATTCACGCTCGCGCACCTTGTTTGGTATAAGCGCGAGCGAGAAAAGTCTCTACCCCTTGAAGCTGAATGTCCCACGCAGCCCGCGGGCCTGGCGGCTACATCATCCGGTCGCCATGAGTCAGTCAACTTTGGTGCGGATGGTGCCCGAGTCTGGATCGCCTGCGGCTGGTGATTCGATTGATTCCTTTCCCTCCGAAGGACCTCTGGGTTGGGCCCGTAATCATGTGAAATATCGCGAATAAATTCACCACACTTGCCACCGGCACGGAGCTAATGAGACGTGACACGTGCGCGGTCGTTTCGAACCGTATCCGGCGGTTAACATTCGTGCAAGTTGCTGGTTGTGGGTACGCTTTCTACGGTAAATCGTATTTACTTCGATTACTGTTTACTATCAATTAATAATATGTAAACTTAGTGAGCACATTAGAAAGTGCACATTGCTTTTCTATTTACACGATCGTTTGAAGATTGCTGGCCCCTATGTGTGTATTTCCACCATTTACACTTTGGTAATTTGTCCTTTCTTCACCGTCTTCGCTTTCTGGCTGTCCGTTTTATTTACTGCAAATGATTTACTTAAGTTTAAGGTGTATTTCATAAAAGTCTACTTGCTTTTTGTGCACTGTGCAGTGCACTAAAAAGATCACTAATCGAAAAGGGAGTTAAAGTCGAAGATACATAAATTATTACGTATTTCCTCAGAAGACACTTCGATGAAAATAACATGATTTTTGAAGATCAATTTGCATTTAATGCTTTTCAAATTTTGGAGATGGATGTGGACGTCTGTTTGATCCGAATGTAGTTTTAGTCAAAATAATAAATATACAACTTAATGCCAAAACCCAGTAATCTTTCTTACGAGCATCTTTTTAATATAGTTCAGCCTTATAGGATACTTTAGAGGATTAAATCACAAGTAGAAGTAAACAAATCCATAACCTTACTGCTAGCCGAATCTTAAGAGCTTAGGCGTTTAAACGCTATATTCTTACTCCTTCCATCCGATACAAGAACTTTGCCAAAAAAAGGATGACATCGACGAATCAGAAAAAAATGTAAAAAGCGAAGTATATGTGTATTCAGCTTACTTTATTAAGATTGTACTCCGATAATTTATCGATTAAGAAAGAATGCCGCCGCACTGTAGTATCCGTGTGCTGGCGGCGATGGCAAAGTCTGCGGGGCACCGCAGTACGCAATGGAAAGCCTCAATTATCGCGTTCCTGCGCGCGCTTCAGCTCTCGCTACCCCAGACATTACGCTGCTTGCGACAAATCGTGGAATAAATTATTTCCGATACGCCGTAGCCGAGCACCCGCACGGGTCGGAATGCGGAAAGCAGCTCAGAAAAAAAAGGCTCGGAAAATTGGATTCCAGATCCGGGGCCGCGTGTCTCTAAGCGTTTTCACTCGAATCGAGATCTACGGCGTCCAGTGGAAATCCGTCCGATTGGACCGACCGAAGCTGGACGCTCTGCTGTTCGATGTCGTTTTCGGTGATCGTTGGCCCCTCGTTGGAAGTGCTATTCGTCGTGTCGGCCGCGGTAACGTTCACGTTGAACGGGTACTCGGCGAAGGTGGGCGAAAATAGCTGTCCGCGGACATTCGGGTCCGGCGAATACTGGTAGCCCATCCGGAAACCGACGGGCCATGTCCGCAACTCCGAGTCGGCCGTACAGTTGGCCGGTTTCGGGCCGGCCAGGAACTCGTGCTCGAAGGCACTGTTGTAGAGCAGGGTACAGACTCCGTGCGAGCCCCAAGCCGATAGCGGGGCCGCTAGCTGGTTGATCCCGCAATCGCCCATAATCCAATCCTGGTGACAGCTGTTTCGGTGACGCGTCCCGTAGTTACGGCTCGTATGAATACACTGAACGTTCTTGGCCGCTACCCGGTGGTTAGGGGCGTTAGTGTCGGATGTGTCGAACCCATTGCCAACGATATCACAGACTGGTGGGGGAAAACGGACAAGAGTCAGCACTTTTCCCAGTTCCAGAGCATACCAGACCTTACCGTCTATCTGTTTCAGTCTGCGCGTTCCATAGTCTTTCGCCGCCGCCAGGACCATCTGGGCCCCGAAGCTGAACCCGTACAGATATCCATCGTTCGGGCTGAAGCCTTCTCTTTCCAGAAACTCCAGCTTCTGCCGCAGGACCCCGTGGATTTCTTTGAAGTTGCGGCGTAGGCGAGCGTAGGTCGCCAACTGGGCGAAGCGATCGTAGCTCATGCACATCACGCAGCCGCCCCGGTGTTTGGTGAGGTCTAGGGCGTGTAGTAGTTCAGATGAGCGCGTAGTCCTCCGGAATTAGATTCCCCCCAGAATACACTTACTGCCGATGAGATCCTGGACGAAATACTTATCACAGCTAATCTTCCAACCGAACACCACGATGGCGAACTTGCCGCCGGGGTGACAATCCGTGTCGTACTCGTACGTGTTGTTTTCCGCAATGTTGTAAACGTGTACCAAATCGCCGGACGAGTTGTAGTAGTTGAAGAAGATGTTATCCTGGAACCGATCGCCGGCACTGGAACCGACCTGCAACAGCAGCACCACTACGGTGAGTGCGATCGCGACGCAGACCGTGGTGCACCGTGACCTCGGCATTGTCCCCGGGAGTAACGTCAAGTTCTGAGCTATTAAGACACTAAGACGCTGGCCGCGCCCGAGCAGGCACTTTATACACTTCACGCTGACCTACATCCGGTCCGTGCCATCAAACCTGGCTGGCGGTGCCCGTTAGCAGCTTGTGGCACTTTCCTTCTCGGCAACCAACGGGTGCCCGTTAGGTGACTCCCGAACCCGTCGAAACCGAAACCCCATCAAGCGGCATTCGGGGAGCCGCTGATGTGGACGCTATCTGTTCTGCTAGTTTGTGGTCGTGGTGGGGCGTCCACACGGTGTTTAACTTGCGTTCTACCGCGGCTCCAGGCCAGCGACACCTTTTCTTCTCTTATCGGGTCGTGCCCATCGGCAGAGAGCTTTCTCCGGTGTATCGGCGGCGGCGGGGACTGTTTCGGGGATACCAAAACAAACGGACAGGTTCGTGGGTCTCTCTCAGACTCCAGGAGTCAAACGATCGGTGGGTGTGTGGTGGGGGGATCGAAGGGGTGCGTTGTCAAAAGCTATCTAACCGGTTCGACTGGGCGTTGGATATTTATGGGCTGTTTACAGTGATTGCAAGGTTGCGATGTGGCGTGGCACGACATGCTTGGTGTTGCTTGTCTGGAACCATAGGATTCAAACTTCTTCTCTTGTCTTGGTGCTAGATCGTTATATCAACTGTCCATTTAATGTAAAATATGCGTATCTCGACGTTCAGCTCATAACTCATGATCCGACAAACATAACGTGGATTTGAGGGGACATAATTGACATTATACGGACATAGGGCACTTTATAGGGGACTACAATATAGACACACCAGTTCATCGGCTATAGCCCTTACCCTTGGCCTTGAAGATATAAACAAATGGTAAAAAACAGTGGGTAATGGCTTGGACTAGACCAGCGGTGGCTTAGACCACCACCGATAACTGGCCATATTTTCCACTAAGTAATATAAAATAAGAGTTGCATTATACAAAAGTGCAACGTTTAGAATTCATTTAGTAAACCTTTTGAGCGTTAGCTCTCGTATCCCATAAACGGTGTTCTTGAAGAGGTCTTACCATAACACTATCTTAGGTAAACCGGTATCTATGAACTCTAGCTTTGCGCACCACAATCCAAGTGGTACTCCCCATTCTCGATCAGATGCCATCCAATTTCAGAAAAATTCATATGTCATTCAATTTCACCAACGGAAAGTGAATCCTCCCACGGTCACGGACAACGCGAAAGCCCGGGATGGAAGCGATCCCAAACCAAACATTTTCGCACTCTGCCTATTTACACTCTGATAGCGAAAATCGACCCACCATCGGTCCGGATCCTCCTCCAACGACCGAGGAGGAAAGCATGGGGCGGACAACGGGGTCCTCGCAGCAAGACCAACCCACTGGTAGCAGCTGCAGGAAAAGGAAGATAAAAACGGCAACGACAGCACGCGAAATGCATGCGCGTGTCTTGAGGGTATTTCGGGCGAAATTTATCATCATTCCGCTACCTTCTCAGGAGCAGGCCTCAGGAGGAGCTCAAGATGCAAGTGCGGCCGCCTGCGGAGAGCGCCCGCTGAAGTGCCTTTTATCGACCAAACGAGTCACCGACGAACTCTCTCTTTTTCGGCGGGTGCAAGTGCGAGGTCGCCCCGCCAACGGTTCCGGGTTTATGGAGCCCATAAATTGCCTTCGTTTCAGTTTGGCAGTTTTTCGGCCGACTTTTCCCTTTCCCGGAGCGGAGGAGATAAAGGACCGAGATACACTGTCAGTCTGATCATTATGCGAGTGTGCTGGGTTTGCGAAAAACGAAGACACGCGACATCCGGAACGCATGGCACCGTAAACGCACCACTCGTTGATAATAGATTGGCAACGCATGCAAAATCAAGGTTAGGAAAATCATACTCAAGGTGTTTAAAATGAAACCGTAGTGTCAAGGGTAGAAGTCAATACTAAGAGCCGAATCTGAAGCAATTGAAGTAATTCCACTGCAACCAGAATCTTACAAAAAATTGCTTAAACGGCCTTTGACGACTTTGTTTTAACAAAACGATGAATAATAAATAAAACATTATTGAGATACTTTCCAAAACAAGTCCGCGAACCCACGACAAACCATTTAAATATTTAAAGCGAATAAATTTGATAAATGATTTGTTGTTATTCATTCGTGTCGTATCGTCAGCGTATCGCTGACCGCTTTTGTTGAACTCGAAAACAGTGATAGAGACCAATAGGCTTTCATTATGATGTACACTGTGGGTCGTAAGTTTAAGAGTCGTAAGATATCAACGTAACGGTTGGATAGAATATCCTGCATAGCTTTTTACTTAATGTAAAACACGTCACCGCAGACATTGGCCCATATCTTGTTCCAGACTTAACTTGAACGATAAACAAGTTTTATGTGCTGTGAACCACATAAACCTGCCATAAATCTTTCTGTTTCTTTTTAAAAAAATCGAAAGCTTTCTGCGGTTCATACAGACAAAAATCAGAATGTTTTTAGCTTTCACAGGATATTCAAACCTAGAAAATATAACGAAGTTTCCAAATATGGTAATTTTCATGATGCACGATCGGTATCATGGCCGATTTGGGTCTGACGAAAGCGTCAGAATAATTCCTATTCTCAGATGACCCCAACAGATTATAATATTCTTACCCAAAGAGTACCATTTTTTCCGAATTAAAAACACTAAGAAGACCTCATGTTTCGTAAGTTTTTAATTAATTCGGAAACGGATCTAAGTTCGATTAAGGCCCAATCAATAAACTATAAGTAGACCTACACTTATGACCCTCCGTGTACGCAGATTTAATCGGTATCTTGCTTTGTACTTAACCATTGACAAGAAGAGTAGATGTTTGACAGTCACTCGGTCACGCTAATTAGAATACGTTTGAAATGCCTTTCGGCGCAACCTTAACCATTCGCGCCAACAGGCGAGCAAAAACGTCATAATGAATTCAACAGCGCACCCGTTCACTGATTTTAATAAACATTGGCTTAGCCCAATTAATAGGTAGCAATTACGCGGCGCACCGAAACCCAGTGCTTTATGCTCCAGTTTCCGCGTTTGACCACCGGCCCCCTGGGCCATCGGTCGACTGATTAAGTTAGCCGACGGCGCATCACTGACGCCACACTTACTAACGCTCTGCGCTCTCTCTCTCTGGTTTTGGCGATATAAACTTTAATAGAGGGGCTTTCTAAAAGCAACCAAGGAAGGAAAGCCTTCTGGCCCAGTTCCGGAAGGCACCCATCGCCGCCGATCGATCGGTTATCGGAACCCCGTCGTCCGACTCTGGAGTGTCCCGGGAGCAGGAAAATCGCGAGACAGTTGTGCGGGGCAGTTTAAAGTCAGTATTTATTTCCTACGATTTCTTACGCCGCTAAAGGTACCGAGGGGTACGGAACTGAAGAAGTAGAAGGCACGCCCTCGCACAGTCGTCGGAGGCAGTCAAGCACGACTCTTTCACTCGAATACCCATAAATGGCTGGGTACAAGACCAAGCCCCCACAGACTGCGGCGATGGACACATGTTTTATGGCTTTGCCGATGCACTGGGACTGCACTTCTCTCGGACGACGCACTCGGCTCAGAAGTACTCGAAGAAGTTGTACGGATTGGTGTACACCGTGTACGGGTAAGCGTCCGAGGTGAGGGCGTACAGCTCACCTCTCACTTCGCTGCAAGAGACAGGAAGGCGGGGTGTCAGTGGCCGACAGGTATCGCACTCCCCCCCAAAAACTCTCCGCTACGTACCTCTTGCGATCCTCCACGTAGCCCATCCGGTAGTTGCGCGGGTAGATGGCCGTGTCCCCGAGCGCCAGGCACTCCGGTGGCTTCGGTTGCGCCACGAACTGGTACTTGAACGCGAGGTTGTAGAACACCGGGCACAGCCCATGGGAACCGAGGGGGGGCGGCCCGGCCGCAGCCTGCCGCATCCCGCACAGCCCCATGCGCCAGTTCTGGTGGCACTTGTTCGGGAAGCGCGTACCCTTGTCGATGCTGGTGTGGATGCACTGGACGTTCTTGGCCGCCGTCCGGAAGTCACTCTGCCGGAACATCCGCTCACCGTCGAAGCCGGGTCCGGCCATGTCGCAGGTGTCGATCGCTTCCAGCTCACTCCCTCCGACGTTCCTTCCGACGTCCAGCGTCAGCTGGGCACCGAAGCTGAACCCGTACATAAAGATCCGCCCGTACTCGACGCCCTCGTAGCGTAGCTTCTGGACCAACCGCAGCAGCACGTCCCGGATGTCCCGGAAGCGTACCAGCAGGCTCCGGTAGCTGCCGCTCGAGAAGGCGGAGTAGTCCATACAGGCGATGCACCCACCCCGGTAGGTGTGCAGGTTGTGGCGTAGGTCCTGCACCCACGGTACTTCGTAGCAGTTCTCGTGCCAACCGTGCACGATGATGGCGAACCGTTGGTCCGGGGTGCAGTCGGTGCCGTTCAGCAGCCGCTCGTCCCTGCTCAGCGTCATCGTCTTGGTGAGGTTGCCCCTACGCACCGATTCGGGTCGTTAGATCGCGTGGGTGACTTGGACTAGCGGTGACTTACCCGTGGTAGAACCGGAATATGATCTTTTCCTCCAGCAACCTGCGGCTGGAGGCGGTGCCCTTGTTCTGGGCTGGTGCCAGTGCGTTCACTCCACGCTCAGCCTCCACACTCCAGTCGTCATCGTCGTCGGCGTTTTCGGAGGAGTTCCTCGAGATCGCTTGGTCGAACGCGGGCGAGAACCGTTCCTGACGCTGGCGTACCCGTTCGAGACGGCGCTCCCGGAACTGACTCAGTAGCCGGCCACCACCACCACCGCCGATGGCTTCGATACCGGCCGTCGTCGAGATGATCGCCACGCACCACAGAGCCAGCAGCAGACGATACGATCGCATCTTCGCTCAGACCACGGCACGGCGCTACTGACGCGCGAGCTATATGCACATATCAATCACCCGACGCGACACCAAAGCCACAGCCACCAAAGTCCCCCAAAAAAACGAGGCCACCAGACGCGGAGTGGATCGCACGGATCGGTGATGGTGTCGCCAGCAAACCGGCCCGGAGCTCCGAGTTTCACACACCGCAAAACACAGCGCAGGTGGTGATGATGGTGGTGGCTCGGTGTGTTCGATGCCAAGTCAAGCGACTCGCGAACGCGAACCACTATTATAGCTCCTTCGAAAGTCCTCGGCCCCAAGTCGTTGGCCGCGCCACCACCGCCACCGAACTTGGTGGGCACTTTCCCAAAACCAAAAACTCGTTCAACGTTATCTCCGAAACTTGGAAGTGGTTTGAAATTCAATTTCGGGCGTTCCACCTCCGATACGCGGTGGCACCTCCTACGGTCCGATAAGTCAGTGTGGTGACAGAACACCGTGGCATCAACTTTGTTTTTGGCGAGGTGTCTCAAATCACGGCACCGCCAGCCCGAGAGCCCCTCCGCAGATTGATTGCGCCACCAATTTCGGGACCGGGACCGGTTTTTCTGGACCACCGTGCACCGGCGGAAACCCGGTCTACTTCGTCGTGGTTCCGGTCTTCCCTCTCGGGGGACATTGCGCCCAATGTGCAATGTGTTTCCAATATTGCACTGGGGCCGATAAGTGACACCCCCCGAACGCGTGGTGCAAACAGGGCCTCGGTCTCCGGACTCGGTCCGGACTGGGTGCGGCGAGAGACCTGCTAATTGCCTTTCGTAGCCACGCATGGCCGCAAACAGAGTGCTGGGCTTTCGGTGCGCACATTGTGGGTTGATGTGGTTGGACGGAAGTGGAGGGAGCGACTGTGTAGGATCGCCGGTGATCGATCCCCGGTGGCGTCACTCTACGGACCCGCTCGTGTGTCGGTGTTGCCGATGACGCGCAGCTGGCGATATAAAATGCAAATCGAGATTCTAGAGATGATCCCCGCTAGGTTAACGGATGACAAGATCGTTAACAGATCGTTTAGGCTTTTTTGGGAGGTTACTTAACTTATAGTGTTTGAAATGCTAAATTGATTTTTCAGGCGGGTCAATACGTACGGACACCAACAACGTTAGTACCTAAAATCTCTTTTATGGATAGTAGCTTCTTTTTAATGATGGCTTCGAAAGTCTAGACCCCTAGAGTGTAGAGTCTAGAAAATGTCTAAAAGTCCCGAAACCGAGTCCCGACCGAGTCTTTCGGAAGGCCATCCGCCTAGCAAACGGCCTATCAGTGAAGATGTTCCAAGTGTTCTCTGTTTCCACAAACAACGAAATTTAATAAGTGTAAAACGATAAGTATCCCTTAGAAAAACCATTTGAAAGTAGATGATTTTAAGCCATGGATTAAAGAAAGAAAGAACGTCATCGAAATTGAACTTTATTACGTGTCTAGCCTTAAAAGTTTGCATCGTCCGATCAACATTCGGTTTGTACCTTCACTATACAAATCACTTTGAGGATGAACAATTTAAAACCGTAGAAGGTGGCCAACATGCTTTTACTTTCACAAGGGTTAGTCACAGTACAAAAATCAAATGTGAAAATAGTCATCGCGCTGGCGAAGAACTTCTTAAAAATTGCGGCAATTGAGTCTTTGAGTTCGTTGAGTTTATTAGGGACTTGAAAACTTTGTGGCCAATTTAATTATACTGTGAAATCGATCAGGACACTTCCGGTGCCTTCATACTAGAGATTATCACAAATACATAAAAACAATGAAAAACAAACTGAATTGCTAAGAAAACAGCCAGACGAACTATTCGTAAGAAGTTATAGCTCAAATAGAGCCGAAAGTAATTGAGGAACATGAAATATTTAATAACACATATAAAAAAGCGAACTGTTTCTGTACTTTTTGGATATCAAATCAATTGAGCAAATGGAGTAGAGTGGTGACTAGAAAATGTGTGAAGAATGCAGTACAACAGATCTAATTTGGTTAACTTCTTATAGCATCGATGCGGAAAGAAGTTAGTTTAAATCAAAGCCTAATTCTTACTACCAAAATGAGTTTAAACTACGACAAATGCAATGAAGTATTATGGTGTTTTTGTTGCCGTTTCAAATGACCCTCGCGAATGGAGTGATGACCGAACTAAACCCATGTATCAAAAAGATAGGTTTTCTTGTTTTCCGATCGATGGTTCCGATCTTCACATTAAATTGGAATTGGAGGGATTGGAGTTCGAGACCTTGAAGTTGCACTCAAATGACAGCTGAGCATCGGCTATCGCCATGCAAACCACGAATGGGCCGGAATCGTCGCTCGATGATTAGGTTAATTACTAAGAAGTACCTTCACCCAGTAGTCGGCGCAGTGTGCGAAATGTGCTTCATTCACTGCAACCTCTGTCGAGCAGCACAACTACCATCTGGGGCCCGCAACACTCGTTTGACCGGCTATTTGTTCGCTATAAATGGTCCCATTTCACGTGTAGCTGCTGCGTGGAGACCAGTAGCGTAGCGTAATCCGCAACGCCGTGGCAGGCGGACCGTGCAAGGCGCCAGGCAATGGCCGATTACTTCGTAATCGATCTGTGATGCATAGGCTCGGTTGAGCCTAAGTAGAAGCAGATGTGATCAATGTGGACCCAGGCCGCTCGGACTTTTGGGTACTGGCCTCCTTTACAGTGCCGAGAAATGGAATAACCAAAGCACAAAAGCGGACCGAACTATGTCCCCAAGCGAAGGAATAGTTAAAACGGATATGAACAGGTAATGTCATGGCCGCAAGTGAGCAGTGTAGCGGGTTGTTGCGACATCGGCCCTCGTTGGGGACGGTAGCCCCCCATTAGCCAGATGGACCGGTGGGTGTTATAATGTCGCTGCACCGGATATGTTCCGGTTAGGCTGCTGCGCCCATTGATCCATTTGCTAGCCAATAGTCAGTCTATTAGATCGTGTGCAAATCGATACCCTGAATGATCGCTTTGGCTTCCGCTAATGAGTCAATTGTTTCAGTCAATGCCACTCTGAAGTCCTCGGGTGCACTAGAAACTTGTTTGAAGACAACTTTTTGCCAAAATGAAGCTATTATGGGGCTCGAAATGCTTTGCCGACCATCACAAAAATTAAATAACCCTGGACTCCCGTTCATGGCACGTCACATCGAATTGTTACCAGCGTTGGTCCGGGCTGGGTTTGGCAAAGGAAACCATCAGGCGACCACGTTGGTGTAGGCGTTCCGAAACCTGCTGTAGGTGTTATTATGGAATCAAAAAACGATCCAACTTTCAAGCGCACAGCAGCACGGAGCGTGCGAGCTTGAATGTCTCGCGCTCTCTACGGTCTTAAATCCGTTCCTGTTTTTGGACGCTGACCGCCCCCGTAATGAGCAGTGGGCGAGTGGGCCAGAGTTTGATCCAGATTTGGCAATGAGAATGATATCATTTGTCGCAGCCACGGGAGAACGGAGTTCCCCAAATAGTCCAGAGGTGGCCATCATACCGAGGGCATACTCATCGAGGGAGTTCAAGAAGCCAAATAAGCGATGATGGTGATGACGGTGTTCCAGTGTCCAACGGATCTTTCTCATCGGATGCCGCAAATGGCGATGCTGCTGGGTGCGATAGTGATGCAATGGCTGCAATTGCAACAGCTTCACTGACCGTTATTAGTCCATCTAGTTATCAACCCACTACGCATGGCATTGGAGCATGGCGTTGGGTCACTGGCTTAATTACGACTGATGACACCACCACCTGGCAGCGTGCGTTCTGTTAAGCTGTTATGAGACTCGCAGGCAACTTATGAAGTGCATTCCTAGCTTCAGCTGGACGAACGATAACGTTGTTGATGTTGCTTAAATGGCACCGGTTAATTCCGGAACTCCAGAAGAATTTCCCCTAACCTAAGGGTTTCTTATACGCATTCAAACCTGTTTTAGTTATAGGAGATGGAGTAGAGTAATGCCAAAACTTGTACTCCTGGCGACAACAGATGTAGTTTGATCAATTTCTAATAGCCTCGGTGCTGGAAAAAGTTCGTTTAAATCAAAGGCTAGTTCTTCTGATTGAAGTCCCCGTTGATCGGTAATCGTAACGCTTGCTTCTTCTCCTTTCCTTTTTCTTACTGAACAGTTGAATAATGTGATGATAATAGCAGTTGATTTTTGTGTAAATTTTTCAGTTTTTGATTGATTTTTGATTGAATAAAGTAATGTTTAACCCTCGTACACTCGTAATGTTGACCGTTACAGACAACAGGGATTGTTAACATTGTCTCTGGTACAGGATAAGACCGCCCAGTGTTGTTGCAGCGACTAAGAAGAAGAAGATTAGATGATCATGATTTATCGTTGTTCAAAATCATTATTTAAACTCACATAAACTTTTGGATACTGAGTTTTTTAGTAACGTAACGCAGTTGCGTTATTTCGATAACGCACATAACTTGTAGACAATTTCACGAAGCGCCCTCTGGATGTGAAACAAATAATTAGTTTTTAATTTGAATTTACGTAACGGGCGCGACGTGAGTATATTTGTAGTTCTTTGAGTAAGTACTGGAACTATTTGCATCGTTAGGACTCTTACATATCATTACGATTTCAGGGAACTCTTACACGCAGTAGACTGGTACTTATTCGTTGCTTTGGGACTTCTTTCGAAACCAGACCCATGACAAAACGCGGTGCTGTGTGCTTGTTTGTGTGTTATATTTTCAACGTTTCCATAAAAAGAAGAGTAAAACGTAACAGTGTTCCATAACTACATATTTTGATTTACATTTGATTAGATTCGCTTGACTGCCCAAATGGTTCCAGTCGCACCAGCGCACGATCAAGAGAGGGGATCTCCGTCCAGAGAGTCTCACTGAAACCTGTGAACCACACACACGTCAACTTACATAAAAAAGTCACCTTTTTATGGACAAAGTAGATGGAACAATGCAAAGTAGTGACGTGGACGACACTTGTTGTTGACGTTATTTTTGCTGCTTTTCGAAGCGACCGTGACTCTTCACTGTTTTCTACTTCTACGTTTAACTCCAACGCTTTTGTTAGAAACTCTTACATATAAGTTTTGATACTCTTTACAACGAGCAACCTTCTTACAAGAACATTTGCAACTCTACTCTACAATACAGACATCTTGTAAAGAGCCGCCATGTGGCGGGCTCTGTAAGTTACGAGAAGGGGAATCCAAAAATGTAAGTAAAGAGCTAGGAAAGCTAGCAAAATCTCTTCTCGGGTGATGATGTTACGGGCGCACATGTAACTCCTAATAATCCTAGGCTAGGTTTAAAACATACAAAGATCAGTCTCTAGGTTGTTGTCTCATTTTTCAGCTGCCAGCTAGGTTTAGTAACACTTCTGCAGCTGTTTCTCACCGCAACACTGCACTCCAATTACTATTAGGTTAGATTTCGTGTTCTTTAGAATGCCGTCATAGTATTAAAGGCGTAGGGACGGTAGTATCCAGTACCACCAGATTGCTCCGGAGCGAAATTGAAGATATTTATGTTGATTGGCCTTTTTTCGGCTCTCTGTCGTAAATAAACTCTATTGTTTGAACTTGGCTAGTATTAAGAGAAAAAGGGAACGAAGGTACGAGCATGGGTCTGGGACGGCCAAGTAGCCGCTTGCTTCTAAGCTGCCGTATTGGAATCGCTTCATTTCAAACTCTAAGATAATCACTCTTCTAGTGATAGCTAGCGGCCTCTATTGTTGCGAATGGTATGCGCAGTGTTTCGTGCTACAGTATGAGGGTAACACAGCGGAGTGTGCTTTTGTGTGGTGTTCCTGTGGCTGACGAACGGTCACGCTCTACTAGTAGCAAAGAGAGGCTAGGAAATGTTATTTCAGAACCAGCACAATTTGTACGATTAATAAATGAAAAATAAATTACTTAAAGCAGCCTCTTAAGAGTATAGGATAAAAATCAAAATCAAATCACAGACCGACACTAATGATTCGTATCAGGGGGACTCTTTGAGCAGTAGCGCTAAAGGTGGCGTCGTGTTCGTTAGATTATCGGCGATCATTAAGTTAAGTGAAGACGAGTATTTGGTAGGGCAATGGCGTGCGAATTATTGGGAATGTTTGTAGGATCGGTATTCGTGTGAAATGTTCGGTTGATCAGGTCTGTGATGAATCCGTGTACCATAAATCCTTATAACGAAAAGCGTGTGACAACACAACTAAACAATCTTCTTCAGGTTCTGACAAAGAAGGGGGAACCTTTAAGAAACACAAAGTTCACAATCCTCAACTCAATTGAACTGTAATTGAAAATACGAAATACGCATCCGCCTCTGAAATGGGTAATTGACTTCCACGTTGGTCGATTTGCGCTGATGGCTCCTTCGTCAAATGTGTAGAGTTTCCGTTTCGCTAGTCAACGGAGCGCAGACGTTGTCTTCCGTCTGCGAAACAGCTAATCCGCAGGCTGGCGCACCGGTCACGTGGACCTCTGGTGTGCACTGCTTCGCGCACTGCTGCGACCCCTGCGGAACATCCTCGGAAGGTGGGTGATGCAAACTCAAACCTGAACAACACGCCCCAAGAAGGCACCAACCCGGCGGCCGGGACATCCGTGGTCGAGTCAATCGTTCTCCGTCCGCTTGTGCAGCGCGGCAGTAATACTGAGGGCACCGCCCGGAATGAACCGCACAAAGTTGTCCCCCACGAGTGGCCCCATCGCATACAGGCCGGCGTGCGGTGACCGGAGCACCGCGTTCGTGTACTTGTCCACATCGATCGGGTTGTTCTTGCAGTCGATCGGCTTCGTACGATCCTCGCCCAGCCCGATACCGGACGCGGCGCTCAGCTGTTGCCGCTGCTGCAACGCCCCCGGATTCGTGCCGAACGGTGCCGTGTCGGCCTCATCGTGCTGACAGAAGCCACCGAGGGCAGCCAGCAGTCCGTGCTGCGGTTGGTGTTGATGATGGTACTGCTGCAGCTGCTGCTTGTGGCGCGTCTTATCGGTAAGATTGATGTGTTTGCACTTGGCGCACATGTTTTTGAACCAGAACAGCTTGCGCCCGAGACGCGAAAAGAGCAGCTGCTCCGTGAACGTCCACATCGTGAGCGGTTGGGTCGGTGGCGCCCGACGAGCGAAGCCACGGTCCGTTTCCTCTTCCACATCCGAGTCGGAAGGTGCGGCTGGCACTCCCGTGGCCGCGCTACCATCTACGAGGCAAGAAATGAAGCGCAGATCGGGCCGCGAACCAATCAGTATCGCACAGTACGACACCTCGATCTCGCGCCGCTCGCCCGTCTTGAGGTGCTGGACTGTGACGCGATGTGTTTCGCCACCACCAACGGAAAGGTCCACAATCGTGTGCTCCGGCAGTGGGGTGTAGAGTTCGTGCTTCCGGTTGGAATCCTTCATCATCTTGTGTACCTCGTGGTACTCGGGGTACACATTGCCGGGTAGCATTTTGTCCAGGCCGGCCGTTCGATTCCGGTACACGTGCACAACCGGTATGCCTGACGATCGGCAGATGGTGACGGCATCGGCGGCACTCAGCCCGGCACCGACGATCAACACCGGCTTCAGCTGGGTCCGGGCCGGCTCATCGTAGCGCTCCAACGCGTGCTCCAGATGCGGCAGTTCGTACTTGACCCACGGCATCTGCAGCCCTTCGCCTTTCACACCCAATCGATTGGCCAGATCGGAGGCCCCGTTCGCTAGCACCAGATTTCGGCACACGACTTGGAACCGCCGGTTGGTCGTTACGTCGAATCTGCAAAAGGGGATCGAACGAATCTCTGATTAGTAATGCGTTTCGGGTTCCCACAGGTTGCTGTCGAATTATCGCTTACCCGGCGACGATCCAGCGACCCTGCCGGAGCCGAGCCGGAACAGGCGCACCCGTGGTGGAAGCGTCCAGCGGCACCACCGTCGTGACGATGGTCGAGTTCATGAAGTACTTCTCGAGGCCCATCTCGCTAACGTATCCCTCGTAGTACTGGGCGACGCGCGATATCAGGGCCCGCGTTTCGACCTCCTTCGACACCTGGCGCTTCAGCGACAGGTTTCGGCGCGGTGGACAAAGCAGCTTAACGTTCACCTTGCCGCTCCGTTCGTCCAGCACGGCCACCACGTTGCCTTCCGTCGGTCCGTCGGTTGGTCCACCGCCAACTAGCAGCCGTTCTTTGTTGTAACGGTTAATGTTGATGCTGTCGTTGTTGTTACTGTCGGCATTGCGACATTTGCTACACTTTGCTAAGGTCACTTTCTGCTGTCCGGTTTCTGTCACATTCGCCGCCTGCCGCCTATGCTTCGCCTGCTCACTGGCACACCGTACACAACCGTGGACTTCCGCCGAAAGTGGTGCGCGGTGAAGCTTCCTCCGTCGCTCCATCTCATAATCAGTGTTGTCCTCCGTCACTCCGGCAGGATGACGCGATTCCCAGTCGGCGAACGGAAGCCCAGGCAGCGACATCCAGGCGGCCAGCGACAGGGTACGAAGGTTCGGGTCCATCCGATGCCAGGAACCGCCCGGTGGCCCCCGTCCCAGCACGAGATGATCAATCTGGAAGCAAATGGTTGGAGCCAGTGAGTAATGCGCAGGTTAAATGACGGATCGAGTCGTTCGGTCGGTCCACTTGGCATAAAGTTAGGTTAGGTATAAACAAGTGATCGCGTTCGGTGGTGTAAACAAAAGTGGTGTGCTGAGTGTGCACCGAGTCAGGGACCGAGACTCCGGGCTTGTGGTCGGAGAATCGATCCGTAGTGCTGACACACCGCATCGGGCACCACATTGTTGTTGTTGCAAGCCCGCGAACAAAGGTTTGCAGAAACAAACACGAGACCGCTGTATTTTGCTGTGTAGTGGCCAAGGTTTGAAGGCTCTCGACGGAAGACTAGACAAAAACGCCTATCGGGTGCCAAAAGCGCTGTCACACTTCATGTCACACGACTGAAGCTTCACGAAAAGTGTTAACAGGTTCCGTTCCGCTTCGATTTCGACACTTCTCAGCAAAACTGTCGCTGAGTTAATTATTGAGGTTATGTTACGCACAGGCGTCCGCCAGGGACGCCAGGACGCCAGGCAGTGCTTGTTCTTGTTGGCAAAAACGGGCTGTGATTCACGTGTAAGCAGCGCCGAACAGCCCTTGGGCAGTCCAAAGAGATAGCGAAAGTATCAGGTTAAGAACGGATTGTTCAACGACAACCACCGCCGTATGACGTGTTCTGCGTAGCGTGTGGGACGCTACCCTGCCCGAATAAACAGAGGCCGCGCCGGTAAATATTTTGAGACCCCCATTAATGGTTGGGCGGTGCCCGGAAAATCCCACGCCTTTTCCATTTCCCAATGGCCGAGTGGGAGTGGGTTGAGAGCAATGAAAATAGTTTCAATTTCAATTACATTCCGCCATCCACCATTACACTGTGATAAAGAATGGCGAGTGGCGGCAAATATTTATCCAAATGACTATCCGAACGCTATCGACGACGTCAGAGTCGGGTGGATAAGATAAGGCACTGAGTTATGGATTGTCTAAAACGGCCAGAGAGATAGTCATATGCGGGTCTACGTGATTTGTGGTAAGTCGCGCACGGATAAGCATTAAGCTACCGCGATGACATCAGAGGACGCCCCCTGTTTTACCTGCTTCTCTGGATGATACCGGTACTCGACCATCGATGGAAGGTCCATTCCCAGATCGGCGCACGGGTGTTGGAGGCTGTCGAGCTGCAAGACGAAAAGCGAGATGTTAGAACCGAGATGAGGAAAAACCCCGAGCCCCCGAGGAGTGGAGTCTTACCAGCAACGAAACGGGATTGGTGCTTCGTCCTTCGAGCCCGTCGGCCAAGCTGAACAGATCGTGCTCGACCAGGCTCTTCTGTGCGTCGTAGTAGCCAAGCCGGGCCCGGAGCAGCTCGTCCGGGTGCTTCTGGGCCCGCTCCGGCACCCAGTACGGCCAGTGGCCCGCCAGCATGTACGACAGCGATATGCCGCTCGGTCCATTGCCTGCAAAACGAGCGGAGAATCGGAGTGTTAATGTGATGACAGTTCGTTTGCGGCGCGAATTGAAGGCTGTGGGGTGTGGTGACCACCATTGGCAACCGGTGAACGTGACGCGACACAAAACTTGGGAAATTACAATCAACTTGGTCAGAGGAGGTTACGGGTCAGCCATCGCACTGAGCGCTTGGTCGAGAATTGGTGCTGGTGATTAATATTAATTACTATCCACCCGGCCCTGAGGCCTTGGCCGAGGAACAATGGGTGACACCGGGTGCCGGACGCCCCCCCCCAGTGCGGTCCGCCGACAGCCGAAGATCACTGTCAAGGCAGTCGCGAAGCGGTCAGTCCGCATCCAGAATGTTCTGGCGCGCGATGTCACCCTCCCAACTGAGTGATTGCCGGAGGATGCGCTTATGCAATGGGGTCCATTTTTATGCGCAATCATTGTGTGGCGAAGAAAGTGGGCGAAAAGCGGCCAATCTTATCGCGCAGACCACGGACATCCATCGAGAAGGGGTTCGGTCTTCACGTAGCCTCCTCCTCCTGCCGGTTGTCGGTCTATTCGAAGAATCTGACCAACTGATTGGGGCTTAACATTGGTCAGTGCTTATCTGGTCACTGGCCAGAGCTTATCAGCTGGACGGCTGATGTGCGCTTGCTCGCGTCCGTCATTGGCATGGTATGCGCCGGTCAGAGCGTGCGCACGTCACACAACGAGCCCCCCGTCAACACACAGCTGACGCAGCGCACTGGGAAGTATTGCCGGGCAAGTTAGTCACACGACACGCGGCGATAAGATACCCTAGCCAACAATGCGGACGCATTTATTGGCGGGCGCACGTTTACGGACGCACGCGACACCGCGCGCAGTACCGGTACGGAGCAGATTTCTGGGTAGCTGGACGATCCGGACCTCTGGCGAATGGAGGAGGCCACAAGCTACGCTGTCGTCGATCATATGATCTTTGTGGGGGGGACACGATGATAAGATCATACCCAGAAGTTGGGCGGGCGGACACGAGACGATAAAGCGTTCTGTAAATATTGACTATCTGATCACGTAGCGTCGTCGTGATTCAAGGTCACCAAAATATAGTCCACGAGCAAGCAAAGCTACTAATAAAACTGGGGGCCCAGTCGTTGGTACTCTCTCGGTGACTTGATAATATCTGGGCAATGATTGATCGTGACCACGACCTGGTAAGCATCGTGAGCGAAGGGCTCTTGGTGGAGGATGAGTTGCAATAACTATAGTCCCGTAGGTGGTCGCGGTAGCGTTCTGATTGATGATCTAATCGGTTGGACCACACTCTCTATCTGCCAGGAAGCAGATTATTTGCAGAAAGCCCCAAAGTTTCCGCCAATCTGTCTTATCAACTCTGACACACTGCCACCCAGTGGCGCGTCGAGAGCCGGATCGTGATCGATCAGATCTTTTAATAGCACAATGAGGACACAATTGATCCGATTCACGTCTCCGACTGACAGTGCAGATGGCAGCTCACCTCACGGGGTGCTGCTGCTTCGACATCAATTAAAATGCCTCTGAATATTCGCATCACATGGTTACAGTGGCCAGCGCGCGGTCTGTTCCGCGATCGTCCGAGCCGCTTCCTGACCGGACATTCAACCGGTTCGGCTGGCGGTTATCAACGTTCGCACCAACAGCAGTAAGTTACATGTTTGGGTGGATGGACAGTCTAAACAGTGGTTGCGCCCGTACTGGCGAACTTCAAAGCCGTTCGGGCGGAACCCGCTTAGAATGGCAACACACGTGAGGAGGTGGGTTACAAAAATACTAACGCTCGGAATCCGGCACCGTCATCCGGCGACTAAAGCCCCCGTAGACTTCCCATAGCCACTCCTGCGCTGTGGGCCCCGCGTAGCTGGTGATTTACAAACTATCGCAACGGAGCGTGAAAAAGGTGATAAGGAGGAGCAAATTACAATCCGCACTACGTACAGGGTAAACGATTGTGGACACTACACCCCAACAAGTTCACGAAAAAACCACAGGCTGTTTTTGTGTCGTCCTCAATCATTCGCAATCGCAGCAGATCGATCGATCGAAGTGCCGTGGTCGTCACCTCAGTTCGCTACCGGCAACATCAGCGATCTTGTGCGATCCAATAATCGATTACCGGGATGTGCACATTGTAGCACTGTAGAAGGGGGGCACCTACATAAAATAGAGTTCAAGTAGAGCGATGCTTTATAACTGCGCCAATTCTCCTTATCGGACACGGAGGGGGCGCTTATCGGACCGACGAAACCAGAAACTTAATGTCACCCTGTTGGCCCAGATTAGTGAGCAGATCAAACACTTCACGGTGAAGTGACGCTGTCGGAAGCGAAAGTCACCGGGCAAATAGCTCGGCAAACACTACACTTGATGTACTTGATGTGTCTCTTGGTCCTGGGGATCTAGTTTTGAGGTCGATTTCACAAGAATTGCAATCCCAATTCTTCACCGGCGCTGGTCCAACTTACCTATCACAACCACATCCTTGTAGAGGGTGTCCTTGTGCAGATTTGCCTTGCCGCTACTGATATCCTTCATTTTGTCGGTCTGTATCCTCGAGCAAACGCGACCTACCGGCGGTGTTCCGCTCCGTTTAACAATATTTCGTTCGCGGCTGACCACTCGGAGGGGTCGGTGTAGTGGATTCCGTACCGTAAACAACGCTGGCACGCATTCACCACCACCGTGTGCGTGCGAAAAGCTATACCGAATTGATTAGAGACACCTGGCACCGGACACAACTGGAACCTTTCGCAGGCGCGGACTCTCTTGTGTTCACTGTACACTGTACTAATTGCACACTAATTTCGCAGCCTAGGGCTAGGCTTTTGCGGTGGGCCTTTACCTTTTTATCGCCACTTTTCTTGGGGCCACACTCTCTGGTCGAGAGAGGTCCGACACACTAAATCGCTCCTCTAGCGATGGAAAGGCGCGCGAATCAATAGACGCGTGCTTGGCGAGACTTGGGGCTCGGATACTCGGGGAAACGAAGTGACGCCGGTTAGCGCGACTGAACTGGACACTTCTGACTGGAGGTTGGGTGGTGCGCGATGAAACTTTACGTCAGTACGGTACAAACTCTGAGAGGGATGCGCAAAGCAAGTCCGTCGTCCGTGTCTTGACTCGTCCGGCGGTCGGGTTCAAACTGATGTTGGGCCGCGCTCCGGTCGGTAAATTTATTCGCGGTCTCGTGCCTTCCTCGCCCGTGGCCACTTGCTCGCACACACTCTCGTGAACAGTGGTGTGCGTGCGTATTGAAGCGAGCGAGCGTCCGAGTTCTCTCTGGGAGTTCGCACTTCGGGAAAACCCCCTTCGGTGGATTCACGATTCGCGGCTATGCTCCACGAGTCCCCCCAGCTAGGTTGTTTAGTTTTTTTTTACACTTTCTCACTCAGCGTCTCTCTGTCGTTCACGAAGCAGACCTACAATCTTGTGCTCTCTTTCCCCGCTGGCGGAGAGTCGCGGTTAGGATCGCGTATTGTTAGGCAGCACCTCGCGGCGGAATGCCTGGCACCGAGAGAGGCCGGCGATAGAGAGTCAACTCGTGGTGTCAACGCGTGTTCGCCGGTCCAAAGCATGACACTTCATGATGTACTACTACGGGGTGTACTTTGGCCCAGCGATCACCAAGGCGGAGCTTTTTTCTCGGAGTCTCCCCAATTACGATCATCGGTAGGTGCTACCACCACCAGGTACGCGGCCCTTTACGTCCTTCCACTGCACACAAAAGAGTGCACACTCGGTAATGGCTCTCTCTGTAGCCACTTCTCTATGACCCCCCGGAGAGACGTTCGATGACGTACGGAGTGCGCGTCCTAGTTTTCGGGTTGGATTTTCGCTCGCAATGCACCACCCAGCAGCGGCAGCAGGGAGGTTTGTCGTAAATTGATGGCCAACAGCCACCAGCAGCCACTTGCAGGTGAGTCCGGGGTTCGTCCGGATGACGTCACGACCCCGCTGTCGGGCTCAGTCTTCTGGGCCCTTGTTCTATGGAGGAGAAAAAGAGAACACACGCGAAGAATAATTAGTTATGGGGATGATGGAGAGGCGAAACTTGAAATTGGCTGGCCATTTAGAAGGGACTGGTGACTCAGTAGGAGATAAGCCTACTGTTTCTAATTGTTATATAATTACAATTGTTTCGCAGAGGCAACTGTTTATTTAGCGAAATTTATTATTAAGTTATCACAATAGGGTTGGACAATAGATGTTAAACTCTATTAAGGTGGAATAAAAACTATAATAATAATATTTCCTTAAGATGTTAGAACATACTGTTTCCTTACACAGAGACCTTTAATCCTATTATCAGACAGCCGACCCATAGTGCCAGAGAGAGAGAGAGACGCTCCGTAGTATCTGAAAGACTCCAATCCAATTAGTTGACGTGAGCTCGCTCCAGAACTTTCCTCGCTGAAAGTGTTTGTTTTCATTCGAACGGCACGATCAGACTGCGGTTAACAAATTGACACAATTGACACGCTTTTGGGGTAATTAGTGGAACCTAAACATTTTTATCTACTAGCCGACCAGTTCGTTGGCACCTCTCTATTTATTGCAGCGGACGGCTAGGTGGTCCCAGCCAGCGTGTTGCTATCCGTACACTCAGTAGCCAGAACTTTTGGCCCAGACTCAGATGGCCCTTCCTGGGGCGGTAAGTAATGTGCATTTGGTGTATTGCCGTCAGAGGAGACCCTATCATATATTTCTTTTTTTTTAATATCAAATAAAGGAATAACTTTAAGGATTCAATAACAATCGTATAAGCCAATCGTGAATCATATTTTTTTAATTTAATGGCAGTTCCGACAGACGCCGATCTTTCACGGACTTATGTTTGTATTTATAAAAAGGTTCAATCCACAGAAATCCGCAACAATTTTACGATGATGTCATAACAACTTCAGAGTGCTTCATTTATTGTTTGAATTCTTTGCACGTACTGATAATGGTTGTGCTATAGCGGAGTAGAGCGACATAAAGTTGACCATTGCGAGAAGCAACGATTTTCGACGTACATGCCACAAACTTGCAGTGATTGGCCTCTTCTGATGGTTACGATGATGATCTACGAAAACAGAGACCCTAATACTATTAAAATTGAAAGAGGAATCTTTGGAAATGTCGTTTAGAAATCTGGGATTTATCTATCCTGTAGACTAATATAGCGATACTTTGGTCACCTATCAGTTGGCGGTAAGAATTTGTGATGTACAAAAACCAGAAAAAAACGAATTCAAACCAAATACCCGCTTTAGGCACGGCCCAGGTCAGCATTCTTCCGATTTCTATTTCGACCATGTCTACTTGTAGTTCACTTCTTACGCGGAGGACCCCAACGAATCCGCGGAGTTCCTCGCGCACATGATAACAGCAATGCACGGGCGCAAAGGCGCAATCTGGCCAGGTCGAGGTTGCGCCCCGAACCGGACATCAAGCAGCCTCCAAAACTAACCACCACCTACAGAAAAATAAATCAAAACTCTTTCTCAATTTTTTTTTCCCAAAACCCCGAACTGACTGACACTGTTGTTGCCAATAGCAGATTGCGGCTATCGCTCTCGGCCGCCCGTGGGGGGGCCAATGGTAACCAATTTTTTGCGGTTTTTTTTTCGGAGTAAGGTGAAAGTTATGCTCCGTTATGGTTTAGCTTGAACGAATTATTGTTATCAGCCTTTTTTTGACAAGACTTAGCCGACCGGCAGACTCAAATTGGGTGCATTGATAAGCGCACTCGGGACTCCCGATCCAGAGTCGTTAGTTGGAAAGCCAGGCGGAGCACTGCGGAGTACTTGATAATGGAAACGGAATTGTTGTGCAACATACTGTCTGGGAGTTTTGCGTGGTACCAAGAAGCACCGCGTAGTTGGCTGGCGTTGGGGCGCATTCCAAAACCATACATTTCGATTGAATTATTTCCAATCGCTTCAAGGCGTAACGCTCGCAGAAGGAGAACCTGGTCCAATCAGTTTAACTCAGTACGCATCGTCATTAGCTACTTCTCCGACACTGCGCTCGCAATCAAGCGTGTTATCCGTATGCGATACGATCCAGCTAGCCAGATATTATCTGTCACCCACCGAGCGACCGCCGACCGAATTACGAAACGATCCGATAGTTGGCTAATGACATAATGCCATTATTATTCCCTGTCCGCCCGTACACTGTCAGCAGCGGTGGGCGAAACCACAACTGTCAGCCACTCAGAGCGTGGGCACAGCGTGAACAATCATAAATAATGCGCCATTCCCGCTACAGGAAAATGATGTAAATTCTGACAAGTCTTACCGAAGCTTGCTAAAACCTGGGAATTTACGTCGCTATTATCAGACTCCGAAAGGAAATTCTGTAACAAGCACAGAACCAGAGTCATCATCGCGGCCTATCTCAGCCACTGAGTGTGGTGATGCAACGAAGAAGTATCGCCAGCTCGTTGAACGTTGAACTCGAATGCGGCCACGAGCTGCAATCAGCTGTTGCGGTTGGTGTTGCGCATACGTCTTCGTCCGAAGACGCTTTGCGTGCGATTCGAAAACCGCACCGGCATCGTTTTAATTCTTGGCACCCACCATCACAATCGACCCGGGGCACACCCGGCGTGTCCTTGAAATCAATTCGAAAAACCGCAGCCTAATTTCCCTCGACGACACAACGATCGCAATGACCGGCATCGGCGTCGATAAATCTTCTAACCGAAAGGGTAATTCATTAAATAACCACCACTGGCATTAGGAACAATTGAATGCACAATAGGTTGCCCTAGACGTGGACCTAATGGCCCTCACCGAGCCGCTTGGCAGCCGAGACCGGGTCCGAGATCCAAGTGACATTATCGACGAGCGAGCGAGACGAGCGGTCGAAGCCTCATGCAGCGAGTGGGTTGGAACGTGACCAGACGCAGCCTCTGACGTGACTAATGGCGGAAAGCCCGTCGCATCGGCCAGTGATCGATGGGCTGTGTTTGTACGGCCATAACGGCTGGGAAATATTGAAGCAACAACATCGGCCGACTCGCCGCAAGGATTTTTGACAGTCGCACTAGAGACTGTCCTTGAAACCTATCGCAATCGGAATAACCGTAAGAATGGCAGTAATTCTTGCGGATAGAACTATCATCTCACTCGCGAGGTGGCGGCCCTACTCTTGTCGCACCGAATTGACTGTCGGCGAACGTTCGCGCACCGACAGCCCTTTGAAACAAATGTCGGCCGACAAATGTGTGCAATTGCAACATTTATAATTAAAATCTACGGCAAAGTCAGTGAGCAGTGGTATTTCGCCCGAGGACTATAGACTAAACATAGCCGCATCGGCCGGCATTTCGCGTGGCGTTCCGAGCGGAGCGCGTGCGAGTGGCTAAATTAGTGGCAGATTAGCGAACTGTTCACTATATTCGCATTTCGCATTTGTTTAGTGGATATGGTTGACTTTAATAAACAAAAAAAAAATGCCCAAATTGTGCGATCCATCTAGTGTTTGGATTCCGCAAAAGGCACACCTTGTCTTGTGGACAACCAAATGTCGTCCAAGTTTTTGCCCTTTATTGCCCTCCGAACAAACGCCGCCGTTGCCCTTAATTGCCCCGCCGTACGTTTGAGTTGAAGACCCCTTATTGTCTACACTTTGGAACTAAATTTTGATTATTTCCCAATTTTTTCTAAACATATAGCGTCGCATTTCGCAAATGTCAAAATTTTAACTAAATTTTAACAATTTAGAACAATCCAGAAAGGAGTTTGATGTTTTCCAAATCAAGCAAATGGGTAGTTAAAAATCCAAACACTAAATGGATACAGTTCCCTCATTTTGGAAAATGCAACTTGGGAAGCTAAAGCATGCATAGCGCACTAACTAATCTGACTGTCAAAACCTCACAATCGTGCTTAAGAGTCGTCCTCTCGTCTTGATGCTACGGAGCGGGCGGACACGAATGAGGTCGGAGAGAAAGGGGACCACATCAGAACTAGGAAATAAACCCCCTAAGTAGCGCACCTATCGACCGACAGTATAAGTGACATCAAGGACGAAAACAACCAGTGTCTCCAGCTATCTACCATCAACATGCACAATAATCCAGCGCCATTGTTTCATCGTGCATGTTTGCGCTGACGCTAACGCTGATGCCTGTAGCGGAATGTTAATTAGTTTCCACGTTTCCTACCAGCACTAGCAGCAAGTGCACATCATGCTGAGAGCCTTCAGCTCGTTTAAATGGAGACCCTACACTCTACTCCGACGAGGAGGCTTGAAGGCAATGTCTAGAGGGCTGCTAGGCAAGAGGGACAGAGGGAAGGATCATATCCGATGATCAGCTTATCTTTTGGAGTACTCTGGTAAGATGCTATTTGCTTGTGAGGTCGTGATACACCCGTGGCCTATGGAGGGCTTATCAAGAACCTATGTCAGAATCAGCTCAGAAAAAGACAATCAACGTAGAGGTGGCGCTGTGGCCTAGTTCTGGACTTCAGCAAGGTTAAATGGTAGGCTCTTTACCGGAAAGTCCTCTTCGTATTTTTGACCAATTTCTAAACTCTAAGTTCCTACTTACTGCCCAGACGCCTATTGCCCAATCGAATGAGTCACACATTACCTTCCAGCGCCATCGACGCCGTTCTGCACTAATTTTTTATCTCGTTCAATCGGTTCCATTCTATTGTTGAGCTCTCCACAACCGCGAAATTCGTTCCATTTGTATGTAAATCGAGGATTAGTCTCACCACCACCAACGCCCAAAACCGTCGAGGACCGTGGTGTGCCACCACGTGCTCATCAAATCACGTTTTCTGTCAACTCGCCGAAGAATTCCCCCGCCGTCCTACGGAACCGGTTCCTGCGGTCGGCAAATCGGAAACGCGAAGGACACCAGGGGCTCTCTTCTCGAAGGCTTTAAATCACTTGGCTGCGGCCTATCGAATGAGATTAGCAGTCCCCGGGAACCGGGGCCTGTCTAGCGATAAAAAACTTTCGCCACTCAATTTATTCAACCCACCGCAACCCGGGACAGCGCCGAAAGTTGGAGAAGAAATATGGAGATCTAGGGGGAGCCAGTTGGTTTCGGTTCAGAAAACGAGTTTATGCGGCGCAGACGGGTGTTTCGCACGAATCTGTTCAGTCATCGTGCGGCCAAAAAAACTTTGCGCTCCTTCCGTAACGATGGCGACCCCACGAAGTGGACTATGGACGCGATCCGAGCTGGGATCTGAAAACATGCAACTCATGGTCTTGGGGAAGTCACACACCTTTAGCGGTTTGCGCGGGGTGAAGGTGAACGGGTTGCGAACCCGCGAACCGATCAGCGGCGGGTGCACTGTAAGATCTGCCGGTTCTACGTTTTTTTTGCGTTAGGCTTTTGCTCAAGTCTTATTCTTTTTCTTACGAAAAATGCCGGGACCGGTTTGGGATGGGCGAGCGCCAGATCTCCAGAGCCGGCGGTGAACACGCGGTAAGGGCATGATGCTATTTTTGTGCGTACCCAGAGAGCATCATGACCGATTTGTTCAGCTCCGACGCCATTCCGACTCCTGGACCAAGTTCAACTTCCTCCGCATTGACCTCTGGAGAGAGTTTCTTGCGATGAGACTTCATTATTTTAGGTTCTTTTCCTCACAATCCAATTACAATCGGGACTTCAATTTAGTACACTGCAAGCGAGGTTACGAGTGGAATTATTGTGGAACTATTATTGTTGAATTGTTGTTCGACAGTTGTCGAGCTATCGGCGTAATTTACCAGCCTGTTTAATAAATTTTGAGCTTCCAAAACCGAAGGCTAACCGACACTACGGCTAACCGATTTTTTTGTTATGTTGGTACTATTCTTCGTATGAACGTATGTGAAGTAATTTCAATCTGTCAATCCATTCTTTGTTTACAAGCCGTTTAGTATCAACGTGTCACAGTATTTTTTGCAATCGAAAAAATTTAATATCGTACAGCAGATGGAATTGTTGGAGTGACGCTTCGTCTTCAATTAATTCAGAAGAAAGATGGATTGCTGAAATTAAACGTAGTCGTACAAGCCTTGCATCGTCTCCAAGGACGTATTAAAACAGCAACATCACCTAAAATCTGCGATGAATAGCTGTTGACCGTTTAAATCGAGAACAATAATCGTTGCTTGATGTTTGTGACGTCATTTTTGTACGCGTGGATTACCGACGTGGAGCACCGACGAAGGCGATCACATACAAATGACAAATGCCAATCAATTTATGTAAGTCTTATGCTCTCATGACCCTACGCGTTAAGTGATCCTGATCGTGATCGGGTATTGAGATAAGCCTTTGATCTCCGATCTTGCTGGCAACACTGTGTAATGAATACCATACAATCGTGTTCTAATTCTAGAGTTATATTGGACATTTATTCTAAATACGATAAATGGATTCGCCTCTTTTACCAAATCTGCACGACGTTTTGCTACTACTGAATGTCGTGTCGATACTTCAGAAAGGTGTTTGGAGTTGTTTATGGGAAATGAAAAGAAATTTTGGTGTCGTCATCATTAGCGACGAAAGGTTATGGGTTTTTATATTTTAAAATTGTGCCGGTTACGGATACACGGAATGAACGCCCCTGTAGGACTCTTTTCAAGCACCCACTAAATCAATCCCATTGATTCTCCATTTGCTTCCGTCTACTACTACTTCCTAGTTTGCTTGCTGCTTGTTCAGATGGTCACTGTGCCTTGAACTGTCAAGAATGGCAGCATTTTACTGCCCATCTTTCGCGACTGCTCGGTGTTGCTAGCCATTATCGTCAGTTGATCGACACACTGTTGTCATTGTTTTGCACTCTGGGAAATTAACCTTTGTTCACACTTTTCTTGGCACAAAAAACTATCACTTCTTGCATTCGATACTAGTTCGATACACCAACAAAAAGCGAGCTTCAAAAATTGTGAAAACAAACAGGTATCTAAAACTGTCAACTAAAAATAGCCATAATTTGAAAGTTGAAAGCACTAAAACTATAAACATCACCCAAGGACCACTTCGGCAGCAACGACCAGTGGAATTTGTTGAAGAAAACAATGGACGTAAGAAAATAGACTCGAAACGTAAAACAACGGAAACTACATAAGGCCATTCGACCTAAACCTGGCGGTGACAATAAATCTGTGTGCGGAGACTCAAGGAAACAATCGTCCCGTCGTAGTCGTCGCGTTATGTCAGCCATCTTCAGTGCTGACGATAAAACATTTCATTGCATTGGCGCCTATGCTAGCGCCTACTGCGTGGTGCACGGCGCCGACAGCAGCTGCCGTGAGTCGCCTCCTCCGACCACAGCTTGGTGGAGGAGCAGCGCGTTCAAAAATAAACCAAGACCAAGACCCCGCGACTTGATCCGGCTGGCGGGCTGGCTGGTGGTCGCGCTGTTCGTAGCCGCTCACTTGTTGAATTTCCAGAAATACTTTCCCCGAATGGCAATGGCGAAAAGGCCAATCACAGATCAGCAATCAGCGATCCCATTATTCTAGGGATGGACGTTTAATCACCTTATCGCACACGCCTGCAAGAATAGCAAAGATCAGGGAGATACCACAGAGTTTCTGGTAAATAACACGACTCCGTCCGATTGTCTTGGTTCGGTATAGGGATTTTAGGGAGAATTAGTGCACGCTAGAAAGTGGCCCTCGGCGAAAAGACGTGCCTATCCGTCTATCCGACGATGTCCACACGATGCGTGCGTGCGTCGTGTGTGCCCCGTTGGTTTAAAAATATTATGAAACACGTTTTTCTGACCACGCAAAACGCAAGCGAATGGAGGCTACTACAATACCTGAACCACAGGGCAAGATGCTACACCTTCGCTACACAGGTTACCAGAAGATAGCGACCAGCACGCGGACACTCGAAAGTCGCAATAATCACTTAATTAGAACGAAGCACCTAGCACACACCACCAAACCAAACGTTGCTTCCTAACCAACTTCGATTTCCTGTATTTTCTTGCGTAACTTCTTTGTTTATGGTTCCCTGACAGAAGTTTTAGAATCGACCAACGAAGCGTCAGGGCACGACACCGAATGACTAGTTCAGCGGCCGACGAGCAGGTATGAACCTACTGTTGTTGGTGGCAAGGCATGGCGCGTATGTTTTGCGTCACTCGAGACCCCACGGATTTTCCTTGAAGGGCATCATCAGCACTTTTTGTTCGTTGCCCAAGCCGTGGAGGGCTGAGCGCAGCCGTACCCCGGCGGCAAGAACGTAGGCGTTTGCAGAAACCGGTGAACTATTTGAGTAGGGTAAACCCGGGCAGAGCCAGGGCAGAACCCGAGTTTACTCATCATTCGCGATGCTAATGGTGAGATTGTGATGTAGAGGCCGTCGTCGTCGCTGTCGGCAGTTATCGGAGGGAGCATCGAAACGACATGGACTATTAGCGTGACCACAATCGTGGGTACTAAAAAATTGAAACCTTTTTTCTGCGAGTAAACATTGAAATCAGAAAGGTTTGTGATCGGATCTAAGATCTAGCGATTTACGCGAGGGGACATTTATGGCTTAATGGATCTACAAATATTTCGTTCCAAAAATTTACAACAACACTCCACACCGCAAGATCCGTGACTGTTAATGAAGATTCCGCGTCCTCGATTTCCGTAAGACGATTCTAGGACAAGGCTGATGCTGGTCGTGATACGGCACGAAGTTCCGGTTCTCGAACAGCGATACCCCGAGATACGTGGCCAGATCTTCGCAATGTTCTCCCGTAAATTAGGGCCAATTTATTGGATCACCCTCGAAACTAGTGCAGTGGTAACCAATAGCCATTGGGGTAGCATTGGGCAATAGACGATAGATTTTCCCCCGTGGGAAAACTGGGTCAATTGTAAATTTCGTAACCCGCTGGAACGACCTGAAAATCGGTCGTTCTTGAACCAACCACCCGTCGAGCGGGCCACTCGACGTCGGGCCGGTGGCGACTCTCACAGCAACATTTGCCGGAATCAGAGAAAGGTCATCCCGTCGCCGCCAGCTCCGAAAGGTTGGAGCTAATGGGGGTGCCTCGTTGCCTCTAAAGGTCAGTAATGTTTACCATCCACTCTTCACGGTGGACTGTTTTCGGGCGCGGTCCAGCTAAAATAAACAACACGATGGACAATGGCCGCAGGCCGTGAAGTGAGACATCATCTCTGCCATACCGTGCGCCGCATGACTCAATGCTGGTGGTGAAAGCTTTTCCGACCGGTCTTTCAAATCATTTCCTTCCGGATACACGGGTCCGGCGCATCATGTGTGGAGGTGGAGTCCGTACCCCTGTCTGGATGGAAATACCCTTGGCCGAGGTGTGTATGACCGAGTGCACAACACAGGCAGGTATTCAGCAGTCCGGCGAAAGGTCACCCAGAAACCGTACTTTACAGCATCATTTCACGCCATTATGCCTGCCCTGCCGGGGAAAGTCTTCCGTAACACTCAAGAACACTATACGGCAAACAAAGGTCGGTACCGAACCGGTTGTCGCCGGTTCCTGATAGGTCTAAAATCATCAACAAATCATCAGGCTTCGCGCTTTCCGAGAACGGCTTACTGTTTGCGTTTCACTATCGAACTCCGGCATCTTCCGGCACCGAAAAACCCGCTCAGACCGTGTGCTCTTCGCCGGCGACCGCCCCATCTGGTCAGCGTTATCAACGACGCAGTGAGCAAGCCGCTTCCTGATGGGTGCGCGCAATCTATCCGAAATAATTCAGTGCGGCTAGCCTTCGAATGGTGGGCCATTCGGACGGGCGGCTGTAAACATCGGTTACACGAAAACATGTGTGTCTCCGCATCGAAATCGTTCAGACGACCTTCACGACAATACTCGAAGCGTCAACAGTCGAGTCGGGGAGGAGTCCACCGACCACTTCTGCTTCCGGGGGCGCTCTCTCACGTCGGAATGGTGCCGGGTAGACGTCGAATGGAAAATTCCATCACACACTGGACGCGGACTTGTTTTCTACAATATAGAACAGAGAATAGTTAAAAATATGCCGGTTGGATTGTAACGGTAGTTCATTCACAAACTGGATGGTCGCCCGTCGTAATTGAGTAGATTGGCCAAAAATCTTGGGCGACTGACGTACAGACACTCCGCACACGCTCATCGTAAACCACCTTTCGAAATTAATCTTTTCGCCACATTTACAGTTGGCAGAAGGCCAGCCTGGCCAGCGTCCGAAACGTACGCCATTGATGGAACGACGACACACCGCGGCGTCCACGTTGTCGTCGTCGTCATCCACGAGAACACACTTCCGGTCCGGCAACGGGTCAGACATCAATCGATTTGGGGCCCGGACTTCGGACCCAAGTGGGTGTCCAAGTTTTGATTTATGATCGAGCGGTGCTCCGGGTCTCAGCTACTGGTTGGCCCAGTTGGTGAAATTACGATACAAGTTCCGAAAAACTGGCCTCGACGACTTCACGGTTGATGAAGAGTTGTTGTTTGAGACATCGATATGGAGTCGTGCACATCAAAAGCAGAACCCAGATGTTTTCTCGGAGCCAAAAGTAAATAGTACCACCAACACAACTGTAGGCGCGCTACGCCTTCACTCTCCGACTGCCGCTCTGATGTCTGATTCATTCTAAAAACAAAAAAACACGTGTTGTCCCGATACAGGCGTGGATTCTGGAGCATTTTTCAACCACCACCACTCGGTTTGTTTTTAAAAACGTTGTCCTGTCGAAGATGTTGATTACCAAAACACCAATTTGGTATCTGTTGCATGCATGGGTCAATGAGTAGTTGAGCTGAACTTTTGAAATAATGTTTTGTTTTACCAAATTGACTGTTCCATGGTCTAATGGTCGATGGTCGGGGAGTGTTTCGTGCCAGTCCAGGCGTCTTATCGCTTGGTCTTTTAATAGAATTCAATTAGATAAGAGGTTAAACTATGTTGATACATGTTTAAATACAGGCTTGACTAGCGAACACTAATAACATTAGATTCGTTCGAGATTAGTTCGATTGAACAACAAGATCCTAGGTATGCGCGAGAAACAATCAGACCGCGTAGTTCAGAATCCTAATTTGAGACTGGTAATATGTCCACCTGATTTGACATCGGAAGTTCATCTTCTATTGTCAAAAGAAAATTTACAACAAAATGGGTAGTTCGAGAATATGTCGAGAATATGTTGAAAAATGTCAACTTGTTTATAGTGATGTAAAAAAGTGAATAAAGAGACAAACAAGTTTACCCACTTAAAGACCACTCACAGGGAAATAGTTTTTCACCTACAGCATAAGCACTAATTGACCCATCCAATACACCGACTAGCTAAATCGATTGCAGAGGGCGGTTGCTTCTTTATCTGCTCTGTTGACCGGTAACACAAACCCGATAGCCACGACCCGAAAACATCCCATTTCCAACATCCCAGCCTGATGGATCGGCTATTTTTGGTTTGTCCCAAAAATAAGGATGTCGTCTTCTGAAATATTTCAAGATAAAAGACATACCGACACGTTCCGGTCGTCGTTCCATTTGTGGAGCCGCTGCTCTGTGGCCCCTCTACCCTCTTACGCGTCTCTATTTCTTGCGTTTCTGGCTCGCTGCGTGACTTGTTTCATTCCACAAACACAGTTTGATTAATTGGCTGGCGGTCGAAAAATGGGTCCGATCGAGCGAGCGGCCGGTGGTTAGCCGGCCAAGAAAAGGTCATAAAACTACGATCCGTAAACCAGCACGCCACACCGATGCCGATGGAGACGCACTTTCGCTGGAGGGCCAAGGCGGGCAAAGGTTTGCGCGGGTCCAGAACGCCGGCCGGTCCCGGGCTGTCGGGCGAGAAATGGTCAAAAGATCGATTGATTGCCGCAAATCACCCGGAGAACGGAGGGCCGATCTGAAAGCCACGTCGGGTGCTCCGGATAGGATGAGTTAGGGGCTCAATTTGTGGACGATTGACCCGAACCGCAAATGAATTACCGACCCCCAACAGGTGTGTGTTGAATGCGATCAGAAGGCAGCAGAGAATGCAAGGCTATTCTAGAGCCTTAATTTTCAAACAGGATGAAACACATCTTAGAACCAAGCTTAGAACCACCCTGCGAGCCGGACGAGGTGGCAAATGATTTGTTGTTAAAGTAATGCACCGAACCCCATGTGCTCTCGAACCGGCGCGTGTTAGCGTTAATCAAAGTCAGACCCCCGGCTGGCCGCCGCAGGATACGAAGCTGCATTTGCGTCAAGGGCTGCATTTTGGCCCTGAACTTCTTCTGCGTTCGGTTTTTTTTGCGAGTCACCCATCACAACAATGCACCCGCGGGAAAGCGGTGCCGGTTTTTGGTGCATCCGAATTTCAGCGAAACCGTGCCAAGGTGCATTCTAATCGAGCGGGCCATTTTGTTTCTTTTTTTCGCTTTCGCGCCCAGTGTGCGGCCACGCGGGGCAGGATGCGGCAGCGTTGTTGATTTATGCATATCCTCAACAACTGCACGGCGCTGAGCAGCTGACCGTGATTTGAATAAACAATGCCCCCGAGCCATCCGAGCGCGATTCGTGTGTCACCGCGAATATAGTGTGTACGCGATTTTTGGGCCATTTTCACATTAGCACAACCGGCACAATCGCCGGCCAAAGTTCCGCCGCCGGGGACGATACGGAGTGCTAAGAAAAATTTAAAAAAAGAAAATCCGCATGGGTAAAGTGCACCGTCGGCCGAACACCGGGAGTCCCATTCGGGTGAACGAAAAATAAACGGAAGCCAGACGGTTTGCTCGGCCGGGAATGGCATAGTTGAGACATGAGTGCAACTGCTTAATGTTTGCTTATTTTGGCAGCGGGCCACATTCTGGGCACGCTGCTGACGTGTGCAGCGTTGGCCGTCAAGTTTGGCGCCCACACGGTGAGTATTGGGGATTCAAAGGTCGTAAAAAACCTAGAAAATTAATTGTATAAATTTAAGATTTTTTCGAACAAAGATGTACTTTTCAAAAATCGGAGAATTATGCTCCGTTTCTAATGCAATCTCAATTAGTAATATGTTTTCGCAATTCACAATGCTTTAAGGCAAAGACCACTGCAACATAAAACTCAAATTGAAATGTTTTGGGCAAAAATTGGGCGTTAAATTTGTCCAGCGCTTATCCCACAGTTCACCCCCGGAGAGTAGCGGTTTGCTCCGTAAACGACGTGACGCACAACTAGTCAACGCGCCAGCGGCTGAAAAATTGAAGACGGCAACGTGTGTCGCAAGAACAATCATCTGCCGTTGGCTCTGTTATTGTTGGACGAGCCGTAATTACCGTAGGGGCCCCCAGGTAGGTACTACTGCACGCTAATGCTCCACAACACAGCCACCGATCCTGCCAGTTGCAAGCTGCCGGACAGCTGCAACGAACAAGTAATGACCTTCGCGCGATGATGCACGCGGCGTTAATGCACAGCATGCAGCATGCCGGCCCAATGGTAAACTAAAGCTTTGGTTCAACGCGAGCCGGCTCTTCTGGTGATGTGGAAATTGTGTGAATAAAAGAGATGTTTATCTGATCGCACGCTCAAAAACCTTTACCGCTTCGGCGATGTTGGAAAGGTGCTACTAAAAGTGTAAATTTAATATGCAAAAGTCCGTCATTGACTAGATTGATTTGGGGCAGCATTTGTTTCAAGAGGTCCTTCAACGAGAATAAGCTACGAAACGTATTAATGGTGATACGAAGCACACCCAAATATCACAAAAATCAGGTATATCAACACAACGGACGATTGGCAGGATAGTTTCTGAACAAATGTTTGACGATTGTCGCAAAGAACAAAGAAAATTCTTTCACAGGATGAAAATGACCGGCCCCCAAATAGATGGACAACAATATTAAGCAACGATCGTTATTTGCAAGGCGCATACTTTGAACTGTTTCTAAGCAGTAAACACATTGTACGAAGGATAAAAATGGAAAAAAGTCGACGCATATAGCTTTTAATTTCGAACAATAATTGATAATGCACAAACCAGGTAGCAAAAGGAAACATTAGCATTAACATTTATTCGGAATTTCCCTAACCGAAACATTCCACTTTTGCAAGAAGAACAAGTTTCAGAACAGAAGCTAAAAAATGCTAAAAACTCTTCTTTAGGGGTGCCGTAAATATTTTTCCCCGAAGCCAAAGCAAACTAGTGTTACTTTTGAAGAAGGCACCAATAAAGTGTGCAACGTTTTCACTCGATTTCCACCATAATCCGCACTCGGGTTCCGAATGTTCACCCGGAACATGGTGCCGTAAAATGACACACACGTTCCGATGCACGATTCCATCGCGAATCCGGCATATTGTGTGAGGGACCGTGCGCCTCCATCGCCCAAACTCGGCATCGGCTTAATGCTTTAACGGGCGCCGGGCGTTCTATAAATCACCCGTTTTATGACACACACAAAAACTTTCACAACACCATCCGCTCGGAGTGCCGCCACGTCCCACACGTTGCACCACTTTTTTTTATTGGAAGCCGGAGAATCGAGTTTATAGCATCACTCGTTCAACGGAAAACGCACACAATTTGCTTCACATCCTCTTCTCGGGCGGAACACCGGCCAAAGGGCAATAAAGTGAATAGAACATTGCTGCACCAGACACTAAAAGTTACGATCATCATCGCCGCGTATCGACGATGCTGCAGATTGATCATTGCGCTACCGTTTGCGTCATGTCGCGCGCAGAGTTTGAGAGGGTGGATTTGAAAAACCAAAGGAAGGTCCTAGACAGCGTGGCGCGACTGTACGGCAGGACTGCTGCAATGTGTCAGCGCGCATCGCAATCGCACACAAGGTGCACACCTAATTTTGGGAACATACAAAATTCCGTGCAGTCAATATATTTATTTCCAAAAACAGCGAACAGAAAATGAAACAAACTAAACTTTGGTCATCCCAACTTATTGTTTGCGATGCGCGGTTTCGGTTACAAAGAATTTGTAATATTTACAGCTATTGCAGCTCGTGTTTATGAGTTTCACAGTATGTGCTCCATTATGGTAGTAAAAACCAACAGAATCAATTACCATACAAGTATCTCATTCGCTATAATTTGATTATTTTCTGAGCTATAATGTTTATAGTTAGTAAAGTAATGCTCATAACAAATTTTTTTAAGCGATAAATTTCTAGAGCTAGCTAAGCACACGTCCGCCATTTCACGGTCAACATTTATAAAAAAAAACGGACGCATTGAACTTTTATTGATTTATGATTATGATAGAAGCTACCGCTCGACGTCAAGCGCTGTTGGGCAGTTTTTGTCGTCAGTTCGTCAGTCTTTTAGAGCCGCGAAAGACCCCGCAACGTGTAACAAATTGTTAAGCGAAATAAAATCCCAATCACAAAGAAGACCGCCTCGGTGGTGGTTTCGGACCAGTCTCCATGGCGGGATGATGAATGGTTGGAAAGAAATGAAATGGACAGCTTTACCACAAATGCGCTGGTGATCGTGCATCTGTTCGGAAGCTGCCCGGCACCACCAGGCCAGGGTGTTGGAAAAATGTTTTAGTTTTTCCGCTTTATAACGATGCGCTGGTCTCAAAAAAGTTCTCTGCTCCCGCAAATTTATGGCATACAATGCAGACCGGAGCGAGCATCATTCGGCAGCCCATCAGCGTCATCATCATTATTACGCGTGTCTGTTTCAATTTTCGTTTTGCATGACACATCCAAAGAAACGGTGTTCTTCTGAGCTAAAACATTAGTTCATGCATTAGAATCTTTTTGGTCATACATAAAAAAGGCCTCTATGTGACAAAAGGTTGACAAAAATCGCTTTTTGTTTTACACATTGTTTGAGCGTAAGTCAATTGGAAATCGGTAGTATCATCGCGAAAAGAAGAAAATGAAGTATCATCGCGAAAATGAAAATGAAGTGAACACAGCAGCACGCTGACTCAATTTCAAATCGCTCCAAATGACCGTTTACAGATCATTAATATTCGGTAGTGTAATTATCAAATCGTCCATCACGGTCGCGCCATATTATTTACCCAATCGATCACCATCTCGAATAGTATTGCTTCTTCCTGTGCAAACGGTCGCGTATAGTCGAAAACACAGCGTCAGTCTCGCAAGCCGACCGACAGCGTGTTTAGGCTGGCGGGAAAATTGCGCCAAAACACAGGCGACCACTACACAAAGTCGCTCGTGCAAGCGGCAATATTGGATGCGATGAGTGAAATATGTGGTGCCGCAAGAGGACCTGCGCAACAACCTTTCGCCATCGTTCACCTCACTAGTGTAATAGCGTCGTTTGCTGCACACCGAAAAGGAACAACCGGCAACAATAAACATTCTCAGCGTTTAAGCTCAAGATGAAGACGGGAAGCGGAATGCTCATTACGCTTGGGGTGACTGCTTCATTCCATCTTCGAAAATGATGTTCCATCGGTGCGCCGAGCGGCCTAAGCCACACCTCCGGCCTATTTATACATCGCGCGTCCGCCGAGTGGCTTCTGTTTGTGGAGATTATTTTGGTAGGTGCGCTCTGATTCATTCGCCAAAACCCGCAGGTCGGTGCACAAATGGCAACAAATGCGTATTTCCATCGGCGTATTGGATTGATCCAAAAGTTCGGGCGGCCATTTTCACATCGAATTACACTTCAAAAAGTGACCGTTGTTGATCAACCATACCATCGAAGTATTGCTTGCCACCACCATTCATGCCCTCGAAAGGCAACTCGAAAGTCTTGTAACAAAACAAATTCGGAATTAATCATAGATTTTTAAAGCACTGGCTTCGAGGTAGATTCGCTTATTCTGACTACTAAACTCATTGTCCAAATTACGGTAGCATAGCGAATGCATAGCGAGATCAGGAGCACTAACAACGAGCACGGGTCAGCTCCAAGAAACTCGAGATCGCGAGATTCTTCACACAGCGTCGAGCCTTCACACTTATGAATGACCAAGAAAGCACATTGTATAGAAAATAACGGCGCGAAATTAGTTCCCAACATAACGACCCAAAAAGGACACTTCGGTCCTGACAATTGACGTGAGAACATCGTTTTAATTTTCTTACAGGTAATAGAAATAAAACGATCGGCAGTAAACATAGCTTCGAAATACAAATATGTTGATCTGGCGCTAAACGCTAAACTTGTATGATTCTTAATTATTTAAAGGGTTTTAGTGAACTTGCAAAGTTGCACAGTTTGTATACATCTAGTTCGAATATGAACATTGTAAAGTTACTCCAACGTCTGGTCAGGAATCGATTGAAATAGTTGTTAGTTGTGTTACCCAATCCCCAAAAGATTAAAAGTGTATTTTTCATATGGCTGACAATTTACTCATAAATTTAAAAAATAAGCCTTTAATCAAAACAATACCTGACAATAAGAATAAAAATACAGTCAATTGTGAATCGTACAGATGAGTGGATTGAACATTTGGGTTATGTGAAATCAAACGGCACCTCTTTTCGACCAACCCAACACACACTTCAATGAACACCTCAAAAAACCCGACATTTGAAACGAAAAAAGCAAAATTATTTCATCACCTGGTAAAGGAGCCACCGCAAAAAATAAGATAAATGCAAAAATTACGCCACATCTACGACAGGGTTAGATGGACACGTTGTTTGCTTGGGAACGAAAACGAAAAGGAAAAAGAAAGGCGCCCATGGGCGCTCGCCTGATAAGTGTCACGATCTTCGCCCGCGAACACAAGTTGCCTTGTCACCGTCAGCGCGACACGAAGATCACGGAAAGATCTCGAGACCAACCCGCTTATCAACACACAAACCTGCTACAGGACAGTCGAACGCGACGGCTTTGCGGTTCACGCTTTCTTCCCTTGCCCATTATGTGCGCCACGAGAAGTTTGCGTTTAGCGTTTTTCCTTTATTTTTCAGCTCGCACGATCATCCGCGTGCGGCCGATGGCCACGCAACGCGCCTTGTTGGTGTATATTTAGATACGAAACGGTCCATAAAAAAACACTTTTCAAATTAGGAGTTCTGAATGGTGGGCAAGTTACCGCGACAGGCGTTCGCCCTGGTAAATTGTGCAAACATTTTTTTCCTCAAATGTTCCTCAAAAGATGCAAATCCAAACGCGTGTAAAATTACAACAATTAACAGCGCTTGCCCCTAATTGGAGGCAATTACGCAGATTGTAATGAGCGACGTCTGCTATCGCGGATCTGATGGCACGGTTCGGTTATTATTCACGTGACATGGAGTGTGACATACAGTGTCCGAGAAATTGTCCGCGCGATAACGCACTGCGAACGCTTCGTTTGCCTTTCCATTGAGCTGCTGTTATCTGACGGAAACTTTCCGTTTCAGCGACGGAATTAAATCCGTGATGACCGTTCAGCGGGTGTCTCGTGCCTCGCCGTGGTTGATGATGCGAAGAGAAAACTGTTCGTTTCGTTCCGCTTGATTAACTCAATGCTTCTCGCAGGGGTATTTACGGTCTGCGATTGTGCAATACTTTATTTATTGGCTCATTGTATTTATTTTTAATCTCAATACGGAAACCGTTCTGATGAATTCATTCAAAAACGGAAGAATCAACTGCTTGGTGAACACGTGGGACCCACACCACGTGGGCTTTGGGCACGAGGTAGCGCTCGTAAAAATCATCGCATGAATAGCTCATTTGTCGCTTTGATCGATCGTATAGTGTACATAAAGGCGTGAGTTCGAACCCAGGCATTGACAAGTGAAAAAAGTTAATGATTTCGGTTCTTTGCACGTAGCGACCGTCGTAATCCGTTAAAAGGGTTCCGACTGTAAAATGTATAACAATTCACTCCCATTATACGCTCATGCGGACACAGTGCTACAACGCAAACGGATCATCGGCTCTCCCTGGTCCCTCTCTCATACAATTATTATGCGCTAATATATTATTTATGAGTAAAATGTGTTATCAATTACGAAAGAGAGGGTGGAACGGCGAGACAATACATAATGACTCACACAGCTACCAACGAGCCAGTCAGTATTAGACAGCGCTTCCAACAAGCTCCGGAGTTCCAGTGAAATTGCTTTATTGATTTTTAGCTATCCCTTGCTGTCCGTCCGTCCTCGTCATCGGTGGCTGGCACACCTGCGAAGGACTCTAGGTGAACCACACTGGGGCCCCAAGGACACCTCATTGATTTAAATGGATAATCTGGCCATCTGACCGGAATGATGTTGGGAGAACATGAAAAAAGAGCGACGGCATGAGCCGGGAAACGGCCTGCCCGACTGCCGGCCAAGTGCTCCGGAACGGTAGCGGTGGCTAACCCTTTTGTTGTCAACTAAATAATCGATGACTACTTCTACTCACAGGTATCGTTTATGGACATGTCCCATTCGTGTGATAAATATTCGACCCGCCAGGGCGAAGCTGCTCAAGTATTGAAAGGTACACTCCGGTGGATTGTTTTAGATACAACTTACCATAACGCTAGTTCAAGAACTAAACTGCTTTCGTCACAACTTTCGACTCAATATTTCACTAGCACAGAGCGTACGTTATAAATTATCCAACCGTAAGCTTCTTCATTTACAACACTCCCGGCACTCACAGAAAACCAACACCGCGCCCAACTTATGCGTATCCTTGTAAACGTAAACACTACACGCCGAGACTACCGGGCGGCTACTACAGCACCGGCGTTCCGGTGATGGCACTACCATGCGTAACACCTATTGGCGACAACGAGCATACGCCAACACGTGTATCCTGGCGTGGCCTGGCATGGCAGCCCGAGCCTCGCGAACGACGGCAAGACAGTCACGTAGAACCGCACGAGTGTAAAAAACGCATGGCTCCCACTTCTCTTTGCCTGGCCCGGGGACTGTGGGGCGGGTCTTCCGAATGAAGGTCAACCGGTAACTGAGGCGATGGGCTGGGTTTTTTT
>NC_071285.1:22230112-22237510 GCF_943735745.2 Anopheles bellator | reverse complement strand
TCAGATTTCCACCCGCGGCAGTGACATTTAAAACGTCTCCGGAGCTGACACTTCAAGCGATATTGCATTGCAAATCGCCACGTTTGGACGAGCCTTTAGCCTTACAAAGTTCACTCCAACGTTACATTTTTGAAAAAAAACGTTGAAACATCAACACATTCATAAAGTACGATAAAAACCGAACGAAAGAACGATAATTCATTATTTCAAAGGCAAACTAAATAAATGCCTGGGTTGTTCCGCGCGTTAGCGGGATTCGAATTGTATATTAATGTATCAGCCACAATTATTATGTCCGTTTTTCAACATAATTTCAGTTCAACTGATGGCGCAATCTATTGATGAATTTAACTGTAACTGTTCCAAGTACCAAGAATGAACAAATGAGGGACGAAATATTAGACGTACAATTGCTATTCGGACGTAATTTGCTTTTTATATACAAGAGTTTTATAATATAATGATTAATGCTGAAATATTTAGATAAGTACTTTCATTTTCTAATTCATTAATGAAGAGGTCACAAACTCATATGAGCATGTGGGCCGCAGAGGAAAGTAACAGCTAGTCAGCGGACCCGCACAACAAAAAGAAAATGTTTTTTTATAAAATTTTACGCACTTTGATTTGGATTTGAAATAAATCGTATCGGTTACTTCTGTGGCGAGAGCTGAACCGACGAGAAGCATTTTCTTGTGATCATTGAACATTGTTGAACGAGTCGAAGTCCTTCTTTTGCAGCCTTTATCGTGTTTTTTTGTATACGGTACCGATTTTTCTGGAAACCAGCCATTGTGGCGTCGGTAGATCAAGTCACCAAATCTTGCCGGTTCCAACTGGTTTCTTAAATAAACAACTCCATTTTTCAAAGTATTTAGTGTGTCACGTTCACGTTACGCTAATGGAGCGCGGATTCTTGTAGGACTTACCATTTAGCGTCGAATTCCGCGGACAGTGATGCTAAACAGGCAGCGGCTGCTGGGTTGTTGTTGTCTTTGAACAACTCATTGTTCAACGACAATCACCGCTGCTAAATGAACGCTTGATTGCTGAACTAGAACCACCCGGCGAACGGTTTGGGGACTGGTAATTAATAAAATGTACATGCATTTTTTGCTGGCCCTTCACGGCGGTGCAACCGTAACATGTTTTACGCCGTTCGATTGCATCACTCGCTTCACGATTTCCGAAATGCATCGCGATAATCGCACAAACTGTTTCACAATTCCACCATTTCACACGTTTTACACGTGCACAAAATTCACATAAATTCGCGAACTGGACCAAACAAAAAAATAATGAGTTTTGACGCATCATTTTTGACAGCCGACGCATCCAAACAACGCACACACTCGCACGTTTGGGCAACTGACAGCTGACTGACAGCATCCCGAAACAGTGCAGGTCGTAATTGTATGCATAACGGAAACGAACGAGGACTTCGACATAAAATACGTACAAGTCCAATGGAACCAACCAATAGCATATAATATTAGTATGCACTCGTTTATTGAAAAAAAACCATAATACATTTTCATCGTGTTTCGGGACCCTCGAATCCTTAGAACCGTCTACCCGCGGATTGCATGCCAAGCGATTGCTTGTCCTCGGGAATGCGCACGTGCAGCGTACTCTTCGGTCCGGTCTGCCACATCACCCCGTTATCGTCGATGATGCAGGTCTCCAGATTCAGCTGCCACTGGCCACCCAAGCTGACGGGGCCACCGTTGAACGTGTGGGTCGTGTTGTTGAGCGCAATGAGGAAATTTCCGCTCAGAAAGTCCCTGTGGGGTTTAACGACCTGCGTCAGTGTGATACTATCCGACAGAAGCTTCACATCGTTGGGACGGGCCGTGATGAGCGACGAGTTTAGCGTCAGCTGGACGCTGTTGATCGCCCGGAACAGGGACGGTGTCCGGCCGTAGTGCTGTATTACACCTTCTACCTTCACCACCAGGTGGCTGTTCGGTTGAACGAACACTGGCTCACCGGTGGCACGGGGCTGTGGGGTTAACGCCAGCTTCACGGAAGTGTTCTGGAGCACCTGAAAGAAGAACCGCGGCATGCAGTGGGAAGACTTGACCACCGTCTCGATCTGCTTCATCATCATGTCGGTGTGCTCGTGGGTGAGCGTTTTTGTGCCGCCAACCTCCGTCGGGATGCTTAACAGCTGTTTGACCACTGACCGGCAAACGCACAATAGGTACTTCGTTTCCGGATGCGACGATTCCGGAGCAATCTTGGGCGTCTCCGACGGGTTAATGATAGAGATGGTTTCTATCGAGAGCTGAAGCGAGGCGCACAGATGCTGCACCGCCTCAAGGTGCTCGAGTGTGCCAGGATCGGCATCGAACGAGCTCTTGTACAGCCGCCCGTACGCATCTTCACAGTTCTTCAACAGCTTCACGTGCTTTCGCAGCTGGTTCGTGATGTGGCCGTACTTTTGCAGCGGATCGCGACAATTTTGGGCCAGCGTTTGCGATATCTCCGACGGGGGCGTGATACAGAGGGTGTTGCGTGTTATCACGACACTATGCAGCACTTCCAGCAGCATACAGCGTAAGCGGATCAGCTCCGACTGAAAGACGAGCGGATGCTGTGGCGATGAGCTCGCCTTCAAGGTCGACAGCGCAATGCAGTACAGGTTGATGGCCTCCTCAAGACGGTCGATCAGCGAAAGGGAAGCCACCTTGCCCGGTTGGTCACCAGGATTGATGTGCTTGGCCACCAGCACCTCAAACTCTTGGCCGTGGTTGAGGATACACTCGGCCTTCGAAATTTGACTCAACGCGACCAGATAGAAGTGCAGGTTCTCGAGGGAAATGTTCTTGGACAGCTTCTCGTAGATGGTGCCGGCCAGAAAATGTTGACCGTAGCGCGAAGCCGAGCGTGCAATGCGGTACTGCGTCCACGGGTTGGTCGTTTTCAGCAGCTTCGTAAATATGCCGATCACGTTGTCCGGCATGAACGATCCGAGCATCGCCTGCATGCAGATTGCCGCCAGCAGTTCCACAATGTTGGCCCGCTCTTTGTCCAGCTCCCCAGAACCGGGGACCGCGAGTGACTCAAGTTTCTTCAACAGATGCTGCATCACACTGCTGAACGGCCGGGGGCCACTCTCGTAGAAGTCACACGAAACGATCACATTCGAGCAGATCGCCCCCAATGCTTCGCAGATCAGTTTCGAATGACCAGACGAGTGGACTGTGTCCTCGCTGAGCACCTCGGCGATCATTTCCGCAAAGTTCTCCCCAAACTCTCGGCTCGTTTTGGACAGTTGGACACCGCACTTCAGGTAGAGCCGAAAGTCCTTCAGCGATGACTTGTCCTGCAACGAGGAGTGTATCAGGAACTCGAGGTGCATATTAAGGTACTCCAGCACGTGCACTGGCGGAGGGATCTTTTCCGTGTGGCAGTACGTGATCAGGCTAGTCAGTATCGTCATCGCGCGGCCACCGCTCTCGTTCTCCATCAGCAAACACTTTTTGCACACGTCCAGGATCTGCTGCTGTTCCTCGTTCAGCATCGTGTGGCACGTGTGCGGGCACTTGGTCAACGTAAGGATCACGTCGAGGGCCATACTTTGGTTGCTGCACTGCAGCGTCAGTAGCAGCAAGCGACTAATGGCCGTCTTCGGCCAAAGGTATGCGCCCTTCTCGGCGAGTCGCTTCAGCGACAGCAGAACCGTTGATTGTACGCGCTTCCTGGGATCCTGAAGGGACACTAGCAGCAGTTCGACCTGGTCCGGTATGTCCACCAGGGTGGCGCAAGAAAGTTGCGACAGCGAGCGTATGATTTCCACCACAAACTGTTCGGACGGATACTTGGGTAGCAGATCGCGACACAGCACCCGAACCATTGCCGCCGTACTCGCATCGTGGTGCATGTGTCGCAGCACCGGAATCAGGTGCAGCTTCATGTTGACCGGCGTCTGCAAACTCTCAATCATCGAGGCCACCTTCGAGCACATGCCGACGGCGAACGTTTTCGACTGCGCCGCAAACTGAACGCTGGCGTAAATGGCCGCTTCCACCTCGACCGTATCGTGGCTATCGAGGGCCATTCGGATCGCGTGGTGAACGTGCTGCTTCTCAGAAATCACGAACGCCACAGCCCCGAGCGTCCGAAGCGTCAAGGCACGAGCCACTGGATCGTTGGAGTGGATCACCATAAAGATGCGCTTCAGGAATTCGTCGATGTTCAGTATCTTCTCCAGGTGCTTCTCGCTCTGCTGGCAAACGCGGAGAATCCAGAGCCGCGACAGGTTCGAGCCGATGCGAAAGAACTCCGCCAGCTTCAAGAACGACGAGTTGATCAGGATGGGAAACGGATACTTCTCAAACAGCTTCGGAAAGCGGATGATGGCCTCGCACTGATCTCCGATCTTGTTCGACCGAATTCCTTTATCCAGCTCGATCAGCACAGCATTCGGATCTCCGTCGGTTTCGTTGAGAAAGTTCTCGTTGAAATTATTCACCCGTACGCTGATCATGATTCTGGATCGTTTCGCTGGCAAGGAAAAGAGTTTTTGTGGAGTTTTCTGTTGGAATTGAGTGAGATTTTGTGATTTTTCTTCTGCGACTAAACTGTTATTATTATTTTTCGTCAACTGTCAAATTGGCGTTTGTTTTGTCCCAGGTGGCATAACTCACGGTGAGAAATGGAGCGTGAGAGACATTTCTCATGCGTGAGTTTGAACAATGACAGCTGTCATTTGTTTTTTTTTGCTCGTAATGAGTAATGTTATTATTTTGCTTCCGTTCCGTAAAATGTAAAAATTAATGTTTGTTAATTGTTCGTTGAGTAGTAAAACACACTCAGGCTGAAAGTATCTCGGCCTCCTTTATGGGGCATTAGCAGCGTTGTAGTGATAGGCATTGTGTGCTCGGCAAAATGTCCAACTATCAGCTGAACTCGAACGAGACGAGTCTCTCGATACCGCGCATAATTACCGTCGATAGTGTGAACTACTACGAGATTTTGGTCAAATGTGGCAACGTTATGTGGACGGTCAACCACCGGTTTCGGGACTTCGTCGAGCTTCACGATCGGCTGGTGGCGGACAGGGGCGTCTCGAAGGATAAGCTGCCACCGAAGAAGGTGCTCGGCAGCAAGAGTCCGACGTTTCTGCGGAAGCGCCAGGAAGCGCTTGAGCGGTACCTGAAGGAGACGATGGTCTACCTGAAGGTGACGATGCCGAAAGAGTTAGTAGAGTTTCTCGACTTTCACCGCTACGACATCGTCTTCATGGTGCAGCACCTGGCCAGCTCGCTGTTCCTGCGCGGCGAAGCTTTCCTGGCGAAGTCGAAAAAGTACGGCTTCTCGGTGCTGGAACTGCACGCCATCAGCGAGCGGCGGAAGATACCGTGCCCGGCGACCGAGGCGGCCGAAAGTTGCCACAATTTCTCGCACATACTGGACTTTTGCGCCCAGTTGGAAACGATCATCGTACTGCCTACGAAAAACAGTCTGCCAACGATCCTGTATGACGACGACACGGACAAGTACATTCCGCACGCGCTCCACAAGCCAATCGGGAGCAGTAACCTCATCCCGGTGCAGCTTCGGTACGAGCTGAGCGTTTTCAAAGCATTGCGTAATCTCATCATTTACGGCGTTCCGACGGACAACATTGAGAATGTAGGTCAGTAGATTACCGGTGTGTGAGTGAGGGGGGTCGCGTTAGTAGAGGACGATCCGGGCTAATCCTTCTGCTCTTCCATCCCTTAGGTGCCTTGCGTGAGACGCTCACGCGGATAGAGGTGTACAAAAGTGAAACGAAACAGATCTGCCAAATAGCGCTGTGTGATAACGTGCATAAGAATGCCGGCGAAGACGAGCTGGACAAGCTGAAGGTAAAGCAGATCGCATCTCAACGCGCACTGGGCTCTTCACGTTTCACCCTCTTTTTCAGCAATGGAAATTGCTTCGGCACGCCGTGTTCAAGGAGAATCGGTTGACTACAATCGACCGTACGATACGGCTTTTCCCCAGCCTAAAAGACCTGGTGCTCGATAAGAACCAGCTTGAAAGCATCGCCCACCTTAGCCACCTGAATAATCTGCAGATGCTGAGTCTTCGGTGCAATCGGCTAGAGCAGTGCCCCAACTGGCACCTGCAGCTCGGTAATTTGGTGGCCCTGAATCTCTCGCAGAATCGAATCCGCCTTCTGGAAGGTCTCGCCCGGCTGTACTCGCTGGTCAGCCTCGATCTGAGTTGCAATTTGATTGACGATATTAACGAGATCGATCACATTGGCAATCTGCCGTTGCTCGAGAATTTACGCTTGCTGGGAAACCCGGTGGCTGGTGGTGTTGGTAAGCAGGCTGGTGGGACGGTGGGATCGTAAGTTTCTATACTCGGTTTCCCTATCGTAGATTATCGTGCCCGGGTGTTGTCCCGCTTCGGCGACCGCTTGCAGGAGATCTATCTCGACAACGAGAAGGGCAACCAGCCGGAATACGATACGGCGCTGGTGCTTTCGGCGCTTCGAATATCTGCCCAAAAGTCGCAACGCAAGCTCCACAGTCTACTGGACAGCAGCAGCAGTAGCAGCGGTAATATCGAGAATGATGCTGGCGTGTCGTCCGACCCATCAACGCCCAGCACCAGCAAGGGCGACATTCGACAGCCCGGAAGCAGATGATTAATGGTTTTAGTGTGAGTGAGCTGTTATCGAGCACTGTCCGAGAGGGACTATGCAACGTTCCCATTCTGTTTTATGTTTCGTTGACCAGAGATCGAAAAGTTTTCTATTTCTTCATGTTGGCTCGTGTAAGAGTAATTGTACGCTATGCTGGGCCATCTCCTTGGAAAGAGATGAAAAAAACCATCAACTATATAACAAGCATAAAAATGATGCGAACTGCTTCGTCGTTTTCTTTTTATCGTTAGTCACGGAGAATGTCTTCTACGCTTAAATGTACTGGACCGGTACTCCACTTGTGCCGGTTGTATATTCAGTCTCTCTTATCACTTTCAATCGCCACCAATCTCGTCCTCCATTACCTTTGGCAGTGGCACCGCCTGGCAATCTTTATATAGGACTAGAACTCCCGGAAAGAACGAGTGAAAAACCCTCACGGGATACCTCTTCTGTGACAAGTCAATTTTATTTTGTTTGCATTTTTATTTCTCATTATTAAATTTTTTTAAATTCCATTTGTTCAAATCTCCCATTCGATGTTTTCGATGTTTTCGATGAAAGAAGAAAAGCGCCAAACCCGACTGACATAACATAATGGGCGGTCCAGACGCTACGATATCTGACCGATGTCTGAATAACTGACGTTTCTCGGAGATGTCATTAATGTCACTTACGCACATTTACAAATCTGAACATACGATCTGAATCAATTTGTGAACAAATTCAAACAAGTGCAAGTTTGTCGGTTGGAC
>NC_071285.1:22229785-22230012 GCF_943735745.2 Anopheles bellator | reverse complement strand
TCGTATGCCTCCGCCTTTTTATTGTGATCACTATATTTTTTATTTTTTAGTTGCCAAAGACATGGCAGACTTTCGTAAATTTTTATAAATTCAGTTAACCACTTTCGCGAACGTTGACGAAGCGTCCAAAATATAAATAAGAGGCCAAAACAAAACATCAACAAGTCAACCCACAAACTTGCACTTGTTTGAAATTTGTTCACAAATTGATGCTCGTTTGTTCAGAT
>NC_071285.1:22224553-22229285 GCF_943735745.2 Anopheles bellator | reverse complement strand
AAATGAATGCTTTCGATCGTGGTTCTCTCGACATTCAAATGGATCGTCGAAACCGTACGGTGGTCCAGAAATTTTCCGCTACACGTGGCTAGAGGGGCGCCCGTGGCCACCACATCTTCCGTGCGTTTTCCGCGTGCCCTCATCTTCCCTGGTGGTCGTCGTCTTTCTTGATGGGGCATTTTCTCCACGAGGCTGCGGCCTATCAAGCGCCATCAACATCATTATCGCCATTATGATGATAATCTTTATTGTCGCCGGCTGCGTTTGTGGCCCATTTGTGGACGGCGGTGATTGGGTGTCAGGGACCTCCAGCAAAGCGGTACTTCAGGTCATCCTAACCACATGATGGCCGCCCGACTAACATGAACCGTATGCATCCAACAGCTTTGCAGAATAAGTTCCCTACGACCTCCACGACGTGAGAAGGCATCCGGCATGGGGATCGAGGGGATTGGCACTTTGATTGATGGTTGAAGTGAGTAGTGATGTACACGCAATTCTCGGCCGCCGAACCGGATACGATACGATCGTTCTGCACGTAACCAGCGCACCTTGTAAGAACCTACGAACCTCGACAAAAAGATAAACCCGCTTGGTGGCTGCCCATAAAGAAGCGGTCATGACAATCATGCACACGTTTTTGCATCTGCTGCATTAGCTAAAAAGACAGCCGATCGTGACACCGGTGTGCGGCGTCTGCAAAGTATTAGGAGCGACGGTACTAATTTTACCTTTCAACAAACGTGCTACAAGACCGCAAACGATGTAGAATTTAGTGCCTCAATCAATCAGATTCGAACGGCTGTTCTAGAAGGACTTTCTGAGGGACCCAACGGAACTTTTCCACATTAATGATCACCAGTCAGCCCAAACATAAATATAGGTGCATTGGAACATTTAATTAATTTCTTCTGATGCTCAATCCAATGGCAGCCCGTCCGCGTGTCCGGGCCACTACCGTAGAGGGAAGGCAACGATTTCATTAGTCCTCCGTGTTGACAACTTATGATTGACATCGACGCGGGGGAAGAAGAACAGGTAGGAGCCTGCAGACGGCGGCAGCAAGGGGAGGAGACAATTAATCTTCAACTACCCGGCCGGTCGTATCGTGGCCCTTAATCGTCTTTGCATCGAGACCACCCTCTAAGCACAGGGCCATAAATCTTTCACTCGGTGCCGGTGCACGATCGTCTACGTCTCCGGCCGAAAGCGCCCGATTCCAGAAACAGAGATGTAACCACCAAGGGTGACCGCTCCGCCACGTAAGTGCGTCGCGATGAAGCTACCCCATCCTATCTTGAAGAAGCTGTCTGCCTGAAGATGGACAGCGTCTTCAGGGGGGGCTGAGTGCGAGATAAATGAGAAGACAAAAATCTAACTTTTACGACGACAACAGCATCACCTGGAATCTTAAATTACACCTCGCGCTCCGGGGATAGAGCCAATGGCTAGATTGTGGCTCGAAGTTGGTCTACGGCTACGCTATCTCTGGGCTGTAGACGGAGAGCCGGTGTAATTAGCATTTTGTGACATCATCTTGATACGGCGCGATTTGATAGGGTGATAACGGCGTCAAACCCCTAGGACTCGGTGACGGCAAGTTTTGCTGGCCGTGTGTAGTGTACTCGATGGTGGTGTGGCCAGAAACCTGGAGTGTTAGGAAATGCGTTCAAATCCGCCACCAGAAAAAGAAAACAATAACAATCGGTCGCTGAAGTGGCCGCATTAGTTCGTGAAGTGTAGATGCCGGGATGACCCAGCTTCCGAAGTAGTCTGACAGCTCGATCGTTCCAACTTTGAGTGCATTTCACGCAACAGTTCTCCGGCGGCCCAGGAGCTCCACCACCGGCCACCGACCTTGGAGTCGACGAGATGCTGTCCATCCATCCATCGCATTGTCCGCTCGAACGAGAACGAGAGGGAGAGAGCGAGAGCGAGACCGGGAGAGTGCGATCAAAATGTGCGTTTTTCGTCTTGTGTGGTCCACCAGGGCTCGTGCTGGGTGGTCTCCCCGGTCGGGTTGGTGTGCACACTGTGTGTGGTCCTTTTTTGTGCCGTTTCGCTCCTACCCTCCGCGACGCTCTCGCTCACACATGCGCACACACACAGGCATGCGCCGTCAACGGTCACGCTCTCCGATGCTGCCGTTGCTGCTGCTGGTTGTGCCGCCCTCCTGCTGATTCACAGTGTCCTTCCCTTTTCCTTCTTCTTGACGTGCGCGAGTTGCGGAACGTTACGCCAGATTACCGGTGAAGGGAGCTGGCAGAATGGGTTCGCGTTTCCGTACGATTGATCTCGCTGTAAGTTTAGCCATTTCCGGTTTGCCGGCGCGGCACGGCGCCACGTTTTCTTGATTGCAACTGGAAACTTTTGGGGGAAACAGTAACGGAAGATCGGCCAGATTGTTGGCCGAAGAATGCGGTTTCGAGAGATCGATCCTGCTGGGTCGTGAAGATGACCAAACTTTGCTACGATTAATTGTTTCAACAATATGCAAGAGAATACCTTCTGGTGGAAACGCTTCGATCACTGATCGCCGATGAAGTTGTGGACCAAAACGTCTCGATGTAGGTTTTTCATACGCTCTTGGTTTCGATTTCAAGCGGAAAGCTTCGGTAACTTTCTTAATTGGGGATTTTATTATTTTAAAATTTTTGACTCTCAGAAATTTTCGAATTTTGAATGCTGCTTGAATGTTCCCCTGTTACTTTTTCATTGTTGTCGACATTCGGGCGTAACCCAAAAACATTCCCAGAGTCCGCGGCAGGTTCGGTTCGTTTTAGATTTATCCAGTAATGGAGTCGTATCACTTTCTTCCGATCGTACAACCCACATGTCCACGGTTGCCCTCCTCTCTCTTTCTCTCTGTCTGCAATCGCCCTTCTCTGGACAAAGCAGCCCCAGATACGAAATAGTTTATCGTCGATGGCTTCCGTGTTTCTCGTTCGTTTTTTGTCAGCGTCGCTCGGTCCGGGTCGCCGTTCCCGGGGGCCGTTGCTTCAATTTATCAACCGCTTCATTACGATTTAACGATAACGGGCTGGTGGCCGGTTTTTTTTTCGTTCTCTGGCTGGTCTGTCGTTCCCCATCATGTCATTTCCGCTAGCCCAAAAAGCGATCCGTCCGAGGCATTAACCAAGCGCGAACGAGATCGAGAAAGAGAGCGCGCGCGAGAGAGAGAACGAAACAAAAACGTATCAAATCTAAAGGCCACACCACACGCCGCCGGACACGCATCTCAGCTACCGTATGATTTGCTGGGACCGCACGGGACGACATCGCGGCCATCACGCGGTACGTGTGTGGTCCCGACCGCACCGTAGATTATCGGCGGCCGGGATCTGGCTGCCGGGAGGCTCGGCAGGGTCGGGGACCGCAGACCAGCTGCCGGGCTCCAATTTCGGAACCAACCGAATGTACCAAAACAGGAACGGGGCTAGTTTCAGTGGATGTGGCGAAGTGACCCACCGAAAACGACGACGACGGCGGTAGCTTGCTCTTGGAACCCCATCTTGGCAAAATTCGGCCGAAGCAGTCATGCTCCCTAGATTCGTCGACCCATGATGTTGGAGAGCGACGCAGAACCTGACACCTACTCGGTGAACGAGTTGTTACAAATCAATGACTCAATTTGCTCATCGAACACCTAAACTTTAATTGAATGTCTGGTCTAAGTAAAATGGTTCACACATCGTCAACGGAAGTTGAGGAAGTTGTTGTACTTCTTTCATCAGCATCCATTTGATACATTTTGTTCCGAGAATCTCTTGCTTAAAAGCAATGAAACAGAAAATCGAGAATCGAAAATAAGTGAAACCTATCCTTCTATTTTTGACTTGGTTGACTCAGACTGCGGTTCTATCCTAAGAAGGAAAATACCATCAACAGTGGATATTATAAAGTGTTATTGGAACGCCCGACCGAGACCGAGACACTGAGAAAACACCGAAATTGCAAAGAAACGATCGCATATTGCAAAGAAAAAATATTTGTTTCATCCAAACAACGCATTGTTTTACAAGCCAATCAAAACAACAGCAAAACTGCATGAAGTGAACTTCTAATTGCTACCACATGCACCGATGCACCGTTTCACTAGATTCAGCTCCCAGCGACTGGGAACGAATACTGGTTGCGAGCAGACCTCAAAAAAATGATCACCGGTAAGAAGTTTCACTCCAACGAATAGATTATCGTTGAAACTGAGGCCTATTTTGAGGGAAAATTTAAATCGTTTTACAAAAACGGTATTGAAATGTTCGAGCAACTCTTGATGGAGATGACGTTGAGGAAAACTTTGAACTTTGAACTTTGAACAAAAACAATCGTTTTCTTGCTTAGGCTGGGGACTGTTCAGTCCATGGGGAAAAACATATGAGCAACAATATCAAGACGCCAAGGTTTGGCACCCTCTGGCTGACCGAATAAGTAACAACAAGCAACGTTTAATGGGGGAAAACTGCGCAAAAAATGGAACTTGCATACAGAACAAATTATTTAAGCTAAAAATATGAAAACATACCCAGCCTATTTATGCTGCGTAGCACCGATGATGAAAAAACCCTTTGAAAATACGTTAAAAATAAAACAAAGTGTTCAATTTCTCCAACGATCTCAACCCCCGTGGTTGTCCTTTCTGTCCTACTCCGAGTACCTACGAGCGTTCAGCGTCGTGATGGCAGATATGCAAAACACGTGTCCCGGGACCAGGGAATGCACACCCAAGTGCGCA